>NW_027207368.1:0-300000 GCF_963455315.2 Globicephala melas | reverse complement strand
ACCCTAACCCTTCCCCGAAGCCTGACCCTCAGCCGTCCCCTAATCCTAACCCGTACGCTGACACTAACCCGCGCCCTCACACGTACGCTCCCCCTAGAGCGTTGTCGTACCCTCACCTGGACCCTAAACCGTCCCCGTCCCCTAACCCTAGCCCGAACCCTAACCCTAACACTTCCCCGAAACCTGACCCTCAGCCGTCCCCTAATCCTAACCCGTACGCTGACACTAACCCGCGCCCTCACACGTACGCTCCCCCTAGAGCGTTGTCGTACCCTCAACTGGACCCTAAACCGTCCCCATCCCCTAACCCTAACCCTAGCCCGACCCCTAACCCTAACCCTTCCCCGAAGCCTGACCCTCAGCCGTCCCCTAATCCTAACCCGTACGCTGACACTAACCCGTGCCCTCACACGTACGCTCCCCCTAGAGCGTTGTCGTACCCTCACCTGGACCCTAAACCGTCCCCGTCCCCTAACCCTAACCCTAGCCCGAAGCCTAACCCTAACCCTTCCCCGAAGCCTGACCCTCAGCCGTCCCCTAATCCTAACCCGTACGCTGACACTAACCCGCGCCCTCACACGTACGCTCCCCCTAGAGCGTTGTCGTACCCTCACCTGGACCCTAAACCGTCCCCGTCCCCTAACCCTAACCCTAGCCCGAACCCTAACCCTAACCCTTCCCCGAAGCCTGACCCTCAGCAGTCCCCTAATCCTAACCCGTACGCTGACACTAACCCGCGCCCTCACATGTACACTCCCCCTAGAGCGTTGTCGTACCCTCACCTGGACCCTAAACCGTCCCCGTCCCCTAACCCTAACCCTAGCCCGAACCCTAACCCTAACCCTTCCCCGAAGCCTGACCCTCAGCCGTCCCCTAATCCTAACCCGTACGCTGACACTAACCCGCGCCCTCAAACGTACGCTCCCCCTAGAGCGTTGTCGTACCCTCACCTGGACCCTAAACCGTTCCCGTCCCCTAACCCTAACCCTAACCCGAACCCTAACCCTAACCCTTCCCCGAAGCCTGACCCTCAGCCGTCCCCTAATCCTAACCCGTACGCTGACACTAACCCGCGCCCTCACACGTACGCTCCCCCTAGAGCGTTGTCGTACCCTCACCTGGACCCTAAACCGTCCCCGTCCCCTAACCCTAACCCTAGCCCGAACCCTAACCCTAACCCTTCCCCGAAGCCTGACCCTCAGCCGTCCCCTAATCCTAACCCGTACGCTGACACTAACCCGTGCCCTCACACGAACGCTCCCCCTAGAGCGTTGTCATACCCTCACCTGGACCCTAAACCGTCCCCGTCCCCTAACCCTAACCCTAGCCCGAAGCCTAACCCTAACCCTTCCCCGAAGCCTGACCCTCAGCCGTCCCCTAATCCTAACCCGTACGCTGACACTAACCCGCGCCCTCACACGTACGCTCCCCCTAGAGCGTTGTCGTACCCTCACCTGGACCCTAAACCGTCCCCGTCCCCTAAACCTAACCCTAGCCCGAACCCTAACCCTAACCCTTCCCCGAAGCCTGACCCTCAGCCGTCCCCTAATCCTAACCCGTACGCTGACACTAACCCGCGCCCTCACATGTACGCTCCCCCTAGAGCGTTGTCGTACCCTCACCTGGACCCTAAACCGTCCCCGTCCCCTAACCCTAACCCTAGCCCGAACCCTAACCCTAACCCTTCCCCGAAGCCTGACCCTCAGCCGTCCCCTAATCCTAACCCGTACGCTGACAGTAACCCGCGCCCTCAAACGTACGCTCCCCCTAGAGCGTTGTCGTACCCTCACCTGGACCCTAAACCGTTCCCGTCCCCTAACCCTAACCCTAACCCGAACCCTAACCCTAACCCTTCCCCGAAGCCTGACCCTCAGCCGTCCCCTAATCCTAACCCGTACGCTGACACTAACCCGCGCCCTCACACGTACGCTCCCCCTAGAGCGTTGTCGTACCCTCACCTGGACCCTAAACCGTCCCCGTCCCCTAACCCTAACCCTAGCCCGAACCCTAACCCTAACCCTTCCCCGAAGCCTGACCCTCAGCCGTCCCCTAATCCTAACCCGTACGCTGACACTAACCCGCGCCCTCACACATACGCTCCCCCTAGAGCGTTGTCGTACCCTCACCTGGACCCTAAACCGTTCCCGTCCCCTAACCCTAACCCTAACCCGAACCCTAACCCTAACACTTCCCCGAAGCCTGACCCTCAGCCGTCCCCTAATCCTAATCCGTACGCTGACACTAACCCGCGCCCTCACACGTACGCTCCCCCTAGAGCGTTGTCGTACCCTCACCTGGACCCTAAACCGTCCCCGTCCCCTAACCCTAACCCTAGCCCGAACCCTAACCCTAAAACTTCCCCGAAGCCTGACCCTCAGCCGTCCCCTAATCCTAACCCGTACGCTGACACTAACCCGCGCCCTCACACATACGCTCCCCCTAGAGCGTTGTCGTACCCTCACCTGGACCCTAAACCGTCCCCGTCCCCTAACCCTAACCCTAGCCCGAACCCTAACCCTAACCCTTCCCCGAAGCCTGACCCTCAGCCGTCCCCTAATCCTAACCCGTACGCTGACACTAACCCGCGCCCTCACACGTACGCTCCCCCTAGAGCGTTGTCGTACCCTCACCTGGACCCTAAACCGTCCCCGTCCCCTAACCCTAACCCTAGCCCGAACCCTAACCCAAACCCTTCCCCGAAGCCTGACCCTCAGCCGTCCCCTAATCCTAACCCGTATGCTGACACTAACCCACGCCCTCACACGTACACTCCCCCTAGAGCGTTGTCGTACCCTCACCTGGACCCTAAACCGTCCCCGTCCCCTAACCCTAACCCTAGCCCGAACCCTAACCCTAACCCTTCCCCGAAGCCTGACCCTCAGCCGTCCCCTAATCCTAACCCGTACGCTGACACTAACCCGCGCCCTCACACGTACGCTCCCCCTAGAGCGTTGTCGTACCCTCACCTGGACCCTAAACCGTCCCCGTCCCCTAACCCTAACCCTAGACCGAACCCTAACCCTAACCCTTCCCCGAAGCCTGACCCTCAGCCGTCCCCTAATCCTAACCCGTACGCTGACACTAACCCGCGCCCTCACACGTACGCTCCCCCTAGAGCGTTGTCGTACCCTCACCTGGACCCTAAACCGTCCCCGTCCCCTAACCCTAACCCTAGCCCGAACCCTAACCGTAACCCTTCCCCGAAGCCTGACCCTCAGCCGTCCCCTAATCCTAACCCGTACGCTGACACTAACCCGCGCCCTCACACGTACGCTCCCCCTAGAGCGTTGTCGTACCCTCACCTGGACCCTAAACCGTCCCCGTCCCCTAACCCTAACCCTAGCCCGAACCCTAACCCTAACACTTCCCCGAAGCCTGACCCTCAGCCGTCCCCTAATCCTAACCCGTACGCTGACACTAACCCGCGCCCTCACACGTACGCTCCCCCTAGAGCATTGTCGTACCCTCACCTGGACCCTAAACCGTCCCCGTCCCCTAACCCTAACCCTAGCCCGAACCCTAACCCTAACCCTTCCCCGAAGCCTGACCCTCAGCCGTCCCCTAATCCTAACCCGTACGCTGACACTAACCCGCGCCCTCACACGAACGCTCCCCCTAGAGCGTTGTCGTACCCTCACCTGGAGCCTAAACCGTCCCCGTCCCCTAACCCTAACCCTAGCCCGAACCCTAACCCTAACCCTTCCCCGAAGCCTGACCCTCAGCCGTCCCCTAATCCTAACCCGTACGCTGACACTAACCCGCGCCCTCACACGTACGCTCCCCCTAGAGCGTTGTCGTACCCTCACCTGGACCCTAAACCGTCCCCGTCCCCTAACCCTAACCCTAGCCCGAACCCTAACCCTAACCCTTCCCCGAAGCCTGACCCTCAGCCGTCCCCTAATCCTAACCCGTACGCTGACACTAACCCGCGCCCTCACACGTACGCTCCCCCTACAGCGTTGTCGTACCCTCACCTAGACCCTAAACCGTCCCCGTCCCCTAACCCTATCCCGAACCCTAACCCTAACACTTCCCCGAAACCTGACCCTCAGCCGTCCCCTAATCCTAACCCGTACGCTGACACACACCCGCGCCCTCACACGTACGCTCCCCCTAGAGCGTTGTCGTACCCTCACCTGGACCCTAAACCGTCCCCGTCCCCTAACCCTAACCCTAGCCCGAACCCTAACCCTAACCCTTCCCCGAAGCCTGACCCTCAGGCGTCCCCTAATCCTAACCCGTATGCTGACACTAACCCACGCCCTCACACGTACGCTCCCCCTAGAGCGTTGTCGTACCCTCACCTGGACCCTAAACCGTCCCCGTCCCCTAACCCTAACCCTAGCCCGAACCCTAACCCTAACCCTTCCCCGAAGCCTGACCCTCAGCCGTCCCCTAATCCTAACCCGTACGCTGACACTAAACCGCGCCCTCACACTTACGCTCCCCCTAGAGCGTTGTCGTACCCTCACCTGGACCCTAAACCGTCCCCGTCCCCTAACCCTAACCCTAGCCCGAACCCTAAACCTAACCCTTCCCCGAAGCCTGACCCTCAGCCGTCCCCTAATCCTAACCCGTACGCTGACACTAACCCGCGCCCTCACACGTACGCTCCCCCTAGAGCGTTGTCGTACCCTCACCTGGACCCTAAACCGTCCCCGTCCCCTAACCCTAACCCTAGCCCGAACCCTAACCCTAACCCTTCCCCGAAGCCTGACCCTCAGCCGTCCCCTAATCCTAACCCGTACGCTGACACTAACCCGCGCCCTCACACGTACGCTCCCCCTAGAGCGTTGTCGTACCCTCACCTGGACCCTAAACCGTCCCCGTCCCCTAACCCTAACCCTAGCCCGAACCCTAACCCTAACCCTTCCCCGAAGCCTGACCCTCAGCCGTCCCCTAATCCTAACCCGTACGCTGACACTAACCCGCGCCCTCACACGTACGCTCCCCCTAGAGCGTTGTCGTACCCTCACCTGGACCCTAAACCGTCCCCGTCCCCTAACCCTAACCCTAGCCCGAAGCCTAACCCTAACCCTTCCCCGAAGCCTGACCCTCAGCCGTCCCCTAATCCTAACCCGTACGCTGACACTAACCCGCGCCCTCACACGTACGCTCCCCCTAGAGCGTTGTCGTACCCTCACCTGGACCCTAAACCGTCCCCGTCCCCTAACCCTAACCCTAGCCCGAACCCTAACCCTAACCCTTCCCCGAAGCCTGACCCTCAGCCGTCCCCTAATCCTAACCCGTACGCTGACACTAACCCGCGCCCTCACACGTACGCTCCCCCTAGAGCGTTGTCGTACCCTCACCTGGACCCTAAACCGTCCCCGTCCCCTAACCCTAACCCTAGCCCGAACCCTAACCCTAACCCTTCCCCGAAGCCTGACCCTCAGCCGTCCCCTAATCCTAACCCGTACGCTGACACTAACCCGCGCCCTCACACGTACGCTCCCCCTAGAGCGTTGTCGTACCCTCACCTAGACCCTAAACCGTCCCCGTCCCCTAACACTAGCCCAAACCCTAACCCTAACACTTCCCCGAAACCTGACCCTCAGCCGTCCCCTAATCCTAACCCGTACGCTGACACTAACCCGCGCCCTCACACGTACGCTCCCCCTAGAGCGTTGTCGTACCCTCACCTGGACCCTAAACCGTCCCCGTCCCGTAACCCTAACCCTAGCCCGAACCCTAACCCTAACCCTTCCCCGAAGCCTGACCCTCAGCCGTCCCCTAATCCTAACCCGTACGCTGACACTAACCCGCGCCCTCACACGTACGCTCCCCCTAGAGCGTTGTCGTACCCTCACCTGGACCCTAAACCGTCCCCGTCCCCTAACCCTAACCCTAGCCCGAAGCCTAACCCTAACCCTTCCCCGAAGCCTGACCCTCAGCCGTCCCCTAATCCTAACCCGTACGCTGACACTAACCCGCGCCCTCACACGTACGCTCCCCCTAGAGCGTTGTCGTACCCTCACCTGGACCCTAAACCGTCCCCGTCCCCTAACCCTAACCCGAACCCTAACCCTAACCCTTCCCCGAAGCCTGACCCTCAGCCGTCCCCTAATCCTAACCCGTACGCTGACACTAACCCGCGCCCTCACACGTACGCTCCCCCTAGAGCGTTGTCGTACCCTCACCTGGACCCTAAACCGTCCCCGTCCCCTAACCCTAACCCTAGCCCGAACCCTAACCCTAACCCTTCCCCGAAGCCTGACCCTCAGCCGTCCCCTAATCCTAACCCGTACGCTGACACTAACCCGCGCCCTCACACGTACGCTTCCCCTAGAGCGTTGTCGTACCCTCACCTGGACCCTAAACCGTCCCCGTCCCCTAACCCTAACCCTAGCCCGAACCCTAACCCTAACCCTTCCCCGAAGCCTGACCCTCAGCCGTCCCCTAATCCTAACCCGTACGCTGACACTAACCCGCGCCCTCACACGTACGCTCCCCCTAGAGCGTTGTCGTACCCTCACCTGGACCCTAAACCGTCCGGGTCCCCTAACCCTAGCCCGAACCCTAACCCTAACACTTCCCCGAAGCCTGACCCTCAGCCGTCCCCTAATCATAACCCGTACACTGACACTAACCCGCGCCCTCACACGTACGCTCCCCCTAGAGCGTTGTCGTACCCTCACCTGGACCCTAAACCGTCCCCGTCCCCTAACCCTAACCCTAGCCCGAACCCTAACCCTAACCCTTCCCCGAAGCCTGACCCTCAGCCGTCCCCTAATCCTAACCCGTACGCTGACACTAACCCGCGCCCTCACACGTACGCTCCCCCTAGAGCGTTGTCGTACCCTCACCTGGACCCTAAACCGTCCCCGTCCCCTAACCCTAACCCTAGCCCGAACCCTAACCCTAACCCTTCCCCGAAGCCTGACCCTCAGCCGTCCCCTAATCCTAACCCGTACGCTGACACTAACCCGCGCCCTCACACGTACGCTCCCCCTAGAGCGTTGTCGTACCCTCACCTGGACCCTAAACCGTCCCCGTCCCCTAACCCTAACCCTAGCCCGAACCCTAACCCTAACCCTTCCCCGAAGCCTGACCCTCAGCCGTCCCCTAATCCTAACCCGTACGCTGACACTAACCCGCGCCCTCACACGTACGCTCCCCCTAGAGCGTTGTCGTACCCTCACCTGGACCCTAAACCGTCCCCGTCCCCTAACCCTAACCCTAGCCCGAACCCTAACCCTAACCCTTCCCCGAAGCCTGACCCTCAGCCGTCCCCTAATCCTAACCCGTACGCTGACACTAACCCGCGCCCTCACACGTACGCTCCCCCTAGAGCGTTGTCGTACCCTCACCTGGACCCTAAACCGTCCCCGTCCCCTAACCCTAACCCTAGCCCGAACCCTAACCCTAACCCTTCCCCGAAGCCTGACCCTCAGCCGTCCCCTAATCCTAACCCGTACGCTGACACTAACCCGCGCCCTCACACGTACGCTCCCCCTAGAGCGTTGTCGTACCCTCACCTGGACCCTAAACCGTCCCCGTCCCCTAACCCTAACCCTAGCCCTAACCCTAACCCTAACCCTTCCCCTCAGCCTGACCCTCAGCCGTCCCCTAATCCTAACCCGTACGCTGACACTAACCCGCGCCCTCACACGTACGCTCCCCCTAGAGTGTTGTCGTACCCTCACCTGGACCCTAAACCGTCCCCGTCCCCTAACCCTAACCCTAGCCCGAACCCTAACCCTAACCCTTCCCCGAAGCCTGACCCTCAGCCGTCCCCTAATCCTAACCCGTACGCTGACACTAACCCGCGCCCTCACACGTACGCTCCCCCTAGAGCGTTGTCGTACCCTCACCTGGACCCTAAACCGTCCCCGTCCCCTAACCCTAACACTAGCCCGAACCCTAACCCTAACCCTTCCCCGAAGCCTGACCCTCAGCCGTCCCCTAATCCTAACCCGTACGCTGACACTAACCCGCGCCCTCACACGTACGCTCCCCCTAGAGCGTTGTCGTACCCTCACCTGGACCCTAAACCGTCCCCGTCCCCTAACCCTAACCCTAGCCCGAACCCTAACCCTAACCCTTCCCCGAAGCCTGACCCTCAGCCGTCCCCTAATCCTAACCCGTACGCTGACACTAACCCGCGCCCTCACACGTACGCTCCCCCTAGAGCGTTGTCGTACCCTTACCTGGACCCTAAACCGTCCCCATCCCCTAACCCTAACCCTAGCCCGAACCCTAACCCTAACCCTTCCCCGAAGCCTGACCCTCAGCCGTCCCCTAATCCTAACCCGTACGCTGACACTAACCCGCGCCCTCACACGTACGCTCCCCCTAGAGCGTTGTCGTACCCTCACCTGGACCCTAAACCGTCCCCGTCCCCTAACCCTAGCCCGAACCCTAACCCTAACCCTTCCCCGAAGCCTGACCCTCAGCCGTCCCCTAATCCTAACCCGTACGCTGACACTAACCCGCGCCCTCACACGTACGCTCCCCCTAGAGCGTTGTCGTACCCTCACCTGGACCCTAAACCGTCCCCGTCCCCTAACCCTAACCCTAGCCCGAACCCTAACCCTAACCCTTCCCCGAAGCCTGACCCTCACCCGTCCCCTAATCCTAACCCGTACGCTGACACTAACCCGCGCCCTCACACGTACGCTCCCCCTAGAGCGTTGTCGTACCCTCACCTGGACCCTAAACCGTCCCCGTCCCCTAACCCTAACCCTAGCCCGAACCATAACCCTAACCCTTCCCCGAAGCCTGACCCTCAGCCGTCCCCTAATCCTAACCCGTACGCTGACACTAACCCACGCCCTCACACGTACGCTCACCCTAGAGCGTTGTCGTACCCTCACCTGGACCCTAAACCGTCCCCGTCCCCTAACCCTAGCCCGAACCCTAACCCTAACACTTCCCCGAAGCCTGACCCTCAGCCGTGCCCTAATCCTAACCCGTACACTGACACTAACCCGCGCCCTCACACGTACGCTCCCCCCAGAGCGTTGTCGTACCCTCACCTGGACCCTAAACCGTCCCCGTCCCCTAACCCTAACCCTAGCCCGAACCCTAACCCTAACCCTTCCCCGAAGCCTGACCCTCAGCCGTCCCCTAATCCTAACCCGTACGCTGACACTAACCGGCGCCCTCACACGTACGCTCCCCCTAGAGCGTTGTCGTACCCTCACCTGGACCCTAAACCGTCCCCGTCCCCTAACCCTAACCCTAGCCCGAACCCTTACCCTAACACTTCCCCGTAGCCTGACCCTCAGCCGTCCCCTAATCCTAACCCGTACGCTGACACTAACCCGCACCCTCACACGTACGCTCCCCCTAGAGCGTTGTCGTACCCTCACCTGGACCCTAAACCGTCCCCGTCCCCTAACCCTAACCCTAGCCCGAAGCCTAACCCTAACCCTTCCCCGAAGCCTGACCCTCAGCCGTCCCCTAATCCTAACCCGTACGCTGACACTAACCCGCGCCCTCACACGTACGCTCCCCCTAGAGCGTTGTCGTACCCTCACCTGGACCCTAAACCGTCCCCGTCCCCTAACCCTAACCCTAGCCCGAACCCTAACCCTAACCCTTCCCCGAAGCCTGACCCTCAGCCGTCCCCTAATCCTAACCCGTACGCTGACACTAACCCGCGCCCTCACACGTACGCTCCCCCTAGAGCGTTGTCGTACCCTCACCTGGACCCTAAACCGTCCCCGTCCCCTAACCCTAACCCTAGCCCGAACCCTAACCCTAACCCTTCCCCGAAGCCTGACCCTCAGCCGTCCCCTAATCCTAACCCGTACGCTGACACTAACCCGCGCCCTCACACGTACGCTCCCCCTAGAGCGTTGTCGTACCCTCACCTGGATCCTAAACCGTCCCCGTCCCCTAACCCTAACCCTAGCCCTAACCCTAACCCTAACCCTTCCCCGAAGCCTGACCCTCAGCCGTCCCCTAATCCTAACCCGTACGCTGACACTAACCCGCGCCCTCACACGTACGCTCCCCCTAGAGCGTTGTCGTACCCTCACCTGGACCCTAAACCGTCCCCGTCCCCTAACCCTAACCCTAGCCCGAAGCCTAACCCTAACCCTTCCCCGAAGCCTGACCCTCAGCCGTCCCCTAATCCTAACCCGTACGCTGACACTAACCCGCGCCCTCACACGTACGCTCCCCCTAGAGCGTTGTCGTACCCTCACCTGGACCCTAAACCGTCCCCGTCCCCTAACCCTAACCCTAGCCCGAACCCTAACCCTAACCCTTCCCCGAAGCCTGACCCTCAGCCGTCCCCTAATCCTAACCCGTACGCTGACACTAACCCGCGCCCTCACACGTACGCTCCCCCTAGAGCGTTGTCGTACCCTCACCTGGACCCTAAACCGTCCCCGTCCCCTAACCCTAACCCTAGCCCGAACCCTAAACCTAACCCTTCCCCGAAGCCTGACCCTCAGCCGTCCCCTAATCCTAACCCGTACGCTGACACTAAACCGCGCCCTCACACGTACGCTCCCCCTAGAGCGTTGTCGTACCCTCACCTGGACCCTAAACCGTCGCCGTCCCCTAACCCTAACCCTAGCCCGAACCCTAACCCTAACCCTTCCCCGAAGCCTGACCCTCAGCCGTCCCCTAATCCTAACCCGTACGCTGACACTAACCCGCGCCCTCACACGTACGCTCCCCCTAGAGCGTTGTCGTACCCTCACCTGGACCCTAAACCGTCCCCGTCCCCTAACCCTAACCCTAGCCCGAACCCTAACCCTAACCCTTCCCCGAAGCCTGACCCTCAGCCGTCCCCTAATCCTAACCCGTACGCTGACACTAACCCGCGCCCTCACACGTACGCTCCCCCTAGAGCGTTGTCGTACCCTCACCTGGACCCTAAACCGTCCCCGTCCCCTAACCCTAACCCTAGCCCGAACCCTAACCCTAACCCTTCCCCGAAGCCTGACCCTCAGCCGTCCCCTAATCCTAACCCGTACGCTGACACTAACCCGCGCCCTCACACGTACGCTCCCCCTAGAGCGTTGTCGTACCCTCACCTGGACCCTAAACCGTCCCCGTCCCCTAACCCTAACCCTAGCCCGAACCCTAACCCTAACCCTTCCCCGAAGCCTGACCCTCAGCCGTCCCCTAATCCTAACCCGTACGCTGACACTAACCCGCGCCCTCACACGTACGCTCACCCTAGAGCGTTGTCGTACCCTCACCTGGACCCTAAACCGTCCCCGTCCCCTAACCCTAACCCTAGCCCGAACCCTAACCCTAACCCTTCCCCGAAGCCTGACCCTCAGCCGTCCCCTAATCCTAACCCGTACGCTGACACTAACCCGCGCCCTCACACGTACGCTCCCCCTAGAGCGTTGTCGTACCCTCACCTGGACCCTAAACCGTCCCCGTCCCCTAACCCTAACCCTAGCCCGAATCCTAACCCTAACCCTTCCCCGAAGCCTGACCCTCAGCCGTCCCCTAATCCTAACCCGTACGCTGACACTAACCCGCGCCCTCACACGTACGCTCCCCCTAGAGCGTTGTCGTACCCTCACCTGGACCCTAAACCGTCCCCGTCCCCTAACCCTAGCCCGAACCCTAACCCTAACACTTCCCCGAAACCTGACCCTCAGCCGTCCCCTAATCCTAACCCGTACGCTGACACTAACCCGCGCCCTCACACGTACGCTCCCCCTAGAGCGTTGTCGTACCCTCAACTGGACCCTAAACCGTCCCCATCCCCTAACCCTAACCCTAGCCCGACCCCTAACCCTAACCCTTCCCCGAAGCCTGACCCTCAGCCGTCCCCTAATCCTAACCCGTACGCTGACACTAACCCGTGCCCTCACACGTACGCTCCCCCTAGAGCGTTGTCGTACCCTCACCTGGACCCTAAACCGTCCCCGTCCCCTAACCCTAACCCTAGCCCGAAGCCTAACCCTAACCCTTCCCCGAAGCCTGACCCTCAGCCGTCCCCTAATCCTAACCCGTACGCTGACACTAACCCGCGCCCTCACACGTACGCTCCCCCTAGAGCGTTGTCGTACCCTCACCTGGACCCTAAACCGTCCCCGTCCCCTAACCCTAACCCTAGCCCGAACCCTAACCCTAACCCTTCCCCGAAGCCTGACCCTCAGCAGTCCCCTAATCCTAACCCGTACGCTGACACTAACCCGCGCCCTCACATGTACACTCCCCCTAGAGCGTTGTCGTACCCTCACCTGGACCCTAAACCGTCCCCGTCCCCTAACCCTAACCCTAGCCCGAACCCTAACCCTAACCCTTCCCCGAAGCCTGACCCTCAGCCGTCCCCTAATCCTAACCCGTACGCTGACACTAACCCGCGCCCTCACACGTACGCTCCCCCTAGAGCGTTGTCGTACCCTCACCTGGACCCTAAACCGTCCCCGTCCCCTAACCCTAACCCTAGCCCGAACCCTAACCCTAACCCTTCCCCGAAGCCTGACCCTCAGCCGTCCCCTAATCCTAACCCGTACGCTGACACTAACCCGCGCCCTCACACGTACGCTCCCCCTAGAGCGTTGTCGTACCCTCACCTGGACCCTAAACCGTCCCCGTCCCCTAACCCTAACCCTAGCCCGAACCCTAACCCTAACCCTTCCCCGAAGCCTGACCCTCAGCCGTCCCCTAATCCTAACCCGTACGCTGACACTAACCCGCGCCCTCACACGTACGCTCCCCCTAGAGCGTTGTCGTACCCTCACCTGGACCCTAAACCGTCCCCGTCCCCTAACCCTAACCCTAGCCCGAAGCCTAACCCTAACACTTCCCCGAAGCCTGACCCTCAGCCGTCCCCTAATCCTAACCCGTACGCTGACACTAACCCGCGCCCTCACACGTACGCTCCCCCTAGAGCGTTGTCGTACCCTCACCTGGACCCTAAACCGTCCCCGTCCCCGAACCATAACCCTAGCCCGAACCCTAACCCTAACCCTTCCCCGAAGCCTGACCCTCAGCCGTACCCTAATCCTAACCCGTACGCTGACACTAACCCGCACCCTCACACGTACGCTCCCCCTAGAGCATTGTCGTACCCTCACCTGGACCCTAAACCGTCCCCGTCCCCTAACCCTAACCCTAGCCCGAACCCTAACCCTAACCCTTCCCCGAAGCCTGACCCTCAGCCGTCCCCTAATCCTAACCCGTACGCTGACACTAACCCGCGCCCTCACACGTACGCTCCCCCTAGAGCGTTGTCGTACCCTCACCTGGACCCTAAACCGTCCCCGTCCCCTAACCCTAACCCTAGCCCGAACCCTAACCCTAACCCTTCCCCGAAGCCTGACCCTCAGCCGTCCCCTAATCCTAACCCGTACGCTGACACTAACCCGCGCCCTCACACGTACGCTCCCCTTAGAGCATTGTCGTACCCTCACCTGGACCCTAAACCGTCCCCGTCCCCTAACCCTAACCCTAGCCCGAACCCTAACCCTAACCCTTCCCCGAAGCCTGACCCTCAGCCGTCCCCTAATCCTAACCCGTACGCTGACACTAACCCGCGCCCTCACACGTACGCTCCCCCTAGAGCGTTGTCGTACCTTCACCTGGACCCTAAACCGTCCCCGTCCCCTAACCCTAACCCTAGCCCGAACCCTAACCCTAACCCTTCCCCGAAGCCTGACCCTCAGCCGTCCCCTAATCCTAACCCGTACGCTGACACTAACCCGCGCCCTCACACGTACGCTCCCCCTAGAGCGTTGTCGTACCCTCACCTGGACCCTAAACCGTCCCCGTCCCCTAACCCTAACCCTAGCCCGAACCCTAAACCTAACCCTTCCCCGAAGCCTGACCCTCAGCCGTCCCCTAATCCTAACCCGTACGCTGACACTAACCCGCGCCCTCACACGTACGCTCCCCCTAGAGCGTTGTCGTACCCTCACCTGGACCCTAAACCGTCCCCGTCCCCTAACCCTAACCCTCGCCCGAACCCTAACCCTAACCCTTCCCCGAAGCCTGACCCTCAGCCGTCCCCTAATCCTAACCCGTACGCTGACAATAACCCGCGCCCTCACACGTACGCTCCCCCTAGAGCGTTGTCGTACCCTCACCTGGACCCTAAACCGTCCCCGTCCCCTAACCCTAACCCTAGCCCGAACCCTAACCCTAACCCTTCCCCGAAGCCTGAC
The DNA here is from genome assembly GCF_963455315.2 of Globicephala melas. Taxonomy (NCBI): domain Eukaryota; kingdom Metazoa; phylum Chordata; class Mammalia; order Artiodactyla; family Delphinidae; genus Globicephala; species Globicephala melas. Next base: position 285,910 of record NW_027207368.1, on the reverse strand, counting down.
CCTCAGCCGTCCCCTAATCCTAACCCGTACGCTGACACTAACCCGCGCCCTCACACGTACGCTCCCCCTAGAGCGTTGTCGTACCCTCACCTGGACCCTAAACCGTCTCCGTCCCCTAACCCTAACCCTAGCCCGAACCCTAACCCTAACACTTCCCCGAAGCCTGACCCTCAGCCGTCCCCTAATCCTAACCCGTACGCTGACACTAACCCGCGCCCTCACACGTACGCTCCCCCTAGAGCGTTGTCGTACCCTCACCTGGACCCTAAACCGTCCCCGTCCCCTAACCCTAACCCTAGCCCGAACCCTAACCCTAACCCTTCCCCGAAGCCTGACCCTCAGCCGTCCCCTAATCCTAACCCGTACGCTGACACTAACCCGCGCCCTCACACGTACGCTCCCCCTAGAGCGTTGTCGTACCCTCACCTGGACCCTAAACCGTCCCCGTCCCCTAACCCTAACCCTAGCCCGAATCCTAACCCTAACCCTTCCCCGAAGCCTGACCCTCAGCCGTCCCCTAATCCTAACCCGTACGCTGACACTAACCCGCGCCCTCACACGTACGCTCCCCCTAGAGCGTTGTCGTACCCTCACCTGGACCCTAAACCGTCCCCGTCCCCTAACCCTAGCCCGAAACCTAACCCTAACACTTCCCCGAAACCTGACCCTCAGCCGTCCCCTAATCCTAACCCGTACGCTGACACTAACCCGCGCCCTCACACGTACGCTCCCCCTAGAGCGTTGTCGTACCCTCAACTGGACCCTAAACCGTCCCCGTCCCCTAACCCTAATCCTAGCCCGAACCCTAACCCTAACCCTTCCCCGAAGCCTGACCCTCAGCCGTCCCCTAATCCTAACCCGTACGCTGACACTAACCCGTGCCCTCACACGTACGCTCCCCCTAGAGCGTTGTCGTACCCTCACCTGGACCCTAAACCGTCCCCGTCCCCTAAACCTAACCCTAGCCCGAAGCCTAACCCTAACCCTTCCCCGAAGCCTGACCCTCAGCCGTCCCCTAATCCTAACCCGTACGCTGACACTAACCCGCGCCCTCACACGTACGCTCCCCCTAGAGCGTTGTCGTACCCTCACCTGGACCCTAAACCGTCCCCGTCCCCTAACCCTAACCCTAGCCCGAACCCTAACCCTAACCCTTCCCCGAAGCCTGACCCTCAGCCGTCCCCTAATCCTAACCCGTACGCTGGCACTAACCCGCGCGCTCACATGTACACTCCCCCTAGAGCGTTGTCGTACCCTCACCTGGACCCTAAACCGTCCCCGTCCCCTAACCCTAACCCTAGCCCGAACCCTAACCCTAACCCTTCCCCGAAGCCTGACCCTCAGCCGTCCCCTAATCCTAACCCGTACGCTGACACTAACCCGCGCCCTCAAACGTACGCTCCCCCTAGAGCGTTGTAGTACCCTCACCTGGACCCTAAACCGTTCCCGTCCCCTAACCCTAACCCTAACCCGAACCCTAACCCTAACCCTTCCCCGAAGCCTGACCCTCAGCCGTCCCCTAATCCTAACCCGTACGCTGACACTAACCCGCGCCCTCACACGTACGCTCCCCCTAGAGCGTTGTCGTACCCTCACCTGGACCCTAAACCGTCCCCGTCCCCTAACCCTAACCCTAGCCCGAACCCTAACCCTAACCCTTCCCCGAAGCCTGACCCTCAGCCGTCCCCTAATCCTAACCCGTACGCTGACACTAACCCGCGCCCTCACACATACGCTCCCCCTAGAGCGTTGTCGTACCCTCACCTGGACCCTAAACCGTTCCCGTCCCCTAACCCTAACCCTAACCCGAACCCTAACCCTAACCCTTCCCCGAAGCCTGACCCTCAGCCGTCCCCTAATCCTAACCCGTACGCTGACACTAACCCGCGCCCTCACACGTACGCTCCCCCTAGAGCGTTGTCGTACCCTCACCTGGACCCTAAACCGTCCCCGTCCCCTAACCCTAACCCTAGCCCGAACCCTAACCCTAACCCTTCCCCGAAGCCTGACCCTCAGCCGTCCCCTAATCCTAACCCGTACGCTGACACTAACCCGCGCCCTCACACATACGCTCCCCCTAGAGCGTTGTCGTACCCTCACCTGGACCCTAAACCGTCCCCGTCCCCTAACCCTAACCCTAGCCCGAACCCTAACCCTAACCCTTCCCCGAAGCCTGACCCTCAGCCGTCCCCTAATCCTAACCCGTACGATGACACTAACCCGCGCCCTCACACGTACGCTCCCCCTAGAGCGTTGTCGTACCCTCACCTGGACCCTAAACCGTCCCCGTCCCCTAACCCTAACCCTAGCCCGAACCCTAACCCTAACCCTTCCCCGAAGCCTGACCCTCAGCCGTCCCCTAATCCTAACCCGTACGCTGACACTAACCCGCGCCCTCACACGTACGCTCCCCCTAGAGCGTTGTCGTACCCTCACCTGGACCCTAAACCGTCCCCGTCCCCTAACCCTAACCCTAGCCCGAAGCCTAACCCTAACCCTTCCCCGAAGCCTGACCCTCAGCCGTCCCCTAATCCTAACCCGTACGCTGACACTAACCCGCGCCCTCACACGTACGCTCCCCCTAGAGCGTTGTCGTACCCTCACCTGGACCCTAAACCGTCCCCGTCCCCTAAACCTAACCCTAGCCCGAACCCTAACCCTAACCCTTCCCCGAAGCCTGACCCTCAGCCGTCCCCTAATCCTAACCCGTACGCTGACACTAACCCGCGCCCTCACACGTACACTCCCCCTAGAGCGTTGTCGTACCCTCACCTGGACCCTAAACCGTCCCCGTCCCCTAACCCTAACCCTAGCCCGAACCCTAACCCTAACCCTTCCCCGAAGCCTGACCCTCAGCCGTCCCCTAATCCTAACCCGTACGCTGACACTAACCCGCGCCCTCAAACATACGCTCCCCCTAGAGCGTTGTCGTACCCTCACCTGGACCCTAAACCGTTCCCGTCCCCTAACCCTAACCCTAACCCGAACCCTAACCCTAACCCTTCCCCGAAGCCTGACCCTCAGCCGTCCCCTAATCCTAACCCGTACGCTGACACTAACCCGCGCCCTCACACGTACGCTCCCCCTAGAGCGTTGTCGTACCCTCACCTGGACCCTAAACCGTCCCCGTCCCCTAACCCTAACCCTAGCCCGAACCCTAACCCTAACCCTTCCCCGAAGCCTGACCCTCAGCCGTCCCCTAATCCTAACCCGTACGCTGACACTAACCCGCGCCCTCACACATACGCTCCCCCTAGAGCGTTGTCGTACCCTCACCTGGACCCTAAACCGTCCCCGTCCCCTAACCCTAACCCTAACCCGAACCCTAACCCTAACCCTTCCCCGAAGCCTGACCCTCAGCCGTCCCCTAATCCTAACCCGTACGCTGACACTAACCCGCGCCCTCACACGTACGCTCCCCCTAGAGCGTTGTCGTACCCTCACCTGGACCCTAAACCGTCCCCGTCCCCTAACCCTAACCCTAGCCCGAACCCTAACCCTAACCCTTCCCCGAAGCCTGACCCTCAGCCGTCCCCTAATCCTAACCCGTACGCTGACACTAACCCGCGTCCTCACACATACGCTCCCCCTAGAGCGTTGTCGTACCCTCACCTGGACCCTAAACCGTCCCCGTCCCCTAACCCTAACCCTAGCCCGAAGCCTAACCCTAACCCTTCCCCGAAGCCTGACCCTCAGCCGTCCCCTAATCCTAACCCGTACGCTGACACTAACCCGCGCCCTCACACGTACGCTCCCCCTAGAGCGTTGTCGTACCCTCACCTGGACCCTAAACCGTCCCCGTCCCCTAACCCTAACCCTAGCCCGAACCCTAACCCTAACCCTTCCCCGAAGCCTGACCCTCAGCCGTCCCCTAATCCTAACCCGTACGCTGACACTAACCCGCGCCCTCACACGTACGCTCCCCCTAGAGCGTTGTCGTACCCTCACCTGGACCCTAAACCGTCCCCGTCCCCTAACCCTAACCCTAGCCCGAACCCTAAACCTAACCCTTCCCCGAAGCCTGACCCTCAGCCGTCCCCTAATCCTAACCCGTACGCTGACACTAACCCGCGCCCTCACACGTACGCTCCCCCTAGAGCGTTGTCGTACCCTCACCTGGACCCTAAACCGTCGCCGTCCCCTAACCCTAACCCTAGCCCGAACCCTAACCCTAACCCTTCCCCGAAGCCTGACCCTCAGCCGTCCCCTAATCCTAACCCGTACGCTGACACTAACCCGCGCCCTCACACGTACGCTCCCCCTAGAGCGTTGTCGTACCCTCACCTGGACCCTAAACCGTCCCCGTCCCCTAACCCTAACCCTAGCCCGAACCCTAACCCTAACCCTTCCCCGAAGCCTGACCCTCAGTCGTCCCCTAATCCTAACCCGTACGCTGACACTAACCCGCGCCCTCACACGTACGCTCCCCCTAGAGCGTTGTCGTACCCTCACCTGGACCCTAAACCGTCCCCGTCCCCTAACCCTAACCCTAGCCCGAACCCTAACCCTAACCCTTCCCCGAAGCCTGACCCTCAGCCGTCCCCTAATCCTAACCCGTACGCTGACACTAACCCGCGCCCTCACACGTACGCTCCCCCTAGAGCGTTGTCGTACCCTCACCTGGACCCTAAACCGTCCCCGTCCCCTAACCCTAACCCTAGCCCGAACCCTAACCCTAACCCTTCCCCGAAGCCTGACCCTCAGCCGTCCCCTAATCCTAACCCGTACGCTGACACTAACCCGCGCCCTCACACGTACGCTCCCCCTAGAGCGTTGTCGTACCCTCACCTGGATCCTAAACCGTCCCCGTCCCCTAACCCTAACCCTAGCCCGAACCCTAACCCTAACCCTTCCCCGAAGCCTGACCCTCAGCCGTCCCCTAATCCTAACCCGTACGCTGACACTAACCCGCGCCCTCACACGTACGCTCCCCCTAGAGCGTTGTCGTACCCTCACCTGGACCCTAAACCGTCCCCGTCCCCTAACCCTAACCCTAGCCCGAATCCTAACCCTAACCCTTCCCCGAAGCCTGACCCTCAGCCGTCCCCTAATCCTAACCCGTACGCTGACACTAACCCGCGCCCTCACACGTACGCTCCCCCTAGAGCGTTGTCGTACCCTCACCTGGACCCTAAACCGTCCCCGTCCCCTAACCCTAGCCCGAACCCTAACCCTAACACTTCCCCGAAACCTGACCCTCAGCCGTCCCCTAATCCTAACCCGTACGCTGACACTAACCCGCGCCCTCACACGTACGCTCCCCCTAGAGCGTTGTCGTACCCTCAACTGGACCCTAAACCGTCCCCATCCCCTAACCCTAACCCTAGCCCGACCCCTAACCCTAACCCTTCCCCGAAGCCTGACCCTCAGCCGTCCCCTAATCCTAACCCGTACGCTGACACTAACCCGCGCCCTCACACGTACACTCCCCCTAGAGCGTTGTCGTACCCTCACCTGGACCCTAAACCGTCCCCGTCCCCTAACCCTAACCCTAGCCCGAACCCTAACCCTAACCCTTCCCCGAAGCCTGACCCTCAGCCGTCCCCTAATCCTAACCCGTACGCTGACACTAACCCGCGCCCTCAAACATACGCTCCCCCTAGAGCGTTGTCGTACCCTCACCTGGACCCTAAACCGTTCCCGTCCCCTAACCCTAACCCTAACCCGAACCCTAACCCTAACCCTTCCCCGAAGCCTGACCCTCAGCCGTCCCCTAATCCTAACCCGTACGCTGACACTAACCCGCGCCCTCACACGTACGCTCCCCCTAGAGCGTTGTCGTACCCTCACCTGGACCCTAAACCGTCCCCGTCCCCTAACCCTAACCCTAGCCCGAACCCTAACCCTAACCCTTCCCCGAAGCCTGACCCTCAGCCGTCCCCTAATCCTAACCCGTACGCTGACACTAACCCGCGCCCTCACACATACGCTCCCCCTAGAGCGTTGTCGTACCCTCACCTGGACCCTAAACCGTCCCCGTCCCCTAACCCTAACCCTAACCCGAACCCTAACCCTAACCCTTCCCCGAAGCCTGACCCTCAGCCGTCCCCTAATCCTAACCCGTACGCTGACACTAACCCGCGCCCTCACACGTACGCTCCCCCTAGAGCGTTGTCGTACCCTCACCTGGACCCTAAACCGTCCCCGTCCCCTAACCCTAACCCTAGCCCGAACCCTAACCCTAACCCTTCCCCGAAGCCTGACCCTCAGCCGTCCCCTAATCCTAACCCGTACGCTGACACTAACCCGCGTCCTCACACATACGCTCCCCCTAGAGCGTTGTCGTACCCTCACCTGGACCCTAAACCGTCCCCGTCCCCTAACCCTAACCCTAGCCCGAAGCCTAACCCTAACCCTTCCCCGAAGCCTGACCCTCAGCCGTCCCCTAATCCTAACCCGTACGCTGACACTAACCCGCGCCCTCACACGAACGCTCCCCCTAGAGCATTGTCGTACCCTCACCTGGACCCTAAACCGTCCCCGTCCCCTAACCCTAACCCTAGCCCGAACCCTAACCCTAACCCTTCCCCGAAGCCTGACCCTCAGCCGTCCCCTAATCCTAACCCGTACGCTGACACTAACCCGCGCCCTCACACGTACGCACCCCCTAGAGCGTTGTCGTACCCTCACCTGGACCCTAAACCGTCCCCGTCCCCTAACCCTAACCCTAGCCCGAACCCTAAACCTAACCCTTCCCCGAAGCCTGACCCTCAGCCGTCCCCTAATCCTAACCCGTACGCTGACACTAACCCGCGCCCTCACACGTACGCTCCCCCTAGAGCGTTGTCGTACCCTCACCTGGACCCTAAACCGTCGCCGTCCCCTAACCCTAACCCTAGCCCGAACCCTAACCCTAACCCTTCCCCGAAGCCTGACCCTCAGCCGTCCCCTAATCCTAACCCGTACGCTGACACTAACCCGCGCCCTCACACGTACGCTCCCCCTAGAGCGTTGTCGTACCCTCACCTGGACCCTAAACCGTCCCCGTCCCCTAACCCTAACCCTAGCCCGAACCCTAACCCTAACCCTTCCCCGAAGCCTGACCCTCAGCCGTCCCCTAATCCTAACCCGTACGCTGACACTAACCCGCGCCCTCACACGTACGCTCCCCCTAGAGCGTTGTCGTACCCTCACCTGGACCCTAAACCGTCCCCGTCCCCTAACCCTAACCCTAGCCCGAACCCTAACCCTAACCCTTCCCCGAAGCCTGACCCTCAGCCGTCCCCTAATCCTAACCCGTACGCTGACACTAACCCGCGCCCTCACACGTACGCTCCCCCTAGAGCGTTGTCGTACCCTCACCTGGACCCTAAACCGTCCCCGTCCCCTAACCCTAACCCTAGCCCGAACCCTAACCCTAACCCTTCCCCGAAGCCTGACCCTCAGCCGTCCCCTAATCCTAACCCGTACGCTGACACTAACCCGCGCCCTCACACGTACGCTCCCCCTAGAGCGTTGTCGTACCCTCACCTGGATCCTAAACCGTCCCCGTCCCCTAACCCTAACCCTAGCCCGAACCCTAACCCTAACCCTTCCCCGAAGCCTGACCCTCAGCCGTCCCCTAATCCTAACCCGTACGCTGACACTAACCCGCGCCCTCACACGTACGCTCCCCCTAGAGCGTTGTCGTACCCTCACCTGGACCCTAAACCGTCCCCGTCCCCTAACCCTAACCCTAGCCCGAATCCTAACCCTAACCCTTCCCCGAAGCCTGACCCTCAGCCGTCCCCTAATCCTAACCCGTACGCTGACACTAACCCGCGCCCTCACACGTACGCTCCCCCTAGAGCGTTGTCGTACCCTCACCTGGACCCTAAACCGTCCCCGTCCCCTAACCCTAGCCCGAACCCTAACCCTAACACTTCCCCGAAACCTGACCCTCAGCCGTCCCCTAATCCTAACCCGTACGCTGACACTAACCCGCGCCCTCACACGTACGCTCCCCCTAGAGCGTTGTCGTACCCTCAACTGGACCCTAAACCGTCCCCATCCCCTAACCCTAACCCTAGCCCGACCCCTAACCCTAACCCTTCCCCGAAGCCTGACCCTCAGCCGTCCCCTAATCCTAACCCGTACGCTGACACTAACCCGTGCCCTCACACGTACGCTCCCCCTAGAGCGTTGTCGTACCCTCACCTGGACCCTAAACCGTCCCCGTCCCCTAACCCTAACCCTAGCCCGAAGCCTAACCCTAACCCTTCCCCGAAGCCTGACCCTCAGCCGTCCCCTAATCCTAACCCGTACGCTGACACTAACCCGCGCCCTCACACGTACGCTCCCCCTAGAGCGTTGTCGTACCCTCACCTGGACCCTAAACCGTCCCCGTCCCCTAACCCTAACCCTAGCCCGAACCCTAACCCTAACCCTTCCCCGAAGCCTGACCCTCAGCAGTCCCCTAATCCTAACCCGTACGCTGACACTAACCCGCGCCCTCACATGTACACTCCCCCTAGAGCGTTGTCGTACCCTCACCTGGACCCTAAACCGTCCCCGTCCCCTAACCCTAACCCTAGCCCGAACCCTAACCCTAACCCTTCCCCGAAGCCTGACCCTCAGCCGTCCCCTAATCCTAACCCGTACGCTGACACTAACCCGCGCCCTCAAACGTACGCTCCCCCTAGAGCGTTGTCGTACCCTCACCTGGACCCTAAACCGTTCCCGTCCCCTAACCCTAACCCTAACCCGAACCCTAACCCTAACCCTTCCCCGAAGCCTGACCCTCAGCCGTCCCCTAATCCTAACCCGTACGCTGACACTAACCCGCGCCCTCACACGTACGCTCCCCCTAGAGCGTTGTCGTACCCTCACCTGGACCCTAAACCGTCCCCGTCCCCTAACCCTAACCCTAGCCCGAACCCTAACCCTAACCCTTCCCCGAAGCCTGACCCTCAGCCGTCCCCTAATCCTAACCCGTACGCTGACACTAACCCGCGCCCTCACACGTACGCTCCCCCTAGAGCGTTGTCGTACCCTCACCTGGACCCTAAACCGTCCCCGTCCCCTAACCCTAACCCTAGCCCGAACCCTAACCCTAACCCTTCCCCGAAGCCTGACCCTCAGCCGTCCCCTAATCCTAACCCGTACGCTGACACTAACCCGCGCCCTCACACGTACGCTCCCCCTAGAGCGTTGTCGTACCCTCACCTGGACCCTAAACCGTCCCCGTCCCCTAACCCTAACCCTAGCCCGAACCCTAACCCTAACCCTTCCCCGAAGCCTGACCCTCAGCCGTCCCCTAATCCTAACCCGTACGCTGACACTAACCCGCGCCCTCACACGTACGCTCCCCCTAGAGCGTTGTCGTACCCTCACCTGGACCCTAAACCGTCCCCGTCCCCTAACCCTAACCCTAGCCCGAACCCTAACCCTAACCCTTCCCCGAAGCCTGACCCTCAGCCGTCCCCTAATCCTAACCCGTACGCTGACACTAACCCGCGCCCTCACACGTACGCTCCCCCTAGAGCGTTGTCGTACCCTCACCTGGACCCTAAACCGTCCCCGTCCCCTAACCCTAACCCTAGCCCGAAGCCTAACCCTAACCCTTCCCCGAAGCCTGACCCTCAGCCGTCCCCTAATCCTAACCCGTACGCTGACACTAACCCGCGCCCTCACACGTACGCTCCCCCTAGAGCGTTGTCGTACCCTCACCTGGACCCTAAACCGTCCCCGTCCCCGAACCATAACCCTAGCCCGAACCCTAACCCTAACCCTTCCCCGAAGCCTGACCCTCAGCCGTCCCCTAATCCTAACCCGTACGCTGACACTAACCCGCACCCTCACACGTACGCTCCCCCTAGAGCATTGTCGTACCCTCACCTGGACCCTAAACCGTCCCCGTCCCCTAACCCTAACCCTAGCCCGAACCCTAACCCTAACCCTTCACCGAAGCCTGACCCTCAGCCGTCCCCTAATCCTAACCCGTACGCTGACACTAACCCGCGCCCTCACACGTACGCTCCCCTTAGAGCATTGTCGTACCCTCACCTGGACCCTAAACCGTCCCCGTCCCCTAACCCTAACCCTAGCCCGAACCCTAACCCTAACCCTTCCCCGAAGCCTGACCCTCAGCCGTCCCCTAATCCTAACCCGTACGCTGACACTAACCCGCGCCCTCACACGTACGCTCCCCCTAGAGCGTTGTCGTACCTTCACCTGGACCCTAAACCGTCCCCGTCCCCTAACCCTAACCCTAGCCCGAACCCTAACCCTAACCCTTCCCCGAAGCCTGACCCTCAGCCGTCCCCTAATCCTAACCCGTACGCTGACACTAACCCGCGCCCTCACACGTACGCTCCCCCTAGAGCGTTGTCGTACCCTCACCTGGACCCTAAACCGTCCCCGTCCCCTAACCCTAACCCTAGCCCGAACCCTAAACCTAACCCTTCCCCGAAGCCTGACCCTCAGCCGTCCCCTAATCCTAACCCGTACGCTGACACTAACCCGCGCCCTCACACGTACGCTCCCCCTAGAGCGTTGTCGTACCCTCACCTGGACCCTAAACCGTCCCCGTCCCCTAACCCTAACCCTCGCCCGAACCCTAACCCTAACCCTTCCCCGAAGCCTGACCCTCAGCCGTCCCCTAATCCTAACCCGTACGCTGACACTAACCCGCGCCCTCACACGTACGCTCCCCCTAGAGCGTTGTCGTACCCTCACCTGGACCCTAAACCGTCCCCGTCCCCTAACCCTAACCCTAGCCCGAACCCTAACCCTAACCCTTCCCCGAAGCCTGACCCTCAGCCGTCCCCTAATCCTAACCCGTACGCTGACACTAACCCGCGCCCTCACACGTACGCTCCCCCTAGAGCGTTGTCGTACCCTCACCTGGACCCTAAACCGTCTCCGTCCCCTAACCCTAACCCTAGCCCGAACCCTAACCCTAACACTTCCCCGAAGCCTGACCCTCAGCCGTCCCCTAATCCTAACCCGTACGCTGACACTAACCCGCGCCCTCACACGTACGCTCCCCCTAGAGCGTTGTCGTACCCTCACCTGGACCCTAAACCGTCCCCGTCCCCTAACCCTAACCCTAGCCCGAACCCTAACCCTAACCCTTCCCCGAAGCCTGACCCTCAGCCGTCCCCTAATCCTAACCCGTACGCTGACACTAACCCGCGCCCTCACACGTACGCTCCCCCTAGAGCGTTGTCGTACCCTCACCTGGACCCTAAACCGTCCCCGTCCCCTAACCCTAACCCTAGCCCGAATCCTAACCCTAACCCTTCCCCGAAGCCTGACCCTCAGCCGTCCCCTAATCCTAACCCGTACGCTGACACTAACCCGCGCCCTCACACGTACGCTCCCCCTAGAGCGTTGTCGTACCCTCACCTGGACCCTAAACCGTCCCCGTCCCCTAACCCTAGCCCGAAACCTAACCCTAACACTTCCCCGAAACCTGACCCTCAGCCGTCCCCTAATCCTAACCCGTACGCTGACACTAACCCGCGCCCTCACACGTACGCTCCCCCTAGAGCGTTGTCGTACCCTCAACTGGACCCTAAACCGTCCCCGTCCCCTAACCCTAACCCTAGCCCGAACCCTAACCCTAACCCTTCCCCGAAGCCTGACCCTCAGCCGTCCCCTAATCCTAACCCGTACGCTGACACTAACCCGTGCCCTCACACGTACGCTCCCCCTAGAGCGTTGTCGTACCCTCACCTGGACCCTAAACCGTCCCCGTCCCCTAACCCTAACCCTAGCCCGAAGCCTAACCCTAACCCTTCCCCGAAGCCTGACCCTCAGCCGTCCCCTAATCCTAACCCGTACGCTGACACTAACCCGCGCCCTCACACGTACGCTCCCCCTAGAGCGTTGTCGTACCCTCACCTGGACCCTAAACCGTCCCCGTCCCCTAACCCTAACCCTAGCCCGAACCCTAATCCTAACCCTTCCCCGAAGCCTGACCCTCAGCCGTCCCCTAATCCTAACCCGTACGCTGGCACTAACCCGCGCGCTCACATGTACACTCCCCCTAGAGCGTTGTCGTACCCTCACCTGGACCCTAAACCGTCCCCGTCCCCTAACCCTAACCCTAGCCCGAACCCTAACCCTAACCCTTCCCCGAAGCCTGACCCTCAGCCGTCCCCTAATCCTAACCCGTACGCTGACACTAACCCGCGCCCTCAAACGTACGCTCCCCCTAGAGCGTTGTCGTACCCTCACCTGGACCCTAAACCGTTCCCGTCCCCTAACCCTAACCCTAACCCGAACCCTAACCCTAACCCTTCCCCGAAGCCTGACCCTCAGCCGTCCCCTAATCCTAACCCGTACGCTGACACTAACCCGCGCCCTCACACGTACGCTCCCCCTAGAGCGTTGTCGTACCCTCACCTGGACCCTAAACCGTCCCCGTCCCCTAACCCTAACCCTAGCCCGAACCCTAACCCTAACCCTTCCCCGAAGCCTGACCCTCAGCCGTCCCCTAATCCTAACCCGTACGCTGACACTAACCCGCGCCCTCACACATACGCTCCCCCTAGAGCGTTGTCGTACCCTCACCTGGAACCTAAACCGTTCCCGTCCCCTAACCCTAACCCTAACCCGAACCCTAACCCTAACCCTTCCCCGAAGCCTGACCCTCAGCCGTCCCCTAATCCTAACCCGTACGCTGACACTAACCCGCGCCCTCACACGTACGCTCCCCCTAGAGCGTTGTCGTACCCTCACCTGGACCCTAAACCGTCCCCGTCCCCTAACCCTAACCCTAGCCCGAACCCTAACCCTAACCCTTCCCCGAAGCCTGACCCTCAGCCGTCCCCTAATCCTAACCCGTACGCTGACACTAACCCGCGCCCTCACACATACGCTCCCCCTAGAGCGTTGTCGTACCCTCACCTGGACACTAAACCGTCCCCGTCCCCTAACCCTAACCCTAGCCCGAACCCTAACCCTAACCCTTCCCCGAAGCCTGACCCTCAGCCGTCCCCTAATCCTAACCCGTACGCTGACACTAACCCGCGCCCTCACACGTACGCTCCCCCTAGAGCGTTGTCGTACCCTCACCTGGACCCTAAACCGTCCCCGTCCCCTAACCCTAACCCTAGCCCGAACCCTAACCCTAACCCTTCCCCGAAGCCTGACCCTCAGCCGTCCCCTAATCCTAACCCGTACGCTGACACTAACCCGCGCCCTCACACGTACGCTCCCCCTAGAGCGTTGTCGTACCCTCACCTGGACCCTAAACCGTCCCCGTCCCCTAACCCTAACCCTAGCCCGAAGCCTAACCCTAACCCTTCCCCGAAGCCTGACCCTCAGCCGTCCCCTAATCCTAACCCGTACGCTGACACTAACCCGCGCCCTCACACGTACGCTCCCCCTAGAGCGTTGTCGTACCCTCACCTGGACCCTAAACCGTCCCCGTCCCCTAAACCTAACCCTAGCCCGAACCCTAACCCTAACCCTTCCCCGAAGCCTGACCCTCAGCCGTCCCCTAATCCTAACCCGTACGCTGACACTAACCCGCGCCCTCACATGTACACTCCCCCTAGAGCGTTGTCGTACCCTCACCTGGACCCTAAACCGTCCCCGTCCCCTAACCCTAACCCTAGCCCGAACCCTAACCCTAACCCTTCCCCGAAGCCTGACCCTCAGCCGTCCCCTAATCCTAACCCGTACGCTGACACTAACCCGCGCCCTCAAACGTACGCTCCCCCTAGAGCGTTGTCGTACCCTCACCTGGACCCTAAACCGTTCCCGTCCCCTAACCCTAACCCTAACCCGAACCCTAACCCTAACCCTTCCCCGAAGCCTGACCCTCAGCCGTCCCCTAATCCTAACCCGTACGCTGACACTAACCCGCGCCCTCACACGTACGCTCCCCCTAGAGCGTTGTCGTACCCTCACCTGGACCCTAAACCGTCCCCGTCCCCTAACCCTAACCCTAGCCCGAACCCTAACCCTAACCCTTCCCCGAAGCCTGACCCTCAGCCGTCCCCTAATCCTAACCCGTACGCTGACACTAACCCGCGCCCTCACACATACGCTCCCCCTAGAGCGTTGTCGTACCCTCACCTGGACCCTAAACCGTTCCCGTCCCCTAACCCTAACCCTAACCCGAACCCTAACCCTAACCCTTCCCCGAAGCCTGACCCTCAGCCGTCCCCTAATCCTAATCCGTACGCTGACACTAACCCGCGCCCTCACACGTACGCTCCCCCTAGAGCGTTGTCGTACCCTCACCTGGACCCTAAACCGTCCCCGTCCCCTAACCCTAACCCTAGCCCGAACCCTAAACCTAACCCTTCCCCGAAGCCTGACCCTCAGCCGTCCCCTAATCCTAACCTGTACGCTGACACTAACCCGCGCCCTCACACGTACGCTCCCCCTAGAGCGTTGTCGTACCCTCACCTGGACCCTAAACCGTCCCCGTCCCCTAACCCTAACCCTCGCCCGAACCCTAACCCTAACCCTTCCCCGAAGCCTGACCCTCAGCCGTCCCCTAATCCTAACCCGTACGCTGACACTAACCCGCGCCCTCACACGTACGCTCCCCCTAGAGCGTTGTCGTACCCTCACCTGGACCCTAAACCGTCCCCGTCCCCTAACCCTAACCCTACCCCGAACCCTAACCCTAACCCTTCCCCGAAGCCTGACCCTCAGCCGTCCCCTAATCCTAACCCGTACGCTGACACTAACCCGCGCCCTCACACGTACGCTCCCCCTAGAGCGTTGTCGTACCCTCACCTGGACCCTAAACCGTCTCCGTCCCCTAACCCTAACCCTAGCCCGAACCCTAACCCTAACACTTCCCCGAAGCCTGACCCTCAGCCGTCCCCTAATCCTAACCCGTACGCTGACACTAACCCGCGCCCTCACACGTACGCTCCCCCTAGAGCGTTGTCGTACCCTCACCTGGACCCTAAACCGTCCCCGTCCCCTAACCCTAACCCTAGCCCGAACCCTAACCCTAACCCTTCCCCGAAGCCTGACCCTCAGCCGTCCCCTAATCCTAACCCGTACGCTGACACTAACCCGCGCCCTCACACGTACGCTCCCCCTAGAGCGTTGTCGTACCCTCACCTGGACCCTAAACCGTCCCCGTCCCCTAACCCTAACCCTAGCCCGAATCCTAACCCTAACCCTTCCCCGAAGCCTGACCCTCAGCCGTCCCCTAATCCTAACCCGTACGCTGACACTAACCCGCGCCCTCACACGTACGCTCCCCCTAGAGCGTTGTCGTACCCTCACCTGGACCCTAAACCGTCCCCGTCCCCTAACCCTAGCCCGAAACCTAACCCTAACACTTCCCCGAAACCTGACCCTCAGCCGTCCCCTAATCCTAACCCGTACGCTGACACTAACCCGCGCCCTCACACGTACGCTCCCCCTAGAGCGTTGTCGTACCCTCAACTGGACCCTAAACCGTCCCCGTCCCCTAACCCTAACCCTAGCCCGAACCCTAACCCTAACACTTCCCCGAAGCCTGACCCTCAGCCGTCCCCTAATCCTAACCCGTACGCTGACACTAACCCGTGCCCTCACACGTACGCTCCCCCTAGAGCGTTGTCGTACCCTCACCTGGACCCTAAACCGTCCCCGTCCCCTAACCCTAACCCTAGCCCGAAGCCTAACCCTAACCCTTCCCCGAAGCCTGACCCTCAGCCGTCCCCTAATCCTAACCCGTACGCTGACACTAACCCGCGCCCTCACACGTACGCTCCCCCTAGAGCGTTGTCGTACCCTCACCTGGACCCTAAACCGTCCCCGTCCCCTAACCCTAACCCTAGCCCGAACCCTAACCCTAACCCTTCCCCGAAGCCTGACCCTCAGCCGTCCCCTAATCCTAACCCGTACGCTGGCACTAACCCGCGCGCTCACATGTACACTCCCCCTAGAGCGTTGTCGTACCCTCACCTGGACCCTAAACCGTCCCCGTCCCCTAACCCTAACCCTAGCCCGAACCCTAACCCTAACCCTTCCCCGAAGCCTGACCCTCAGCCGTCCCCTAATCCTAACCCGTACGCTGACACTAACCCGCGCCCTCAAACGTACGCTCCCCCTAGAGCGTTGTCGTACCCTCACCTGGACCCTAAACCGTTCCCGTCCCCTAACCCTAACCCTAACCCGAACCCTAACCCTAACCCTTCCCCGAAGCCTGACCCTCAGCCGTCCCCTAATCCTAACCCGTACGCTGACACTAACCCGCGCCCTCACACGTACGCTCCCCCTAGAGCGTTGTCGTACCCTCACCTGGACCCTAAACCGTCCCCGTCCCCTAACCCTAACCCTAGCCCGAACCCTAACCCTAACCCTTCCCCGAAGCCTGACCCTCAGCCGTCCCCTAATCCTAACCCGTACGCTGACACTAACCCGCGCCCTCACACATACGCTCCCCCTAGAGCGTTGTCGTACCCTCACCTGGACCCTAAACCGTTCCCGTCCCCTAACCCTAACCCTAACCCGAACCCTAACCCTAACCCTTCCCCGAAGCCTGACCCTCAGCCGTCCCCTAATCCTAACCCGTACGCTGACACTAACCCGCGCCCTCACACGTACGCTCCCCCTAGAGCGTTGTCGTACCCTCACCTGGACCCTAAACCGTCCCCGTCCCCTAACCCTAACCCTAGCCCGAACCCTAACCCTAACCCTTCCCCGAAGCCTGACCCTCAGCCGTCCCCTAATCCTAACCCGTACGCTGACACTAACCCGCGCCCTCACACATACGCTCCCCCTAGAGCGTTGTCGTACCCTCACCTGGACCCTAAACCGTCCCCGTCCCCTAACCCTAACCCTAGCCCGAACCCTAACCCTAACCCTTCCCCGAAGCCTGACCCTCAGCCGTCCCCTAATCCTAACCCGTACGCTGACACTAACCCGCGCCCTCACACGTACGCTCCCCCTAGAGCGTTGTCGTACCCTCACCTGGACCCTAAACCGTCCCCGTCCCCTAACCCTAACCCTAGCCCGAACCCTAACCCTAACCCTTCCCCGAAGCCTGACCCTCAGCCGTCCCCTAATCCTAACCCGTACGCTGACACTAACCCGCGCCCTCACACGTACGCTCCCCCTAGAGCGTTGTCGTACCCTCACCTGGACCCTAAACCGTCCCCGTCCCCTAACCCTAACCCTAGCCCGAAGCCTAACCCTAACCCTTCCCCGAAGCCTGACCCTCAGCCGTCCCCTAATCCTAACCCGTACGCTGACACTAACCCGCGCCCTCACACGTACGCTCCCCCTAGAGCGTTGTCGTACCCTCACCTGGACCCTAAACCGTCCCCGTCCCCTAAACCTAACCCTAGCCCGAACCCTAACCCTAACCCTTCCCCGAAGCCTGACCCTCAGCCGTCCCCTAATCCTAACCCGTACGCTGACACTAACCCGCGCCCTCACATGTACACTCCCCCTAGAGCGTTGTCGTACCCTCACCTGGACCCTAAACCGTCCCCGTCCCCTAACCCTAACCCTAGCCCGAAGCCTAACCCTAACCCTTCCCCGAAGCCTGACCCTCAGCCGTCCCCTAATCCTAACCCGTACGCTGACACTAACCCGCGCCCTCAAACGTACGCTCCCCCTAGAGCGTTGTCGTACCCTCACCTGGACCCTAAACCGTTCCCGTCCCCTAACCCTAACCCTAACCCGAACCCTAACCCTAACCCTTCCCCGAAGCCTGACCCTCAGCCGTCCCCTAATCCTAACCCGTACGCTGACACTAACCCGCGCCCTCACACGTACGCTCCCCCTAGAGCGTTGTCGTACCCTCACCTGGACCCTAAACCGTCCCCGTCCCCTAACCCTAACCCTAGCCCGAACCCTAACCCTAACCCTTCCCCGAAGCCTGACCCTCAGCCGTCCCCTAATCCTAACCCGTACGCTGACACTAACCCGCGCCCTCACACATACGCTCCCCCTAGAGCGTTGTCGTACCCTCACCTGGACCCTAAACCGTTCCCGTCCCCTAACCCTAACCCTAACCCGAACCCTAACCCTAACCCTTCCCCGAAGCCTGACCCTCAGCCGTCCCCTAATCCTAATCCGTACGCTGACACTAACCCGCGCCCTCACACGTACGCTCCCCCTAGAGCGTTGTCGTACCCTCACCTGGACCCTAAACCGTCCCCGTCCCCTAACCCTAACCCTAGCCCGAACCCTAACCCTAACCCTTCCCCGAAGCCTGACCCTCAGCCGTCCCCTAATCCTAACCCGTACGCTGACACTAACCCGCGTCCTCACACATACGCTCCCCCTAGAGCGTTGTCGTACCCTCACCTGGACCCTAAACCGTCCCCGTCCCCTAACCCTAACCCTAGCCCGAACCCTAACCCTAACCCTTCCCCGAAGCCTGACCCTCAGCCGTCCCCTAATCCTAACCCGTACGCTGACACTAACCCGCGCCCTCACACGTACGCTCCCCCTAGAGCGTTGTCGTACCCTCACCTGGACCCTAAACCGTCCCCGTCCCCTAACCCTAACCCTAGCCCGAACCCTAACCCTAACCCTTCCCCGAAGCCTGACCCTCAGACGTCCCCTAATCCTAACCCGTATGCTGACACTAACCCACGCCCTCACACGTACGCTCCCCCTAGAGCGTTGTCGTACCCTCACCTGGACCCTAAACCGTCCCCGTCCCCTAACCCTAACCCTAGCCCGAACCCTAACCCTAACCCTTCCCCGAAGCCTGACCCTCAGCCGTCCCCTAATCCTAACCCGTACGCTGACACTAACCTGCGCCCTCACACGTACGCTCCCCCTAGAGCGTTGTCGTACCCTCACCCGGACCCTAAACCGTCCCCGTCCCCTAACCCTAACCCTAGACCGAACCCTAACCCTAACCCTTCCCCGAAGCCTGACCCTCAGCCGTCCCCTAATCCTAACCCGTACGCTGACACTAACCCGCGCCCTCACACGTACGCTCCCCCTAGAGCGTTGTCGTACCCTCACCTGGACCCTAAACCGTCCCCGTCCCCTAACCCTAACCCTAGCCCGAACCCTAACCCTAACCCTTCCCCGAAGCCTGACCCTCAGCCGTCCCCTAATCCTAACCCGTACGCTGACACTAACCCGCGCCCTCACACGTACGCTCCCCCTAGAGCGTTGTCGTACCCTCACCTGGACCCTAAACCGTCCCCGTCCCCTAACCCTAACCCTAGCCCGAACCCTAACCCTAACCCTTCCCCGAAGCCTGACCCTCAGCCGTCCCCTAATCCTAACCCGTACGCTGACACTAACCCGCGCCCTCACACGTACGCTCCCCCTAGAGCATTGTCGTACCCTCACCTGGACCCTAAACCGTCCCCGTCCCCTAACCCTAACCCTAGCCCGAACCCTAACCCTAACCCTTCCCCGAAGCCTGACCCTCAGCCGTCCCCTAATCCTAACCCGTACGCTGACACTAACCCGCGCCCTCACACGTACGCTCCCCCTAGAGCGTTGTCGTACCCTCACCTGGACCCTAAACCGTCCCCGTCCCCTAACCCTAACCCTAGCCCGAACCCTAACCCTAACCCTTCCCCGAAGCCTGACCCTCAGCCGTCCCCTAATCCTAACCCGTACGCTGACACTAACCCGCGCCCTCACACGTACGCTCCCCCTAGAGCGTTGTCGTACCCTCACCTGGACCCTAAACCGTCCCCGTCCCCTAACCCTAACCCTAGCTCGAACCCTAAACCTAACCCTTCCCCGAAGCCTGACCCTCAGCCGTCCCCTAATCCTAACCCGTACGCTGACACTAACCCGCGCCCTCACACGTACGCTCCCCCTAGAGCGTTGTCGTACCCTCACCTGGACCCTAAACCGTCCCCGTCCCCTAACCCTAACCCTCGCCCGAACCCTAACCCTAACCCTTCCCCGAAGCCTGACCCTCAGCCGTCCCCTAATCCTAACCCGTACGCTGACACTAACCCGCGCCCTCACACGTACGCTCCCCCTAGAGCGCTGTCGTACCCTCACCTGGACCCTAAACCGTCCCCGTCCCCTAACCCTAACCCTAGCCCGAACCCTAACCCTAACCCTTCCCCGAAGCCTGACCCTCAGCCGTCCCCTAATCCTAACCCGTACGCTGACACTAACCCGCGCCCTCACACGTACGCTCCCCCTAGAGCGTTGTCGTACCCTCACCTGGACCCTAAACCGTCTCCGTCCCCTAACCCTAACCCTAGCCCGAACCCTAACCCTAACCCTTCCCCGAAGCCTGACCCACAGCCGTCCCCTAATCCTAACCCGTACGCTGACACTAACCCGCGCCCTCACACGTACGCTCCCCCTAGAGCGTTGTCGTACCCTCACCTGGACCCTAAACCGTCCCCGTCCCCTAACCCTAACCCTAGCCCGAACCCTAACCCTAACCCTTCCCCGAAGCCTGACCCTCAGCCGTCCCCTAATCCTAACCCGTACGCTGACACTAACCCGCGCCCTCACACGTACGCACCCCCTAGAGCGTTGTCGTACCCTCACCTGGACCCTAAACCGTCCCCGTCCCCTAACCCTAACCCTAGCCCGAATCCTAACCCTAACCCTTCCCCGAAGCCTGACCCTCAGCCGTCCCCTAATCCTAACCCGTACGCTGACACTAACCCGCGCCCTCACACGTACGCTCCCCCTAGAGCGTTGTCGTACCCTCACCTGGACCCTAAACCGTCCCCGTCCCCTAACCCTAGCCCGAACCCTAACCCTAACACTTCCCCGAAACCTGACCCTCAGCCGTCCCCTAATCCTAACCCGTACGCTGACACTAACCCGCGCCCTCACACGTACGCTCCCCCTAGAGCGTTGTCGTACCCTCAACTGGACCCTAAACCGTCCCCGTCCCCTAACCCTAACCCTAGCCCGAACCCTAACCCTAACCCTTCCCCGAAGCCTGACCCTCAGCCGTCCCCTAATCCTAACCCGTACGCTGACACTAACCCGTGCCCTCACACGTACGCTCCCCCTAGAGCGTTGTCGTACCCTCACCTGGACCCTAAACCGTCCCCGTCCCCTAACCCTAACCCTAGCCCGAAGCCTGACCCTAACCCTTCCCCGAAGCCTGACCCTCAGCCGTCCCCTAATCCTAACCCGTACGATGACACTAACCTGCGCCCTCACACGTACGCTCCCCCTAGAGCGTTGTCGTACCCTCACCTGGACCCTAAACCATCCCCGTCCCCTACCCCTAACCCTAGCCCGAACCCTAACCCTAACCCTTCCCCGAAGCCTGACCCTCAGCCGTCCCCTAATCCTAACCCGTACGCTGACACTAACCCGCGCCCTCACATGTACACTCCCCCTAGAGCGTTGTCGTACCCTCACCTGGACCCTAAACCGTCCCCGTCCCCTAACCCTAACCCTAGCCCGAACCCTAACCCTAACCCTTCCCCGAAGCCTGACCCTCAGCCGTCCCCTAATCCTAACCCGTACGCTGACACTAACCCGCGCCCTCAAACGTACGCTCCCCCTAGAGCGTTGTCGTACCCTCACCTGGACCCTAAACCGTTCCCGTCCCCTAACCCTAACCCTAACCCGAACCCTAACCCTAACCCTTCCCCGAAGCCTGACCCTCAGCCGTCCCCTAATCCTAACCCGTACGCTGACACTAACCCGCGCCCTCACACGTACGCTCCCCCTAGAGCGTTGTCGTACCCTCACCTGGACCCTAAACCGTCCCCGTCCCCTAACCCTAACCCTAGCCCGAACCCTAACCCTAACCCTTCCCCGAAGCCTGACCCTCAGCCGTCCCCTAATCCTAACCCGTACGCTGACACTAACCCGCGCCCTCACACATACGCTCCCCCTAGAGCGTTGTCGTACCCTCACCTGGACCCTAAACCGTTCCCGTCCCCTAACCCTAACCCTAACCCGAACCCTAACCCTAACCCTTCCCCGAAGCCTGACCCTCAGCCGTCCCCTAATCCTAACCCGTACGCTGACACTAACCCGCGCCCTCACACGTACGCTCCCCCTAGATCGTTGTCGTACCCTCACCTGGACCCTAAACCGTCCCCGTCCCCTAACCCTAACCCTAGCCCGAACCCTAACCCTAACCCTTCCCCGAAGCCTGACCCTCAGCCGTCCCCTAATCCTAACCCGTACGCTGACACTAACCCGCGCCCTCACACATACGCTCCCCCTAGTGCGTTGTCGTACCCTCACCTGGACCCTAAACCGTCCCCGTCCCCTAACCCTAACCCTAGCCCGAACCCTAACCCTAACCCTTCCCCGAAGCCTGACCCTCAGCCGTCCCCTAATCCTAACCCGTACGCTGACACTAACCCGCGCCCTCACACGTACGCTCCCCCTAGAGCGTTGTCGTACCCTCACCTGGACCCTAAACCGTCCCCGTCCCCTAACCCTAACCCTAGCCCGAACCCTAACCCTAACCCTTCCCCGAAGCCTGACCCTCAGCCGTCCCCTAATCCTAACCCGTACGCTGATACTAACCCGTGCCCTCACACGTACGCTCCCCCTAGAGCGTTGTCGTACCCTCACCTGGACCCTAAACCGTCCCCGTCCCCTAACCCTAACCCTAGCCCGAAGCCTAACCCTAACCCTTCCCCGAAGCCTGACCCTCAGCCGTCCCCTAATCCTAACCCGTACGCTGACACTAACCCGCGCCCTCACACGTACGCTCCCCCTAGAGCGTTGTCGTACCCTCACCTGGACCCTAAACCGTCCCCGTCCCCTAAACCTAACCCTAGCCCGAACCCTAACCCTAACCCTTCCCCGAAGCCTGACCCTCAGCCGTCCCCTAATCCTAACCCGTACGCTGACACTAACCCGCGCCCTCACATGTACACTCCCCCTAGAGCGTTGTCGTACCCTCACCTGGACCCTAAACCGTCCCCGTCCCCTAACCCTAACCCTAGCCCGAACCCTAACCCTAACCCTTCCCCGAAGCCTGACCCTCAGCCGTCCCCTAATCCTAACCCGTACGCTGACACTAACCCGCGCCCTCAAACGTACGCTCCCCCTAGAGCGTTGTCGTACCCTCACCTGGACCCTAAACCGTTCCCGTCCCCTAACCCTAACCCTAACCCGAACCCTAACCCTAACCCTTCCCCGAAGCCTGACCCTCAGCCGTCCCCTAATCCTAACCCGTACGCTGACACTAACCCGCGCCCTCACACGTACGCTCCCCCTAGAGCGTTGTCGTACCCTCACCTGGACCCTAAACCGTCCCCGTCCCCTAACCCTAACCCTAGCCCGAACCCTAACCCTAACCCTTCCCCGAAGCCTGACCCTCAGCCGTCCCCTAATCCTAACCCGTACGCTGACACTAACCCGCGCCCTCACACATACGCTCCCCCTAGAGCGTTGTCGTACCCTCACCTGGACCCTAAACCGTTCCCGTCCCCTAACCCTAACCCTAACCCGAACCCTAACCCTAACACTTCCCCGAAGCCTGACCCTCAGCCGTCCCCTAATCCTAATCCGTACGCTGACACTAACCCGCGCCCTCACACGTACGCTCCCCCTAGAGCGTTGTCGTACCCTCACCTGGACCCTAAACCGTCCCCGTCCCCTAACCCTAACCCTAGCCCGAACCCTAACCCTAAAACTTCCCCGAAGCCTGACCCTCAGCCGTCCCCTAATCCTAACCCGTACGCTGACACTAACCCGCGCCCTCACACATACGCTCCCCCTAGAGCGTTGTCGTACCCTCACCTGGACCCTAAACCGTCCCCGTCCCCTAACCCTAACCCTAGCCCGAACCCTAACCCTAACCCTTCCCCGAAGCCTGACCCTCAGCCGTCCCCTAATCCTAACCCGTACGCTGACACTAACCCGCGCCCTCACACGTACGCTCCCCCTAGAGCGTTGTCGTACCCTCACCTGGACCCTAAACCGTCCCCGTCCCCTAACCCTAGCCCGAACCCTAACCCTAACACTTCCCCGAAACCTGACCCTCAGCCGTCCCCTAATCCTAACCCGTACGCTGACACTAACCCGCGCCCTCACACGTACGCTCCCCCTAGAGCGTTGTCGTACCCTCAACTGGACCCTAAACCGTCCCCGTCCCCTAACCCTAACCCTAGCCCGAACCCTAACCCTAACCCTTCCCCGAAGCCTGACCCTCAGCCGTCCCCTAATCCTAACCCGTACGCTGACACTAACCCGTGCCCTCACACGTACGCTCCCCCTAGAGCGTTGTCGTACCCTCACCTGGACCCTAAACCGTCCCCGTCCCCTAACCCTAACCCTAGCCCGAAGCCTAACCCTAACCCTTCCCCGAAGCCTGACCCTCAGCCGTCCCCTAATCCTAACCCGTACGATGACACTAACCCGCGCCCTCACACGTACGCTCCCCCTAGAGCGTTGTCGTACCCTCACCTGGACCCTAAACCGTCCCCGTCCCCTAACCCTAACCCTAGCCCGAACCCTAACCCTAACCCTTCCCCGAAGCCTGACCCTCAGCCGTCCCCTAATCCTAACCCGTACGCTGACACTAACCCGCGCCCTCACATGTACACTCCCCCTAGAGCGTTGTCGTACCCTCACCTGGACCCTAAACCGTCCCCGTCCCCTAACCCTAACCCTAGCCCGAACCCTAACCCTAACCCTTCCCCGAAGCCTGACCCTCAGCCGTCCCCTAATCCTAACCCGTACGCTGACACTAACCCGCGCCCTCAAACGTACGCTCCCCCTAGAGCGTTGTCGTACCCTCACCTGGACCCTAAACCGTTCCCGTCCCCTAACCCTAACCCTAACCCGAACCCTAACCCTAACCCTTCCCCGAAGCCTGACCCTCAGCCGTCCCCTAATCCTAACCCGTACGCTGACACTAACCCGCGCCCTCACACGTACGCTCCCCCTAGAGCGTTGTCGTACCCTCACCTGGACCCTAAACCGTCCCCGTCCCCTAACCCTAACCCTAGCCCGAACCCTAACCCTAAAACTTCCCCGAAGCCTGACCCTCAGCCGTCCCCTAATCCTAACCCGTACGCTGACACTAACCCGCGCCCTCACACATACGCTCCCCCTAGAGCGTTGTCGTACCCTCACCTGGACCCTAAACCGTCCCCGTCCCCTAACCCTAACCCTAGCCCGAACCCTAACCCTAAACCTTCCCCGAAGCCTGACCCTCAGCCGTCCCCTAATCCTAACCCGTACGCTGACACTAACCCGCGCCCTCACACGTACGCTCCCCCTAGAGCGTTGTCGTACCCTCACCTGGACCCTAAACCGTCCCCGTCCCCTAACCCTAGCCCGAACCCTAACCCTAACACTTCCCCGAAACCTGACCCTCAGCCGTCCCCTAATCCTAACCCGTACGCTGACACTAACCCGCGCCCTCACACGTACGCTCCCCCTAGAGCGTTGTCGTACCCTCAACTGGACCCTAAACCGTCCCCGTCCCCTAACCCTAACCCTAGCCCGAACCCTAACCCTAACCCTTCCCCGAAGCCTGACCCTCAGCCGTCCCCTAATCCTAACCCGTACGCTGACACTAACCCGTGCCCTCACACGTACGCTCCCCCTAGAGCGTTGTCGTACCCTCACCTGGACCCTAAACCGTCCCCGTCCCCTAACCCTAACCCTAGCCCGAAGCCTAACCCTAACCCTTCCCCGAAGCCTGACCCTCAGCCGTCCCCTAATCCTAACCCGTACGATGACACTAACCCGCGCCCTCACACGTACGCTCCCCCTAGAGCGTTGTCGTACCCTCACCTGGACCCTAAACCGTCCCCGTCCCCTAACCCTAACCCTAGCCCGAACCCTAACCCTAACCCTTCCCCGAAGCCTGACCCTCAGCCGTCCCCTAATCCTAACCCGTACGCTGACACTAACCCGCGCCCTCACATGTACACTCCCCCTAGAGCGTTGTCGTACCCTCACCTGGACCCTAAACCGTCCCCGTCCCCTAACCCTAACCCTAGCCCGAACCCTAACCCTAACCCTTCCCCGAAGCCTGACCCTCAGCCGTCCCCTAATCCTAACCCGTACGCTGACACTAACCCGCGCCCTCAAACGTACGCTCCCCCTAGAGCGTTGTCGTACCCTCACCTGGACCCTAAACCGTTCCCGTCCCCTAACCCTAACCCTAACCCGAACCCTAACCCTAACCCTTCCCCGAAGCCTGACCCTCAGCCGTCCCCTAATCCTAACCCGTACGCTGACACTAACCCGCGCCCTCACACGTACGCTCCCCCTAGAGCGTTGTCGTACCCTCACCTGGACCCTAAACCGTCCCCGTCCCCTAACCCTAACCCTAGCCCGAACCCTAACCCTAACCCTTCCCCGAAGCCTGACCCTCAGCCGTCCCCTAATCCTAACCCGTACGCTGACACTAACCCGCGCCCTCACACATACGCTCCCCCTAGAGCGTTGTCGTACCCTCACCTGGACCCTAAACCGTCCCCGTCCCCTAACCCTAACCCTAGCCCGAACCCTAACCCTAACCCTTCCCCGAAGCCTGACCCTCAGCCGTCCCCTAATCCTAACCCGTACGCTGACACTAACCCGCGCCCTCAAACGTACGCTCCCCCTAGAGCGTTGTCGTACCCTCACCTGGACCCTAAACCGTTCCCGTCCCCTAACCCTAACCCTAACCCGAACCCTAACCCTAACCCTTCCCCGAAGCCTGACCCTCAGCCGTCCCCTAATCCTAACCCGTACGCTGACACTAACCCGCGCCCTCACACGTACGCTCCCCCTAGAGCGTTGTCGTACCCTCACCTGGACCCTAAACCGTCCCCGTCCCCTAACCCTAACCCTAGCCCGAACCCTAACCCTAACCCTTCCCCGAAGCCTGACCCTCAGCCGTCCCCTAATCCTAACCCGTACGCTGACACTAACCCGCGCCCTCACACATACGCTCCCCCTAGAGCGTTGTCGTACCCTCACCTGGACCCTAAACCGTTCCCGTCCCCTAACCCTAACCCTAACCCGAACCCTAACCCTAACACTTCCCCGAAGCCTGACCCTCAGCCGTCCCCTAATCCTAACCCGTACGCTGACACTAACCCGCGCCCTCACACGTACGCTCCCCCTAGAGCGTTGTCGTACCCTCACCTGGACCCTAAACCGTCCCCGTCCCCTAACCCTAACCCTAGCCCGAACCCTAACCCTAAAACTTCCCCGAAGCCTGACCCTCAGCCGTCCCCTAATCCTAACCCGTACGCTGACACTAACCCGCGCCCTCACACATACGCTCCCCCTAGAGCGTTGTCGTACCCTCACCTGGACCCTAAACCGTCCCCGTCCCCTAACCCTAACCCTAGCCCGAACCCTAACCCTAAACCTTCCCCGAAGCCTGACCCTCAGCCGTCCCCTAATCCTAACCCGTACGCTGACACTAACCCGCGCCCTCACACGTACGCTCCCCCTAGAGCGTTGTCGTACCCTCACCTGGACCCTAAACCGTCCCCGTCCCCTAACCCTAGCCCGAACCCTAACCCTAACACTTCCCCGAAACCTGACCCTCAGCCGTCCCCTAATCCTAACCCGTACGCTGACACTAACCCGCGCCCTCACACGTACGCTCCCCCTAGAGCGTTGTCGTACCCTCACCTGGACCCTAAACCGTCCCCGTCCCCTAACCCTAACCCTAGCCCGAACCCTAACCCTAACCCTTCCCCGAAGCCTGACCCTCAGCCGTCCCCTAATCCTAACCCGTACGCTGACACTAACCCGTGCCCTCACACGTACGCTCCCCCTAGAGCGTTGTCGTACCCTCACCTGGACCCTAAACCGTCCCCGTCCCCTAACCCTAACCCTAGCCCGAAGCCTAACCCTAACCCTTCCCCGAAGCCTGACCCTCAGCCGTCCCCTAATCCTAACCCGTACGATGACACTAACCCGCGCCCTCACACGTACGCTCCCCCTAGAGCGTTGTCGTACCCTCACCTGGACCCTAAACCGTCCCCGTCCCCTAACCCTAACCCTAGCCCGAACCCTAACCCTAACCCTTCCCCGAAGCCTGACCCTCAGCCGTCCCCTAATCCTAACCCGTACGCTGACACTAACCCGCGCCCTCACATGTACACTCCCCCTAGAGCGTTGTCGTACCCTCACCTGGACCCTAAACCGTCCCCGTCCCCTAACCCTAACCCTAGCCCGAACCCTAACCCTAACCCTTCCCCGAAGCCTGACCCTCAGCCGTCCCCTAATCCTAACCCGTACGCTGACACTAACCCGCGCCCTCAAACGTACGCTCCCCCTAGAGCGTTGTCGTACCCTCACCTGGACCCTAAACCGTTCCCGTCCCCTAACCCTAACCCTAACCCGAACCCTAACCCTAACCCTTCCCCGAAGCCTGACCCTCAGCCGTCCCCTAATCCTAACCTGTACGCTGACACTAACCCGCGCCCTCACACGTACGCTCCCCCTAGAGCGTTGTCGTACCCTCACCTGGACCCTAAACCGTCCCCGTCCCCTAACCCTAACCCTAGCCCGAACCCTAACCCTAAAACTTCCCCGAAGCCTGACCCTCAGCCGTCCCCTAATCCTAACCCGTACGCTGACACTAACCCGCGCCCTCACACATACGCTCCCCCTAGAGCGTTGTCGTACCCTCACCTGGACCCTAAACCGTCCCCGTCCCCTAACCCTAACCCTAGCCCGAACCCTAACCCTAAACCTTCCCCGAAGCCTGACCCTCAGCCGTCCCCTAATCCTAACCCGTACGCTGACACTAACCCGCGCCCTCACACGTACGCTCCCCCTAGAGCGTTGTCGTACCCTCACCTGGACCCTAAACCGTCCCCGTCCCCTAACCCTAGCCCGAACCCTAACCCTAACACTTCCCCGAAACCTGACCCTCAGCCGTCCCCTAATCCTAACCCGTACGCTGACACTAACCCGCGCCCTCACACGTACGCTCCCCCTAGAGCGTTGTCGTACCCTCAACTGGACCCTAAACCGTCCCCGTCCCCTAACCCTAACCCTAGCCCGAACCCTAACCCTAACCCTTCCCCGAAGCCTGACCCTCAGCCGTCCCCTAATCCTAACCCGTACGCTGACACTAACCCGTGCCCTCACACGTACGCTCCCCCTAGAGCGTTGTCGTACCCTCACCTGGACCCTAAACCGTCCCCGTCCCCTAACCCTAACCCTAGCCCGAAGCCTAACCCTAACCCTTCCCCGAAGCCTGACCCTCAGCCGTCCCCTAATCCTAACCCGTACGATGACACTAACCCGCGCCCTCACACGTACGCTCCCCCTAGAGCGTTGTCGTACCCTCACCTGGACCCTAAACCGTCCCCGTCCCCTAACCCTAACCCTAGCCCGAACCCTAACCCTAACCCTTCCCCGAAGCCTGACCCTCAGCCGTCCCCTAATCCTAACCCGTACGCTGACACTAACCCGCGCCCTCACATGTACACTCCCCCTAGAGCGTTGTCGTACCCTCACCTGGACCCTAAACCGTCCCCGTCCCCTAACCCTAACCCTAGCCCGAACCCTAACCCTAACCCTTCCCCGAAGCCTGACCCTCAGCCGTCCCCTAATCCTAACCCGTACGCTGACACTAACCCGCGCCCTCAAACGTACGCTCCCCCTAGAGCGTTGTCGTACCCTCACCTGGACCCTAAACCGTTCCCGTCCCCTAACCCTAACCCTAACCCGAACCCTAACCCTAACCCTTCCCCGAAGCCTGACCCTCAGCCGTCCCCTAATCCTAACCCGTACGCTGACACTAACCCGCGCCCTCACACGTACGCTCCCCCTAGAGCGTTGTCGTACCCTCACCTGGACCCTAAACCGTCCCCGTCCCCTAACCCTAACCCTAGCCCGAACCCTAACCCTAACCCTTCCCCGAAGCCTGACCCTCAGCCGTCCCCTAATCCTAACCCGTACGCTGACACTAACCCGCGCCCTCACACATACGCTCCCCCTAGAGCGTTGTCGTACCCTCACCTGGACCCTAAACCGTTCCCGTCCCCTAACCCTAACCCTAACCCGAACCCTAACCCTAACCCTTCCCCGAAGCCTGACCCTCAGCCGTCCCCTAATCCTAACCCGTACGCTGACACTAACCCGCGCCCTCACACGTACGCTCCCCCTAGATCGTTGTCGTACCCTCACCTGGACCCTAAACCGTCCCCGTCCCCTAACCCTAACCCTAGCCCGAACCCTAACCCTAACCCTTCCCCGAAGCCTGACCCTCAGCCGTCCCCTAATCCTAACCCGTAGGCTGACACTAACCCGCGCCCTCACACATACGCTCCCCCTAGTGCGTTGTCGTACCCTCACCTGGACCCTAAACCGTCCCCGTCCCCTAACCCTAACCCTAGCCCGAACCCTAACCCTAACCCTTCCCCGAAGCCTGACCCTCAGCCGTCCCCTAATCCTAACCCGTACGCTGACACTAACCAGCGCCCTCACACGTACGCTCCCCCTAGAGCGTTGTCGTACCCTCACCTGGACCCTAAACCGTCCCCGTCCCCTAACCCTAACCCTAGCCCGAACCCTAACCCTAACCCTTCCCCGAAGCCTGACCCTCAGCCGTCCCCTAATCCTAACCCGTACGCTGACACTAACCCGTGCCCTCACACGTACGCTCCCCCTAGAGCGTTGTCGTACCCTCACCTGGACCCTAAACCGTCCCCGTCCCCTAACCCTAACCCTAGCCCGAAGCCTAACCCTAACCCTTCCCCGAAGCCTGACCCTCAGCCGTCCCCTAATCCTAACCCGTACGCTGACACTAACCCGCGCCCTCACACGTACGCTCCCCCTAGAGCGTTGTCGTACCCTCACCTGGACCCTAAACCGTCCCCGTCCCCTAAACCTAACCCTAGCCCGAACCCTAACCCTAACCCTTCCCCGAAGCCTGACCCTCAGCCGTCCCCTAATCCTAACCCGTACGCTGACACTAACCCGCGCCCTCACATGTACGCTCCCCCTAGAGCGTTGTCGTACCCTCACCTGGACCCTAAACCGTCCCCGTCCCCTAACCCTAACCCTAGCCCGAACCCTAACCCTAACCCTTCCCCGAAGCCTGACCCTCAGCCGTCCCCTAATCCTAACCCGTACGCTGACACTAACCCGCGCCCTCAAACGTACGCTCCCCCTAGAGCGTTGTCGTACCCTCACCTGGACCCTAAACCGTTCCCGTCCCCTAACCCTAACCCTAACCCGAACCCTAACCCTAACCCTTCCCCGAAGCCTGACCCTCAGCCGTCCCCTAATCCTAACCCGTACGCTGACACTAACCCGCGCCCTCACACGTACGCTCCCCCTAGAGCTTTGTCGTACCCTCACCTGGACCCTAAACCGTCCCCGTCCCCTAACCCTAACCCTAGCCCGAACCCTAACCCTAACCCTTCCCCGAAGCCTGACCCTCAGCCGTCCCCTAATCCTAACCCGTACGCTGACACTAACCCGCGCCCTCACACATACGCTCCCCCTAGAGCGTTGTCGTACCCTCACCTGGACCCTAAACCGTTCCCGTCCCCTAACCCTAACCCTAACCCGAACCCTAACCCTAACACTTCCCCGAAGCCTGACCCTCAGCCGTCCCCTAATCCTAATCCGTACGCTGACACTAACCCGCGCCCTCACACGTACGCTCCCCCTAGAGCGTTGTCGTACCCTCACCTGGACCCTAAACCGTCCCCGTCCCCTAACCCTAACCCTAGCCCGAACCCTAACCCTAAAACTTCCCCGAAGCCTGACCCTCAGCCGTCCCCTAATCCTAACCCGTACGCTGACACTAACCCGCGCCCTCACACATACGCTCCCCCTAGAGCGTTGTCGTACCCTCACCTGGACCCTAAACCGTCCCCGTCCCCTAACCCTAACCCTAGCCCGAACCCTAACCCTAACCCTTCCCCGAAGCCTGACCCTCAGCCGTCCCCTAATCCTAACCCGTACGCTGACACTAACCCGCGCCCTCACACGTACGCTCCCCCTAGAGCGTTGTCGTACCCTCACCTGGACCCTAAACCGTCCCCGTCCCCTAACCCTAACCCTAGCCCGAACCCTAACCCAAACCCTTCCCCGAAGCCTGACCCTCAGCCGTCCCCTAATCCTAACCCGTATGCTGACACTAACCCACGCCCTCACACGTACACTCCCCCTAGAGCGTTGTCGTACCCTCACCTGGACCCTAAACCGTCCCCGTCCCCTAACCCTAACCCTAGCCCGAACCCTAACCCTAACCCTTCCCCGAAGCCTGACCCTCAGCCGTCCCCTAATCCTAACCCGTACGCTGACACTAACCCGCGCCCTCACACGTACGCTCCCCCTAGAGCGTTGTCGTACCCTCACCTGGACCCTAAACCGTCCCCGTCCCCTAACCCTAACCCTAGACCGAACCCTAACCCTAACCCTTCCCCGAAGCCTGACCCTCAGCCGTCCCCTAATCCTAACCCGTACGCTGACACTAACCCGCGCCCTCACACGTACGCTCCCCCTAGAGCGTTGTCGTACCCTCACCTGGACCCTAAACCGTCCCCGTCCCCTAACCCTAACCCTAGCCCGAACCCTAACCGTAACCCTTCCCCGAAGCCTGACCCTCAGCCGTCCCCTAATCCTAACCCGTACGCTGACACTAACCCGCGCCCTCACACGTACGCTCCCCCTAGAGCGTTGTCGTACCCTCACCTGGACCCTAAACCGTCCCCGTCCCCTAACCCTAACCCTAGCCCGAACCCTAACCCTAACACTTCCCCGAAGCCTGACCCTCAGCCGTCCCCTAATCCTAACCCGTACGCTGACACTAACCCGCGCCCTCACACGTACGCTCCCCCTAGAGCGTTGTCGTACCCTCACCTGGACCCTAAACCGTCCCCGTCCCCTAACCCTAACCCTAGCCCGAACCCTAACCCTAACCCTTCCCCGAAGCCTGACCCTCAGCCGTCCCCTAATCCTAACCCGTACGCTGACACTAACCCGCGCCCTCACACGAACGCTCCCCCTAGAGCGTTGTCGTACCCTCACCTGGAGCCTAAACCGTCCCCGTCCCCTAACCCTAACCCTAGCCCGAACCCTAACCCTAACCCTTCCCCGAAGCCTGACCCTCAGCCGTCCCCTAATCCTAACCCGTACGCTGACACTAACCCGCGCCCTCACACGTACGCTCCCCCTAGAGCGTTGTCGTACCCTCACCTGGACCCTAAACCGTCCCCGTCCCCTAACCCTAACCCTAGCCCGAACCCTAACCCTAACCCTTCCCCGAAGCCTGACCCTCAGCCGTCCCCTAATCCTAACCCGTACGCTGACACTAACCCGCGCCCTCACACGTACGCTCCCCCTACAGCGTTGTCGTACCCTCACCTAGACCCTAAACCGTCCCCGTCCCCTAACCCTATCCCGAACCCTAACCCTAACACTTCCCCGAAACCTGACCCTCAGCCGTCCCCTAATCCTAACCCGTACGCTGACACACACCCGCGCCCTCACACGTACGCTCCCCCTAGAGCGTTGTCGTACCCTCACCTGGACCCTAAACCGTCCCCGTCCCCTAACCCTAACCCTAGCCCGAACCCTAACCCTAACCCTTCCCCGAAGCCTGACCCTCAGGCGTCCCCTAATCCTAACCCGTATGCTGACACTAACCCACGCCCTCACACGTACGCTCCCCCTAGAGCGTTGTCGTACCCTCACCTGGACCCTAAACCGTCCCCGTCCCCTAACCCTAACCCTAGCCCGAACCCTAACCCTAAACCTTCCCCGAAGCCTGACCCTCAGCCGTCCCCTAATCCTAACCCGTACGCTGACACTAAACCGCGCCCTCACACGTACGCTCCCCCTAGAGCGTTGTCGTACCCTCACCTGGACCCTAAACCGTCCCCGTCCCCTAACCCTAACCCTAGCCCGAACCCTAACCCTAACCCTTCCCCGAAGCCTGACCCTCAGCCGTCCCCTAATCCTAACCCGTACGCTGACACTAACCCGCGCCCTCACACGTACGCTCCCCCTAGAGCGTTGTCGTACCCTCACCTGGACCCTAAACCGTCCCCGTCCCCTAACCCTAACCCTAGCCCGAACCCTAACCCTAACCCTTCCCCGAAGCCTGACCCTCAGCCGTCCCCTAATCCTAACCCGTACGCTGACACTAACCGGCGCCCTCACACGTACGCTCCCCCTAGAGCGTTGTCGTACCCTCACCTGGACCCTAAACCGTCCCCGTCCCCTAACCCTAACCCTAGCCCGAACCCTAACCCTAACCCTTCCCCGAAGCCTGACCCTCAGCCGTCCCCTAATCCTAACCCGTACGCTGACACTAACCCGCGCCCTCACACGTACGCTCCCCCTAGAGCGTTGTCGTACCCTCACCTGGACCCTAAACCGTCCCCGTCCCCTAACCCTAACCCTAGCCCGAAGCCTAACCCTAACCCTTCCCCGAAGCCTGACCCTCAGCCGTCCCCTAATCCTAACCCGTACGCTGACACTAACCCGCGCCCTCACACGTACGCTCCCCCTAGAGCGTTGTCGTACCCTCACCTGGACCCTAAACCGTCCCCGTCCCCTAACCCTAACCCTAGCCCGAACCCTAACCCTAACCCTTCCCCGAAGCCTGACCCTCAGCCGTCCCCTAATCCTAACCCGTACGCTGACACTAACCCGCGCCCTCACACGTACGCTCCCCCTAGAGCGTTGTCGTACCCTCACCTGGACCCTAAACCGTCCCCGTCCCGTAACCCTAACCCTAGCCCGAACCCTAACCCTAACCCTTCCCCGAAGCCTGACCCTCAGCCGTCCCCTAATCCTAACCCGTACGCTGACACTAACCCGCGCCCTCACACGTACGCTCCCCCTAGAGCGTTGTCGTACCCTCACCTGGACCCTAAACCGTCCCCGTCCCCTAACCCTAACCCTAGCCCGAAGCCTAACCCTAACCCTTCCCCGAAGCCTGACCCTCAGCCGTCCCCTAATCCTAACCCGTACGCTGACACTAACCCGCGCCCTCACACGTACGCTCCCCCTAGAGCGTTGTCGTACCCTCACCTGGACCCTAAACCGTCCCCGTCCCCTAACCCTAACCCGAACCCTAACCCTAACCCTTCCCCGAAGCCTGACCCTCAGCCGTCCCCTAATCCTAACCCGTACGCTGACACTAACCCGCGCCCTCACACGTACGCTCCCCCTAGAGCGTTGTCGTACCCTCACCTGGACCCTAAACCGTCCCCGTCCCCTAACCCTAACCCTAGCCCGAACCCTAACCCTAACCCTTCCCCGAAGCCTGACCCTCAGCCGTCCCCTAATCCTAACCCGTACGCTGACACTAACCCGCGCCCTCACACGTACGCTTCCCCTAGAGCGTTGTCGTACCCTCACCTGGACCCTAAACCGTCCCCGTCCCCTAACCCTAACCCTAGCCCGAACCCTAACCCTAACCCTTCCCCGAAGCCTGACCCTCAGCCGTCCCCTAATCCTAACCCGTACGCTGACACTAACCCGCGCCCTCACACGTACGCTCCCCCTAGAGCGTTGTCGTACCCTCACCTGGACCCTAAACCGTCCGGGTCCCCTAACCCTAGCCCGAACCCTAACCCTAACACTTCCCCGAAGCCTGACCCTCAGCCGTCCCCTAATCATAACCCGTACACTGACACTAACCCGCGCCCTCACACGTACGCTCCCCCTAGAGCGTTGTCGTACCCTCACCTGGACCCTAAACCGTCCCCGTCCCCTAACCCTAACCCTAGCCCGAACCCTAACCCTAACCCTTCCCCGAAGCCTGACCCTCAGCCGTCCCCTAATCCTAACCCGTACGCTGACACTAACCCGCGCCCTCACACGTACGCTCCCCCTAGAGCGTTGTCGTACCCTCACCTGGACCCTAAACCGTCCCCGTCCCCTAACCCTAACCCTAGCCCGAACCCTAACCCTAACCCTTCCCCGAAGCCTGACCCTCAGCCGTCCCCTAATCCTAACCCGTACGCTGACACTAACCCGCGCCCTCACACGTACGCTCCCCCTAGAGCGTTGTCGTACCCTCACCTGGACCCTAAACCGTCCCCGTCCCCTAACCCTAACCCTAGCCCGAACCCTAACCCTAACCCTTCCCCGAAGCCTGACCCTCAGCCGTCCCCTAATCCTAACCCGTACGCTGACACTAACCCGCGCCCTCACACGTACGCTCCCCCTAGAGCGTTGTCGTACCCTCACCTGGACCCTAAACCGTCCCCGTCCCCTAACCCTAACCCTAGCCCGAACCCTAACCCTAACCCTTCCCCGAAGCCTGACCCTCAGCCGTCCCCTAATCCTAACCCGTACGCTGACACTAACCCGCGCCCTCACACGTACGCTCCCCCTAGAGCGTTGTCGTACCCTCACCTGGACCCTAAACCGTCCCCGTCCCCTAACCCTAACCCTAGCCCGAACCCTAACCCTAACCCTTCCCCGAAGCCTGACCCTCAGCCGTCCCCTAATCCTAACCCGTACGCTGACACTAACCCGCGCCCTCACACGTACGCTCCCCCTAGAGCGTTGTCGTACCCTCACCTGGACCCTAAACCGTCCCCGTCCCCTAACCCTAACCCTAGCCCGAACCCTAACCCTAACCCTTCCCCGAAGCCTGACCCTCAGCCGTCCCCTAATCCTAACCCGTACGCTGACACTAACCCGCGCCCTCACACGTACGCTCCCCCTAGAGCGTTGTCGTACCCTCACCTGGACCCTAAACCGTCCCCGTCCCCTAACCCTAACCCTAGCCCGAACCCTAACCCTAACCCTTCCCCGAAGCCTGACCCTCAGCCGTCCCCTAATCCTAACCCGTACGCTGACAGTAACCCGCGCCCTCACACGTACGCTCCCCCTAGAGCGTTGTCGTACCCTCACCTGGACCCTAAACCGTCC
This sequence comes from Globicephala melas, assembly GCF_963455315.2. Taxonomy (NCBI): domain Eukaryota; kingdom Metazoa; phylum Chordata; class Mammalia; order Artiodactyla; family Delphinidae; genus Globicephala; species Globicephala melas. Next base: position 249,256 of record NW_027207368.1, on the reverse strand, counting down.
CCGTCCCCTAACCCTAACCCTAGCCCGAATCCTAACCCTAACCCTTCCCCGAAGCCTGACCCTCAGCCGTCCCCTAATCCTAACCCGTACGCTGACACTAACCCGCGCCCTCACACGTACGCTCCCCCTAGAGCGTTGTCGTACCCTCACCTGGACCCTAAACCGTCCCCGTCCCCTAACCCTAACCCTAGCCCGAACCCTAACCCTAACCCTTCCCCGAAGCCTGACCCTCAGCCGTCCCCTAATCCTAACCCGTACGCTGACACTAACCCGCGCCCTCACACGTACGCTCCCCCTAGAGCGTTGTCGTACCCTCACCTGGACCCTAAACCGTCCCCGTCCCCTAACCCTAACCCTAGCCCGAATCCTAACCCTAACCCTTCCCCGAAGCCTGACCCTCAGCCGTCCCCTAATCCTAACCCGTACGCTGACACTAACCCGCGCCCTCACACGTACGCTCCCCCTAGAGCGTTGTCGTACCCTCACCTGGACCCTAAACCGTCCCCGTCCCCTAACCCTAGCCCGAACCCTAACCCTAACACTTCCCCGAAACCTGACCCTCAGCCGTCCCCTAATCCTAACCCGTACGCCTACACTAACCCGCGCCCTCACACGTACGCTCCCCCTAGAGCGTTGTCGTACCCTCAACTGGACCCTAAACCGTCCCCGTCCCCTAACCCTAACCCTAGCCCGAACCCTAACCCTAACCCTTCCCCGAAGCCTGACCCTCAGCCGTCCCCTAATCCTAACCCGTACGCTGACACTAACCCGTGCCCTCACACGTACGCTCCCCCTAGAGCGTTGTCGTACCCTCACCTGGACCCTAAACCGTCCCCGTCCCCTAACCCTAACCCTAGCCCGAAGCCTAACCCTAACCCTTCCCCGAAGCCTGACCCTCAGCCGTCCCCTAATCCTAACCCGTACGCTGACACTAACCCGCGCCCTCACACGTACGCTCCCCCTAGAGCGTTGTCGTACCCTCACCTGGACCCTAAACCGTCCCCGTCCCCTAACCCTAACCCTAGCCCGAACCCTAACCCTAACCCTTCCCCGAAGCCTGACCCTCAGCCGTCCCCTAATCCTAACCCGTACGCTGACACTAACCCGCGCCCTCACATGTACGCTCCCCCTAGAGCGTTGTCGTACCCTCACCTGGACCCTAAACCGTCCCCGTCCCCTAACCCTAACCCTAGCCCGAACCCTAACCCTAAACCTTCCCCGAAGCCTGACCCTCAGCCGTCCCCTAATCCTAACCCGTACGCTGACACTAACCCGCGCCCTCAAACGTACGCTCCCCCTAGAGCGTTGTCGTACCCTCACCTGGACCCTAAACCGTTCCCGTCCCCTAACCCTAACCCTAACCCGAACCCTAACCCTAACCCTTCCCCGAAGCCTGACCCTCAGCCGTCCCCTAATCCTAACCCGTACGCTGACACTAACCCGCGCCCTCAAACGTACGCTCCCCCTAGAGCGTTGTCGTACCCTCACCTGGACCCTAAACCGTTCCCGTCCCCTAACCCTAACCCTAACCCGAACCCTAACCCTAACCCTTCCCCGAAGCCTGACCCTCAGCCGTCCCCTAATCCTAACCCGTACGCTGACACTAACCCGCGCCCTCACACGTACGCTCCCCCTAGAGCGTTGTCGTACCCTCACCTGGACCCTAAACCGTCCCCGTCCCCTAACCCTAGCCCGAACCCTAACCCTAACACTTCCCCGAAACCTGACCCTCAGCCGTCCCCTAATCCTAACCCGTACGCCTACACTAACCCGCGCCCTCACACGTACGCTCCCCCTAGAGCGTTGTCGTACCCTCAACTGGACCCTAAACCGTCCCCGTCCCCTAACCCTAACCCTAGCCCGAACCCTAACCCTAACCCTTCCCCGAAGCCTGACCCTCAGCCGTCCCCTAATCCTAACCCGTACGCTGACACTAACCCGTGCCCTCACACGTACGCTCCCCCTAGAGCGTTGTCGTACCCTCACCTGGACTCTAAACCGTCCCCGTCCCCTAACCCTAACCCTAGCCCGAAGCCTAACCCTAACCCTTCCCCGAAGCCTGACCCTCAGCCGTCCCCTAATCCTAACCCGTACGCTGACACTAACCCGCGCCCTCACACGTACGCTCCCCCTAGAGCGTTGTCGTACCCTCACCTGGACCCTAAACCGTCCCCGTCCCCTAACCCTAACCCTAGCCCGAACCCTAACCCTAACCCTTCCCCGAAGCCTGACCCTCAGCCGTCCCCTAATCCTAACCCGTACGCTGACACTAACCCGCGCCCTCACATGTACGCTCCCCCTAGAGCGTTGTCGTACCCTCACCTGGACCCTAAACCGTCCCCGTCCCCTAACCCTAACCCTAGCCCGAACCCTAACCCTAACCCTTCCCCGAAGCCTGACCCTCAGCCGTCCCCTAATCCTAACCCGTACGCTGACACTAACCCGCGCCCTCAAACGTACGCTCCCCCTAGAGCGTTGTCGTACCCTCACCTGGACCCTAAACCGTTCCCGTCCCCTAACCCTAACCCTAACCCGAACCCTAACCCTAACCCTTCCCCGAAGCCTGACCCTCAGCCGTCCCCTAATCCTAACCCGTACGCTGACACTAACCCGCGCCCTCACACGTACGCTCCCCCTAGAGCGTTGTCGTACCCTCACCTGGACCCTAAACCGTCCCCGTCCCCTAACCCTAACCCTAGCCCGAACCCTAACCCTAACCCTTCCCCGAAGCCTGACCCTCAGCCGTCCCCTAATCCTAACCCGTACGCTGACACTAACCCGCGCCCTCACACGTACGCTCCCCCTAGAGCGTTGTCGTACCCTCACCTGGACCCTAAACCGTCCCCGTCCCCTAACCCTAACCCTAGCCCGAACCCTAACCCTAACCCTTCCCCGAAGCCTGACCCTCAGCCGTCCCCTAATCCTAACCCGTACGCTGACACTAACCCGCGCCCTCACACGTACGCTCCCCCTAGAGCGTTGTCGTACCCTCACCTGGACCCTAAACCGTCCCCGTCCCCTAACCCTAACCCTAGCCCGAACCCTAACCCTAACCCTTCCCCGAAGCCTGACCCTCAGCCGTCCCCTAATCCTAACCCGTACGCTGACACTAACCCGCGCCCTCACACGTACGCTCCCCCTAGAGCGTTGTCGTACCCTCACCTGGACCCTAAACCGTCCCCGTCCCCTAACCCTAACCCTAGCCCGAACCCTAACCCTAACCCTTCCCCGAAGCCTGACCCTCAGCCGTCCCCTAATCCTAACCCGTACGCTGACACTAACCCGCGCCCTCACACGTACGCTCCCCCTAGAGCGTTGTCGTACCCTCACCTGGACCCTAAACCGTCCCCGTCCCCTAACCCTAACCCTAGCCCGAACCCTAACCCTAACCCTTCCCCGAAGCCTGACCCTCAGCCGTCCCCTAATCCTAACCCGTACGCTGACACTAACCCGCGGCCTCACACGTACGCTCCCCCTAGAGCGTTGTCGTACCCTCACCTGGACCCTAAACCGTCCCCGTCCCCTAACCCTAACCCTAGCCCGAACCCTAACCCTAACCCTTCCCCGAAGCCTGACCCTCAGCCGTCCCCTAATCCTAACCCGTACGCTGACACTAACCGGCGCCCTCACACATACGCTCCCCCTAGAGCGTTGTCGTACCCTCACCTGGACCCTAAACCGTCCCCGTCCCCTAACCCTAACCCTAACCCGAACCCTAACCCTAACCCTTCCCCGAAGCCTGACCCTCAGCCGTCCCCTAATCCTAACCCGTACGCTGACACTAACCCGCGCCCTCACACGTACGCTCCCCCTAGAGCGTTGTCGTACCCTCACCTGGACCCTAAACCGTCCCCGTCCCCTAACCCTAACCCTAGCCCGAACCCTAACCCTAACCCTTCCCCGAAGCCTGACCCTCAGCCGTCCCCTAATCCTAACCCGTACGCTGACACTAACCCGCGCCCTCACACGTACGCTCCCCCTAGAGCGTTGTCGTACCCTCACCTGGACCCTAAACCGTCCCCGTCCCCTAACCCTAACCCTAGCCCGAATCCTAACCCTAACCCTTCCCCGAAGCCTGACCCTCAGCCGTCCCCTAATCCTAACCCGTACGCTGACACTAACCCGCACCCTCACACGTACGCTCCCCCTACAGCGTTGTCGTACCCTCACCTGGACCCTAAACCGTCCCCGTCCCCTAACCCTAGCCCGAACCCTAACCCAAACACTTCCCCGAAACCTGACCCTCAGCCGTCCCCTAATCCTAACCCGTACGCTGACACTAACCCGCGCCCTCACACGTACGCTCCCCCTAGAGCGTTGTCGTACCCTCACCTGGACCCTAAACCGTCCCCGTCCCCTAACCCTAACCCTAGCCCGAACCCTAACACTAACCCTTCCCCGAAGCCTGACCCTCAGCCGTCCCCTAATCCTAACCCGTACGCTGACACTAACCCGCGCCCTCACACGTACGCTCCCCCTAGAGCGTTGTCGTACCCTCACCTGGACCCTAAACCGTCCCCGTCCCCTAACCCTAACCCTAGCCCGAACCCTAACCCTAACCCTTCCCCGAAGCCTGACCCTCAGCCGTCCCCTAATCCTAACCCGTACGCTGACACTAACCCGCGCCCTCACACGTACGCTCCCCCTAGAGCGTTGTCGTACCCTCACCTGGACCCTAAACCGTCCCCGTCCCCTAACCCTAACCCTAGCCCGAACCCTAACCATAACCCTTCCCCGAAGCCTGAACCTCAGCCGTCCCCTAATCCTAACCCGTATGCTGACACTAACCCACGCCCTCACACGTACGCTCCCTCTAGAGCGTTGTCGTACCCTCACCTGGACCCTAAACCGTCCCCATCCCCTAACCCTAACCCTAGCCCGAACCCTAACCCTAACCCTTCCCCGAAGCCTGACCCTCAGCCGTCCCCTAATCCTAACCCGTACGCTGACACTAACCCGCGCCCTCACACGTACGCTCCCCCTAGAGCGTTGTCGTACCCTCACCTGGACCCTAAACCGTCCCCGTCCCCTAACCCTAACCCTAGACCGAACCCTAACCCTAACCCTTCCCCGAAGCCTGACCCTCAGCCCTCCCCTAATCCTAACCCGTACGCTGACACTAACCCGCGCCCTCACACGTACGCTCCTCCTAGAGCGTTGTCGTACCCTCACCTGGACCCTAAACCGTCCCCGTCCCCTAACCCTAACCCTAGCCCGAACCCTAACCCTAACCCTTCCCCGAAGCCTGACCCTCAGCCGTACCCTAATCCTAACCCGTACGCTGACACTAACCCGCGCCCTCACACGTACGCTCCCCCTAGAGCGTTGTCGTACCCTCACCTGGACCCTAAACCGTCCCCGTCCCCTAACCCTAACCCTAGCCCGAACCCTAACCCTAACCCTTCCCCGAAGCCTGACCCTCAGCCGTCCCCTAATCCTAACCCGTACGCTGACACTAACCCGCGCCCTCACACGTACGCTCCCCGTAGAGCGTTGTCGTACCCTCACCTGGACCCTAAACCGTCCCCGTCCCCTAACCCTAACCCTAGCCCGAACCCTAACCCTAACCCTTCCCCGAAGCCTGACCCTCAGCCGTCCCCTAATCCTAACCCGTACGCTGACACTAACCCGCGCCCTCACACGTACGCTCCCCCTAGAGCGTTGTCGTACCCTCACCTGGACCCTAAACCGTCCCCGTCCCCTAACCCTAACCCTAGCCCGAACCCTAACCCTAACCCTTCCCCGAAGCCTGACCCTCAGCCGTCCCCTAATCCTAACCCGTACGCTGACACTAACCCGCGCCCTCACACGTACGCTCCCCCTAGAGCGTTGTCGTACCCTCACCTGGACCCTAAACCGTCCCCGTCCCCTAACCCTAACCCTAGCCCGAACCCTAACCCTAACCCTTCCCCGAAGCCTGACCCTCAGCCGTCCCATAATCCTAACCCGTACGCTGACACTAACCCGCGCCCTCACACGTACGCTCCCCCTAGAGCGTTGTCGTACCCTCACCTGGACCCTAAACCGTCCCCGTCCCCTAACCCTAACCCTAGCCCGAACCCTAACCCTAACCCTTCCCCGAAGCCTGACCCTCAGCCGTCCCCTAATCCTAACCCGTACGCTGACACTAACCCGCGCCCTCACACGTACGCTCCCCCTAGAGCGTTGTCGTACCCTCACCTGGACCCTAAACCGTCCCCGTCCCCTAACCCTAACCCTAGCCCGAACCCTAACCCTAACCCTTCCCCGAAGCCTGACCCTCAGCCGTCCCCTAATCCTAACCCGTACGCTGACAGTAACCCGCGCCCTCACACGTACGCTCCCCCTAGAGCGTTGTCGTACCCTCACCTGGACCCTAAACCGTCCCCGTCCCCTAACCCTAACCCTAGCCCGAACCCTAACCCTAACCCTTCCCCGAAGCCTGACCCTCAGCCGTCCCCTAATCCTAACCCGTACGCTGACACTAACCCGCGCCCTCACACGTACGCTCCCCCTAGAGCGTTGTCGTACCCTCACCTGGACCCTAAACCGTCCCCGTCCCCTAACCCTAACCCTAGCCCGAACCCTAACCCTAACCCTTCCCCGAAGCCTGACCCTCAGCCGTCCCCTAATCCTAACCCGTACGCTGACACTAACCCGCGCCCTCACACGTACGCTCCCCCTAGAGCGTTGTCGTACCCTCACCTGGACCCTAAACCGTCCCCGTCCCCTAACCCTAACCCTAGCCCGAATCCTAACCCTAACCCTTCCCCGAAGCCTGACCCTCAGCCGTCCCCTAATCCTAAACCGTACGCTGACACTAACCCACGCCCTCACACGTACGCTCCCCCTAGAGCGTTGTCGTACCCTCACCTGGGCCCTAAACCGTCCCCGTCCCCTAACCCTAGCCCGAACCCTAACCCTAACACTTCCCCGAAACCTGACCGTCAGCCGTCCCCTAATCCTAACCCGTACGCCTACACTAACCCGCGCCCTCACACGTACGCTCCCCCTAGAGCGTTGTCGTACCCTCAACTGGACCCTAAACCGTCCCCGTCCCCTAACCCTAACCCTAGCCCGAACCCTAACCCTAACCCTTCCCCGAAGCCTGACCCTCAGCCGTCCCCTAATCCTAACCCGTACGCTGACACTAACCCGCGCCCTCAAACGTACGCTCCCCCTAGAGCGTTGTCGTACCCTCACCTGGACCCTAAACCGTTCCCGTCCCCTAACCCTAACCCTAACCCGAACCCTAACCCTAACCCTTCCCCGAAGCCTGACCCTCAGCCGTCCCCTAATCCTAACCCGTACGCTGACACTAACCCGCGCCCTCACACGTACGCTCCCCCTAGAGCGTTGTCGTACCCTCACCTGGACCCTAAACCGTCCCCGTCCCCTAACCCTAACCCTAGCCCGAACCCTAACCCTAACCCTTCCCCGAAGCCTGACCCTCAGCCGTCCCCTAATCCTAACCCGTACGCTGACACTAACCCGCGCCCTCACACGTACGCTCCCCCTAGAGCGTTGTCGTACCCTCACCTGGACCCTAAACCGGCCCCGTCCCCTAACCCTAACCCTAGCCCGAACCCTAACCCTAACACTTCCCCGAAGCCTGACCCTCAGCCGTCCCCTAATCCTAACCCGTACGCTGACACTAACCCGCGCCCTCACACGTACGCTCCCCCTAGAGCGTTGTCGTACCCTCACCTGGACCCTAAACCGTCCCCGTCCCCTAACCCTAACCCTAGCCCGAACCCTAACCCTAACCCTTCCCCGAAGCCTGACCCTCAGCCGTCCCCTAATCCTAACCCGTACGCTGACACTAACCCGCGCCCTCACACGTACGCTCCCCCTAGAGCGTTGTCGTACCCTCACCTGGACCCTAAACCGTCCCCGTCCCCTAACCCTAACCCTAGCCCGAACCCTAACCCTAACCCTTCCCCGAAGCCTGACCCTCAGCCGTCCCCTAATCCTAACCCGTACGCTGACACTAACCCGCGCCCTCACACGTACGCTCCCCCTAGAGCGTTGTCGTACCCTCACCTGGACCCTAAACCGTCCCCGTCCCCTAACCCTAACCCTAGCCCGAACCCTAACCCTAACCCTTCCCCGAAGCCTGACCCTCAGCCGTCCCCTAATCCTAACCCGTACGCTGACACTAACCCGCGGCCTCACACGTACGCTCCCCCTAGAGCGTTGTCGTACCCTCACCTGGACCCTAAACCGTCCCCGTCCCCTAACCCTAACCCTAGCCCGAACCCTAACCCTAACCCTTCCCCGAAGCCTGACCCTCAGCCGTCCCCTAATCCTAACCCGTACGCTGACACTAACCGGCGCCCTCACACATACGCTCCCCCTAGAGCGTTGTCGTACCCTCACCTGGACCCTAAACCGTCCCCGTCCCCTAACCCTAACCCTAGCCCGAACCCTAACCCTAACCCTTCCCCGAAGCCTGACCCTCAGCCGTCCCCTAATCCTAACCCGTACGCTGACACTAACCCGCACCCTCACACGTACGCTCCCCCTAGAGCGTTGTCGTACCCTCACCTGGACCCTAAACCGTCCCCGTCCCCTAACCCTAACCCTAGCCCGAACCCTAACCCTAACCCTTCCCCGAAGCCTGACCCTCAGCCGTCCCCTAATACTAACCCGTACGCTGACACTAACCCGCGCCCTCACACGTACGCTCCCCCTAGAGCGTTGTCGTACCCTCACCTGGACCCTAAACCGTCCCCGTCCCCTAACCCTAACCCTAGCCCGAATCCTAACCCTAACCCTTCCCCGAAGCCTGACCCTCAGCCGTCCCCTAATCCTAACCCGTACGCTGACACTAACCCGCACCCTCACACGTACGCTCCCCCTACAGCGTTGTCGTACCCTCACCTGGACCCTAAACCGTCCCCGTCCCCTAACCCTAAACCGAACCCTAACCCTAACACTTCCCCGAAACCTGACCCTCAGCCGTCCCCTAATCCTAACCCGTACGCTGACACTAACCCGCGCCCTCACACGTACGCTCCCCCTAGAGCGTTGTCGTACCCTCACCTGGACCCTAAACCGTCCCCGTCCCCTAACCCTAACCCTAGCCCGAACCCTAACCCTAACCCTTCCCCGAAGCCTGACCCTCAGCCGTCCCCTAATCCTAACCCGTACGCTGACACTAACCCGCGCCCTCACACGTACGCTCCCCCTAGAGCGTTGTCGTACCCTCACCTGGACCCTAAACCGTCCCCGTCCCCTAACCCTAACCCTAGCCCGAACCCTAACCCTAACCCTTCCCCGAAGCCTGACCCTCAGCCGTCCCCTAATCCTAACCCGTACGCTGACACTAACCCGCGCCCTCACACGTACGCTCCCCCTAGAGCATTGTCGTACCCTCACCTGGACCCTAAACCGTCCCCGTCCCCTAACCCTAACCCTAGCCCGAACCCTAACCCTAACCCTTCGCCGAAGCCTGACCCTCAGCCGTCCCCTAATCCTAACCCGTATGCTGACACTAACCCACGCCCTCACACGTACGCTCCCCCTAGAGCGTTGTCGTACCCTCACCTGGACCGTAAACCGTCCCCATCCCCTAACCCTAACCCTAGCCCGAACCCTAACCCTAACCCTTCCCCGAAGCCTGACCCTCAGCCGTCCCCTAATTCTAACCCGTACGCTGACACTAACCCGCGCCCTCACACGTACGCTCCCCCTAGAGCGTTGTCGTACCCTCACCTGGACCCTAAACCGTCCCCGTCCCCTAACCCTAACCCTAGACCGAACCCTAACCCTAACCCTTCCCCGAAGCCTGATCCTCAGCCCTCCCCTAATCCTAACCCGTACGCTGACACTAACCCGCGCCCTCACACGTACGCTCCTCCTAGAGCGTTTTCGTACCCTCACCTGGACCCTAAACCGTCCCCTAACCCTAACCCTAACCCTAGCCCGAACCCTAACCCTAACCCTTCCCCGAAGCCTGACCCTCAGCCGTCCCCTAATCCTAACCCGTACGCTGACACTAACCCGCGCCCTCACACGTACGCTCCCCCTAGAGCGTTGTCGTACCCTCACCTGGACCCTAAACCGTCCCCGTCCCCTAACCCTAACCCTAGCCCGAAGCCTAACCCTAACCCTTCCCCGAAGCCTGACCCTCAGCCGTCCCCTAATCCTAACCCGTACGCTGACACTAACCCGCGCCCTCACACGTACGCTCCCCCTAGAGCGTTGTCGTACCCTCACCTGGACCCTAAACCGTCCCCGTCCCCTAACCCTAACCCTAGCCCGAAGCCTAACCCTAACCCTTCCCCGAAGCCTGACCCTCAGCCGTCCCCTAATCCTAACCCGTACGCTGACACTAACCCGCGCCCTCACACGTACGCTCCCCCTAGAGCGTTGTCGTACCCTCACCTGGACCCTAAACCGTCCCCGTCCCCTAACCCTAACCCTAGCCCGAACCCTAACCCTAACCCTTCCCCGAAGCCTGACCCTCAGCCGTCCCCTAATCCTAACCCGTACGCTGACACTAACCCGCGCCCTCACACGTACGCTCCCCCTAGAGCGTTGTCGTACCCTCACCTGGACCCTAAACCGTCCCCGTCCCCTAACCCTAACCCTAGCCCGAACCCTAACCCTAACACTTCCCCGAAGCCTGACCCTCAGCCGTCCCCTAATCCTAACCCGTACGCTGACACTAACCCGCGCCCTCACACGTACGCTCCCCCTAGAGCGTTGTCGTACCCTCACCTGGACCCTAAACCGTCCCCGTCCCCTAACCCTAACCCTAGCCCGAACCCTAACCCTAACCCTTCCCCGAAGCCTGACCCTCAGCCGTCCCCTAATCCTAACCCGTACGCTGACACTAACCCGCGCCCTCACACGTACGCTCCCCCTAGAGCGTTGTCGTACCCTCACCTGGACCCTAAACCGTCCCCGTCCCCTAACCCTAACCCTAGCCCGAACCCTAACCCTAACCCTTCCCCGAAGCCTGACCCTCAGCCGTCCCCTAATCCTAACCCGTACGCTGACACTAACCCGCGGCCTCACACGTACGCTCCCCCTAGAGCGTTGTCGTACCCTCACCTGGACCCTAAACCGTCCCCGTCCCCTAACCCTAACCCTAGCCCGAACCCTAACCCTAACCCTTCCCCGAAGCCTGACCCTCAGCCGTCCCCTAATCCTAACCCGTACGCTGACACTAACCGGCGCCCTCACACATACGCTCCCCCTAGAGCGTTGTCGTACCCTCACCTGGACCCTAAACCGTCCCCGTCCCCTAACCCTAACCCTAGCCCGAACCCTAACCCTAACCCTTCCCCGAAGCCTGACCCTCAGCCGTCCCCTAATCCTAACCCGTACGCTGACACTAACCCGCGCCCTCACACGTACGCTCCCCCTAGAGCGTTGTCGTACCCTCACCTGGACCCTAAACCGTCCCCGTCCCCTAACCCTAACCCTAGCCCGAACCCTAACCCTAACCCTTCCCCGAAGCCTGACCCTCAGCCGTCCCCTAATCCTAACCCGTACGCTGACACTAACCCGCGCCCTCACACGTACGCTCCCCCTAGAGCGTTGTCGTACCCTCACCTGGACCCTAAACCGTCCCCGTCCCCTAACCCTAACCCTAGCCCGAATCCTAACCCTAACCCTTCCCCGAAGCCTGACCCTCAGCCGTCCCCTAATCCTAACCCGTACGCTGACACTAACCCGCACCCTCACACGTACGCTCCCCCTACAGCGTTGTCGTACCCTCACCTGGACCCTAAACCGTCCCCGTCCCCTAACCCTAGCCCGAACCCTAACCCAAACACTTCCCCGAAACCTGACCCTCAGCCGTCCCCTAATCCTAACCCGTACGCTGACACTAACCCGCGCCCTCACACGTACGCTCCCCCTAGAGCGTTGTCGTACCCTCACCTGGACCCTAAACCGTCCCCGTCCCCTAACCCTAACCCTAGCCCGAACCCTAACACTAACCCTTCCCCGAAGCCTGACCCTCAGCCGTCCCCTAATCCTAACCCGTACGCTGACACTAACCCGCGCCCTCACACGTACGCTCCCCCTAGAGCGTTGTCGTACCCTCACCTGGACCCTAAACCGTCCCCGTCCCCTAACCCTAACCCTAGCCCGAACCCTAACCCTAACCCTTCCCCGAAGCCTGACCCTCAGCCGTCCCCTAATCCTAACCCGTACGCTGACACTAACCCGCGCCCTCACACGTACGCTCCCCCTAGAGCGTTGTCGTACCCTCACCTGGACCCTAAACCGTCCCCGTCCCCTAACCCTAACCCTAGCCCGAACCCTAACCATAACCCTTCCCCGAAGCCTGAACCTCAGCCGTCCCCTAATCCTAACCCGTATGCTGACACTAACCCACGCCCTCACACGTACGCTCCCTCTAGAGCGTTGTCGTACCCTCACCTGGACCCTAAACCGTCCCCATCCCCTAACCCTAACCCTAGCCCGAACCCTAACCCTAACCCTTCCCCGAAGCCTGACCCTCAGCCGTCCCCTAATCCTAACCCGTACGCTGACACTAACCCGCGCCCTCACACGTACGCTCCCCCTAGAGCGTTGTCGTACCCTCACCTGGACCCTAAACCGTCCCCGTCCCCTAACCCTAACCCTAGACCGAACCCTAACCCTAACCCTTCCCCGAAGCCTGACCCTCAGCCCTCCCCTAATCCTAACCCGTACGCTGACACTAACCCGCGCCCTCACACGTACGCTCCTCCTAGAGCGTTGTCGTACCCTCACCTGGACCCTAAACCGTCCCCGTCCCCTAACCCTAACCCTAGCCCGAACCCTAACCCTAACCCTTCCCCGAAGCCTGACCCTCAGCCGTACCCTAATCCTAACCCGTACGCTGACACTAACCCGCGCCCTCACACGTACGCTCCCCCTAGAGCGTTGTCGTACCCTCACCTGGACCCTAAACCGTCCCCGTCCCCTAACCCTAACCCTAGCCCGAACCCTAACCCTAACCCTTCCCCGAAGCCTGACCCTCAGCCGTCCCCTAATCCTAACCCGTACGCTGACACTAACCCGCGCCCTCACACGTACGCTCCCCGTAGAGCGTTGTCGTACCCTCACCTGGACCCTAAACCGTCCCCGTCCCCTAACCCTAACCCTAGCCCGAACCCTAACCCTAACCCTTCCCCGAAGCCTGACCCTCAGCCGTCCCCTAATCCTAACCCGTACGCTGACACTAACCCGCGCCCTCACACGTACGCTCCCCCTAGAGCGTTGTCGTACCCTCACCTGGACCCTAAACCGTCCCCGTCCCCTAACCCTAACCCTAGCCCGAACCCTAACCCTAACCCTTCCCCGAAGCCTGACCCTCAGCCGTCCCCTAATCCTAACCCGTACGCTGACACTAACCCGCTCCCTCACACGTACGCTCCCCCTAGAGCGTTGTCGTACCCTCACCTGGACCCTAAACCGTCCCCGTCCCCTAACCCTAGCCCGAACCCTAACCCTAACCCTTCCCCGAAGCCTGACCCTCAGCCGTACTCTAATCCTAACCCGTACGCTGACACTAACCCGCGCCCGCACACGTACGCTCCCCCTAGAGCGTTGTCGTACCCTCACCTGGACCCTAAACCGTCCCCGTCCCCTAACCCTAACCCTAGCCCGAACCCTACCCCTAACGCTTCCCCGAAGCCTGACCCTCAGCCGTCCCCTAATCCTAACCCGTACGCTGACACTAACCCGCGCCCTCACACGTACGCTCCCCCTAGAGCGTTGTCGTACCCTCACCTGGACCCTAAACCGTCCCCGTCCCCTAACCCTAACCCTAGCCCGAACCCTAACCCTAACCCTTCCCCGAAGCCTGACCCTCACCCGTCCCCTAATCCTAACCCGTACGCTGACACTAACCCGCGCCCTCACACGTACGCTCCCCCTAGAGCGTTGTCGTACCCTCACCTGGACCCTAAACCGTCCCCGTCCCCTAACCCTAACCCTAGCCCGAAGCATAACCCTAACCCTTCCCCGAAGCCTGACCCTCAGCCGTCCCCTAATCCTAACCCGTATGCTGACACTAACCCGCGCCCTCACACGTACGCTCCCCCTAGAGCGTTGTCGTACCCTCACCTGGACCCTGAACCGTCCCCGTCCCCTAACCCTAACCCTAGCCCGAACCCTAACCCTAACCCTTCCCCGAAGCCTGACCCTCAGCCGTCCCCTAATCCTAACCCGTACGCTGACACTAACCCGCGCCCTCACACGTACGCTCCCCCTAGAGCGTTGTCGTACCCTCACCTGGACCCTAAACCGTCCCCGTCCCCTAACCCTAGCCCGAACCCTAACCCTAACACTTCCCCGAAACCTGACCCTCAGCTGTCCCCTAATCCTAACCCGTACGCTGACACTAACCCGCGCCCTCACACGTACGCTCCCCCTAGAGCGTTGTCGTACCCTCACCTGGACCCTAAACCGTCCCCGTCCCGTAACCCTAACCCTAGCCCGAACCCTAACCCTAACCCTTCCCCGAAGCCTGACCCTCAGCCGTCCCCTAATCCTAACCCGTACGCAGACACTAACCCGCGCCCTCACACGTACGCTCCCCGTAGAGCGTTGTCGTACCCTCACCTGGACCCTAAACCGTCCCCGTCCCCTAACCCTAACCCTAGCCCGAACCCTAACCCTAACCCTTCCCCGAAGCCTGACCCTCAGCCGTCCCCTAATCCTAACCCGTACGCTGACACTAACCCGCGCCCTCACACGTACGCTCCCCCTAGAGCGTTGTCGTACCCTCACCTGGACCCTAAACCGTCCCCGCCCCCTAACCCTAACCCTAGCCCGAACCCTAACCCTAACCCTTCCCCGAAGCCTGACCCTCAGCCGTCCCCTAATCCTAACCCGTACGCTGACACTAACCCGCGCCCTCACACGTACGCTCCCCCTAGAGCGTTGTCGTACCCTCACCTGGACCCTAAACCGTCCCCGTCCCGTAACCCTAACCCTAGCCCGAAGCCTAACCCTAACCCTTCCCCGAAGCCTGACCCTCAGCCGTCCCCTAATCCTAACTCGTACGCTGACGCTAACCCGCGCCCTCACACGTACGCTCCCCCTAGAGCGTTGTCGTACCCTCACCTGGACCCTAAACAGTCCCCGTCCCCTAACCCTAACCCTAGCCCGAACCCTAACCCTAACCCTTCCCCGAAGCCTGACCCTCAGCCGTCCCCTAATCCTAACCCGTACGCTGACACTAACCGGCGCCCTCACACGTACGCTCCCCCTAGAGCGTTGTCGTACCCTCACCTGGACCCTAAACCGTCCCCGTCCCCTAACCCTAACCCTAGCCCGAACCCTAACCCTAACCCTTCCCCGAAGCCTGACCCTCAGCCGTCCCCTAATCCTAACCCGTACGCTGACACTAACCCGCGCCCTCACACGTACGCTCCCCCTAGAGCGTTGTCGTACCCTCACCTGGACCCTAAACCGTCCCCGTCCCCTAACCCTAACCCTAGCCCGAACCCTAACCCTAACCCTTCCCCGAAGCCTGACCCTCAGCCGTCCCATAATCCTAACCCGTACGCTGACACTAACCCGCGCCCTCACACGTACGCTCCCCCTAGAGCGTTGTCGTACCCTCACCTGGACCCTAAACCGTCCCCGTCCCCTAACCCTAACCCTAGCCCGAACCCTAACCCTAACCCTTCCCCGAAGCCTGACCCTCAGCCGTCCCCTAATCCTAACCCGTACGCTGACACTAACCCGCGCCCTCACACGTACGCTCCCCCTAGAGCGTTGTCGTACCCTCACCTGGACCCTAAACCGTCCCCGTCCCCTAACCCTAACCCTAGCCCGAACCCTAACCCTAACCCTTCCCCGAAGCCTGACCCTCAGCCGTCCCCTAATCCTAACCCGTACGCTGACAGTAACCCGCGCCCTCACACGTACGCTCCCCCTAGAGCGTTGTCGTACCCTCACCTGGACCCTAAACCGTCCCCGTCCCCTAACCCTAACCCTAGCCCGAACCCTAACCCTAACCCTTCCCCGAAGCCTGACCCTCAGCCGTCCCCTAATCCTAACCCGTACGCTGACACTAACCCGCGCCCTCACACGTACGCTCCCCCTAGAGCGTTGTCGTACCCTCACCTGGACCCTAAACCGTCCCCGTCCCCTAACCCTAACCCTAGCCCGAACCCTAACCCTAACCCTTCCCCGAAGCCTGACCCTCAGCCGTCCCCTAATCCTAACCCGTACGCTGACACTAACCCGCGCCCTCACACGTACGCTCCCCCTAGAGCGTTGTCGTACCCTCACCTGGACCCTAAACCGTCCCCGTCCCCTAACCCTAACCCTAGCCCGAATCCTAACCCTAACCCTTCCCCGAAGCCTGACCCTCAGCCGTCCCCTAATCCTAAACCGTACGCTGACACTAACCCACGCCCTCACACGTACGCTCCCCCTAGAGCGTTGTCGTACCCTCACCTGGGCCCTAAACCGTCCCCGTCCCCTAACCCTAGCCCGAACCCTAACCCTAACACTTCCCCGAAACCTGACCCTCAGCCGTCCCCTAATCCTAACCCGTACGCCTACACTAACCCGCGCCCTCACACGTACGCTCCCCCTAGAGCGTTGTCGTACCCTCAACTGGACCCTAAACCGTCCCCGTCCCCTAACCCTAACCCTAGCCCGAACCCTAACCCTAACCCTTCCCCGAAGCCTGACCCTCAGCCGTCCCCTAATCCTAACCCGTACGCTGACACTAACCCGCGCCCTCAAACGTACGCTCCCCCTAGAGCGTTGTCGTACCCTCACCTGGACCCTAAACCGTTCCCGTCCCCTAACCCTAACCCTAACCCGAACCCTAACCCTAACCCTTCCCCGAAGCCTGACCCTCAGCCGTCCCCTAATCCTAACCCGTACGCTGACACTAACCCGCGCCCTCACACGTACGCTCCCCCTAGAGCGTTGTCGTACCCTCACCTGGACCCTAAACCGTCCCCGTCCCCTAACCCTAACCCTAGCCCGAACCCTAACCCTAACCCTTCCCCGAAGCCTGACCCTCAGCCGTCCCCTAATCCTAACCCGTACGCTGACACTAACCCGCGCCCTCACACGTACGCTCCCCCTAGAGCGTTGTCGTACCCTCACCTGGACCCTAAACCGGCCCCGTCCCCTAACCCTAACCCTAGCCCGAACCCTAACCCTAACACTTCCCCGAAGCCTGACCCTCAGCCGTCCCCTAATCCTAACCCGTACGCTGACACTAACCCGCGCCCTCACACGTACGCTCCCCCTAGAGCGTTGTCGTACCCTCACCTGGACCCTAAACCGTCCCCGTCCCCTAACCCTAACCCTAGCCCGAACCCTAACCCTAACCCTTCCCCGAAGCCTGACCCTCAGCCGTCCCCTAATCCTAACCCGTACGCTGACACTAACCCGCGCCCTCACACGTACGCTCCCCCTAGAGCGTTGTCGTACCCTCATCTGGACCCTAAACCGTCCCCGTCCCCTAACCCTAACCCTAGCCCGAACCCTAACCCTAACCCTTCCCCGAAGCCTGACCCTCAGCCGTCCCCTAATCCTAACCCGTACGCTGACACTAACCCGCGCCCTCACACGTACGCTCCCCCTAGAGCGTTGTCGTACCCTCACCTGGACCCTAAACCGTCCCCGTCCCCTAACCCTAACCCTAGCCCGAACCCTAACCCTAACCCTTCCCCGAAGCCTGACCCTCAGCCGTCCCCTAATCCTAACCCGTACGCTGACACTAACCCGCGGCCTCACACGTACGCTCCCCCTAGAGCGTTGTCGTACCCTCACCTGGACCCTAAACCGTCCCCGTCCCCTAACCCTAACCCTAGCCCGAACCCTAACCCTAACCCTTCCCCGAAGCCTGACCCTCAGCCGTCCCCTAATCCTAACCCGTACGCTGACACTAACCGGCGCCCTCACACATACGCTCCCCCTAGAGCGTTGTCGTACCCTCACCTGGACCCTAAACCGTCCCCGTCCCCTAACCCTAACCCTAGCCCGAACCCTAACCCTAACCCTTCCCCGAAGCCTGACCCTCAGCCGTCCCCTAATCCTAACCCGTACGCTGACACTAACCCGCACCCTCACACGTACGCTCCCCCTAGAGCGTTGTCGTACCCTCACCTGGACCCTAAACCGTCCCCGTCCCCTAACCCTAACCCTAGCCCGAACCCTAACCCTAACCCTTCCCCGAAGCCTGACCCTCAGCCGTCCCCTAATACTAACCCGTACGCTGACACTAACCCGCGCCCTCACACGTACGCTCCCCCTAGAGCGTTGTCGTACCCTCACCTGGACCCTAAACCGTCCCCGTCCCCTAACCCTAACCCTAGCCCGAATCCTAACCCTAACCCTTCCCCGAAGCCTGACCCTCAGCCGTCCCCTAATCCTAACCCGTACGCTGACACTAACCCGCACCCTCACACGTACGCTCCCCCTACAGCGTTGTCGTACCCTCACCTGGACCCTAAACCGTCCCCGTCCCCTAACCCTAAACCGAACCCTAACCCTAACACTTCCCCGAAACCTGACCCTCAGCCGTCCCCTAATCCTAACCCGTACGCTGACACTAACCCGCGCCCTCACACGTACGCTCCCCCTAGAGCGTTGTCGTACCCTCACCTGGACCCTAAACCGTCCCCGTCCCCTAACCCTAACCCTAGCCCGAACCCTAACCCTAACCCTTCCCCGAAGCCTGACCCTCAGCCGTCCCCTAATCCTAACCCGTACGCTGACACTAACCCGCGCCCTCACACGTACGCTCCCCCTAGAGCGTTGTCGTACCCTCACCTGGACCCTAAACCGTCCCCGTCCCCTAACCCTAACCCTAGCCCGAACCCTAACCCTAACCCTTCCCCGAAGCCTGACCCTCAGCCGTCCCCTAATCCTAACCCGTACGCTGACACTAACCCGCGCCCTCACACGTACGCTCCCCCTAGAGCATTGTCGTACCCTCACCTGGACCCTAAACCGTCCCCGTCCCCTAACCCTAACCCTAGCCCGAACCCTAACCCTAACCCTTCGCCGAAGCCTGACCCTCAGCCGTCCCCTAATCCTAACCCGTATGCTGACACTAACCCACGCCCTCACACGTACGCTCCCCCTAGAGCGTTGTCGTACCCTCACCTGGACCGTAAACCGTCCCCATCCCCTAACCCTAACCCTAGCCCGAACCCTAACCCTAACCCTTCCCCGAAGCCTGACCCTCAGCCGTCCCCTAATTCTAACCCGTACGCTGACACTAACCCGCGCCCTCACACGTACGCTCCCCCTAGAGCGTTGTCGTACCCTCACCTGGACCCTAAACCGTCCCCGTCCCCTAACCCTAACCCTAGACCGAACCCTAACCCTAACCCTTCCCCGAAGCCTGATCCTCAGCCCTCCCCTAATCCTAACCCGTACGCTGACACTAACCCGCGCCCTCACACGTACGCTCCTCCTAGAGCGTTTTCGTACCCTCACCTGGACCCTAAACCGTCCCCTAACCCTAACCCTAACCCTAGCCCGAACCCTAACCCTAACCCTTCCCCGAAGCCTGACCCTCAGCCGTCCCCTAATCCTAACCCGTACGCTGACACTAACCCGCGCCCTCACACGTACGCTCCCCCTAGAGCGTTGTCGTACCCTCACCTGGACCCTAAACCGTCCCCGTCCCCTAACCCTAACCCTAGCCCGAAGCCTAACCCTAACCCTTCCCCGAAGCCTGACCCTCAGCCGTCCCCTAATCCTAACCCGTACGCTGACACTAACCCGCGCCCTCACACGTATGCTCCCCCTAGAGCGTTGTCGTACCCTCACCTGGACCCTAAACCGTCCCCGTCCCCTAACCCTAACCCTAGCCCGAACCCTAACCCTAACCCTTCCCCGAAGCCTGACCCTCAGCCGTCCCCTAATCCTAACCCGTACGCTGACACTAACCCGCGGCCTCACACGTACGCTCCCCCTAGAGCGTTGTCGTACCCTCACCTGGACCCTAAACCGTCCCCGTCCCCTAACCCTAACCCTAGCTCGAACCCTAACCCTAACCCTTCCCCGAAGCCTGACCCTCAGCCGTCCCCTAATCCTAACCCGTACGCTGACACTAACCCGCGCCCTCACACATACGCTCCCCCTAGAGCGTTGTCGTACCCTCACCTGGACCCTAAACCGTCCCCGTCCCCTAACCCTAACCCTAGCCCGAACCCTAACCCTAACCCTTCCCCGAAGCCTGACCCTCAGCCGTCCCCTAATCCTAACCCGTACGCTGACACTAACCCGCACCCTCACACGTACGCTCCCCCTAGAGCGTTGTCGTACCCTCACCTGGACCCTAAACCGTCCCCGTCCCCTAACCCTAACCCTAGCCCGAACCCTAACCCTAAACCTTCCCCGAAGCCTGACCCTCAGCCGTCCCCTAATACTAACCCGTACGCTGACACTAACCCGCGCCCTCACACGTACGCTCCCCCTAGAGCGTTGTCGTACCCTCACCTGGACCCTAAACCGTCCCCGTCCCCTAACCCTAACCCTAGCCCGAATCCTAACCCTAACCGTTCCCCGAAGCCTGACCCTAAGCCGTCCCCTAATCCTAACCCGTACGCTGACACTAACCCGCAGCCTCACACGTACGCTCCCCCTACAGCGTTGTCGTACCCTCACCTGGACCCTAAACCGTCCCCGTCCCCTAACCCTAGCCCGAACCCTAACCCTAACACTTCCCCGAAACCTGACCCTCAGCCGTCCCCTAATCCTAACCCGTACGCTGACACTAACCCGCGCGCTCACACGTACGCTCCCCCTAGAGCGTTGTCGTACCCTCACCTGGACCCTAAACCGTCCCCGTCCCCTAACCCTAACCCTAGCCCGAACCCTAACCCTAACCCTTCCCCGAAGCCTGACCCTCAGCCGTCCCCTAATCCTAACCCGTACGCTGACACTAACCCGCGCCCTCACACGTACGCTCCCCCTAGAGCGTTGTCGTACCCTCACCTGGACCCTAAACCGTCCCCGTCCCCTAACCCTAACCCTAGCCCGAACCCTAACCCTAACCCTTCCCCGAAGCCTGACCCTCAGCCGTCCCCTAATCCTAACCCGTACGCTGACACTAACCCGCGCCCTCACACGTACGCTCCCCCTAGAGCGTTGTCGTACCCTCACCTGGACCCTAAACCGTCCCCGTCCCCTAACCCTAACCCTAGCCCGAACCCTAACCCTAACCCTTCCCCGAAGCCTGACCCTCAGCCGTCCCCTAATCCTAACCCGTATGCTGACACTAACCCACGCCCTCACACGTACGCTCCCCCTAGAGCGTTGTCGTACCCTCACCTGGACCCTAAACCGTCCCCATCCCCTAACCCTAACCCTAGCCCGAACCCTAACCCTAACCCTTCCCCGAAGCCTGACCCTCAGCCGTCCCCTAATCCTAACCCGTAGGCTGACACTAACCCGCGCCCTCACACGTACGCTCCCCCTAGAGCGTTGTCGTACCCTCACCTGGACCCTAAACCGTCCCCGTCCCCTAACCCTAACCCTAGACCGAACCCTAACCCTAACCCTTCCCCGAAGCCTGATCCTCAGCCCTCCCCTAATCCTAACCCGTACGCTGACACTAACCCGCGCCCTCACACGTACGCTCCTCCTAGAGCGTTTTCGTACCCTCACCTGGACCCTAAACCGTCCCCGTCCCCTAACCCTAACCCTACCCGAACCCTAACCCTAACCCTTCCCCGAAGCCTGACCCTCAGCCGTCCCCTAATCCTAACCCGTACGCTGACACTAACCCGCGCCCTCACACGTACGCTCCCCCTAGAGCGTTGTCGTACCCTCACCTGGACCCTAAACCGTCCCCGTCCCCTAACCCTAACCCTAGCCCGAACCCTAACCCTAACCCTTCCCCGAAGCCTGACCCTCAGCCGTCCCCTAATCCTAACCCGTACGCTGACACTAACCCGCGCCCTCACACGTACGCTCCCCCTACAGCGTTGTCGTACCCTCACCTGGACCCTAAACCGTCCCCGTCCCCTAACCCTAACCCTAGCCCGAACCCTAACCCTAACCCTTCCCCGAAGCCTGACCCTCAGCCGTCCCCTAATACTAACCCGTACGCTGACACTAACCCGCGCCCTCACACGTACGCTCCCCCTAGAGCGTTGTCGTACCCTCACCTGGACCCTAAACCGTCCCCGTCCCCTAACCCTAACCCTAGCCCGAATCCTAACCCTAACCCTTCCCCGAAGCCTGACCCTCAGCCGTCCCCTAATCCTAACCCGTACGCTGACACTAACCCGCACCCTCACACGTACGCTCCCCCTACAGCGTTGTCGTACCCTCACCTGGACCCTAAACCGTCCCCGTCCCCTAACCCTAAACCGAACCCTAACCCTAACACTTCCCCGAAACCTGACCCTCAGCCGTCCCCTAATCCTAACCCGTACGCTGACACTAACCCGCGCCCTCACACGTACGCTCCCCCTAGAGCGTTGTCGTACCCTCACCTGGACCCTAAACCGTCCCCGTCCCCTAACCCTAACCCTAGCCCGAACCCTAACCCTAACCCTTCCCCGAAGCCTGACCCTCAGCCGTCCCCTAATCCTAACCCGTACGCTGACACTAACCCGCGCCCTCACACGTACGCTCCCCCTAGAGCGTTGTCGTACCCTCACCTGGACCCTAAACCGTCCCCGTCCCCTAACCCTAACCCTAGCCCGAACCCTAACCCTAACCCTTCCCCGAAGCCTGACCCTCAGCCGTCCCCTAATCCTAACCCGTACGCTGACACTAACCCGCGCCCTCACACGTACGCTCCCCCTAGAGCATTGTCGTACCCTCACCTGGACCCTAAACCGTCCCCGTCCCCTAACCCTAACCCTAGCCCGAACCCTAACCCTAACCCTTCGCCGAAGCCTGACCCTCAGCCGTCCCCTAATCCTAACCCGTATGCTGACACTAACCCACGCCCTCACACGTACGCTCCCCCTAGAGCGTTGTCGTACCCTCACCTGGACCGTAAACCGTCCCCATCCCCTAACCCTAACCCTAGCCCGAACCCTAACCCTAACCCTTCCCCGAAGCCTGACCCTCAGCCGTCCCCTAATTCTAACCCGTACGCTGACACTAACCCGCGCCCTCACACGTACGCTCCCCCTAGAGCGTTGTCGTACCCTCACCTGGACCCTAAACCGTCCCCGTCCCCTAACCCTAACCCTAGACCGAACCCTAACCCTAACCCTTCCCCGAAGCCTGATCCTCAGCCCTCCCCTAATCCTAACCCGTACGCTGACACTAACCCGCGCCCTCACACGTACGCTCCTCCTAGAGCGTTTTCGTACCCTCACCTGGACCCTAAACCGTCCCCTAACCCTAACCCTAACCCTAGCCCGAACCCTAACCCTAACCCTTCCCCGAAGCCTGACCCTCAGCCGTCCCCTAATCCTAACCCGTACGCTGACACTAACCCGCGCCCTCACACGTACGCTCCCCCTAGAGCGTTGTCGTACCCTCACCTGGACCCTAAACCGTCCCCGTCCCCTAACCCTAACCCTAGCCCGAAGCCTAACCCTAACCCTTCCCCGAAGCCTGACCCTCAGCCGTCCCCTAATCCTAACCCGTACGCTGACACTAACCCGCGCCCTCACACGTACGCTCCCCCTAGAGCGTTGTCGTACCCTCACCTGGACCCTAAACCGTCCCCGTCCCCTAACCCTAACCCTAGCCCGAACCCTAACCCTAACCCTTCCCCGAAGCCTGACCCTCAGCCGTCCCCTAATCCTAACCCGTACGCTGACACTAACCCGCGCCCTCACACGTACGCTCCCCCTAGAGCATTGTCGTACCCTCACCTGGACCCTAAACCGTCCCCGTCCCCTAACCCTAACCCTAGCCCGAACCCTAACCCTAACCCTTCGCCGAAGCCTGACCCTCAGCCGTCCCCTAATCCTAACCCGTATGCTGACACTAACCCACGCCCTCACACGTACGCTCCCCCTAGAGCGTTGTCGTACCCTCACCTGGACCGTAAACCGTCCCCATCCCCTAACCCTAACCCTAGCCCGAACCCTAACCCTAACCCTTCCCCGAAGCCTGACCCTCAGCCGTCCCCTAATTCTAACCCGTACGCTGACACTAACCCGCGCCCTCACACGTACGCTCCCCCTAGAGCGTTGTCGTACCCTCACCTGGACCCTAAACCGTCCCCGTCCCCTAACCCTAACCCTAGACCGAACCCTAACCCTAACCCTTCCCCGAAGCCTGATCCTCAGCCCTCCCCTAATCCTAACCCGTACGCTGACACTAACCCGCGCCCTCACACGTACGCTCCTCCTAGAGCGTTTTCGTACCCTCACCTGGACCCTAAACCGTCCCCTAACCCTAACCCTAACCCTAGCCCGAACCCTAACCCTAACCCTTCCCCGAAGCCTGACCCTCAGCCGTCCCCTAATCCTAACCCGTACGCTGACACTAACCCGCGCCCTCACACGTACGCTCCCCCTAGAGCGTTGTCGTACCCTCACCTGGACCCTAAACCGTCCCCGTCCCCTAACCCTAACCCTAGCCCGAAGCCTAACCCTAACCCTTCCCCGAAGCCTGACCCTCAGCCGTCCCCTAATCCTAACCCGTACGCTGACACTAACCCGCGCCCTCACACGTATGCTCCCCCTAGAGCGTTGTCGTACCCTCACCTGGACCCTAAACCGTCCCCGTCCCCTAACCCTAACCCTAGCCCGAACCCTAACCCTAACCCTTCCCCGAAGCCTGACCCTCAGCCGTCCCCTAATCCTAACCCGTACGCTGACACTAACCCGCGGCCTCACACGTACGCTCCCCCTAGAGCGTTGTCGTACCCTCACCTGGACCCTAAACCGTCCCCGTCCCCTAACCCTAACCCTAGCCCGAACCCTAACCCTAACCCTTCCCCGAAGCCTGACCCTCAGCCGTCCCCTAATCCTAACCCGTACGCTGACACTAACCCGCGCCCTCACACATACGCTCCCCCTAGAGCGTTGTCGTACCCTCACCTGGACCCTAAACCGTCCCCGTCCCCTAACCCTAACCCTAGCCCGAACCCTAACCCTAACCCTTCCCCGAAGCCTGACCCTCAGCCGTCCCCTAATCCTAAC
Organism: Globicephala melas; assembly: GCF_963455315.2. NCBI lineage: Eukaryota > Metazoa > Chordata > Mammalia > Artiodactyla > Delphinidae > Globicephala > Globicephala melas. The sequence goes on along the minus strand of NW_027207368.1, from coordinate 224,213 downwards.
CCGTACGCTGACACTAACCCGCACCCTCACACGTACGCTCCCCCTAGAGCGTTGTCGTACCCTCACCTGGACCCTAAACCGTCCCCGTCCCCTAACCCTAACCCTAGCCCGAACCCTAACCCTAAACCTTCCCCGAAGCCTGACCCTCAGCCGTCCCCTAATACTAACCCGTACGCTGACACTAACCCGCGCCCTCACACGTACGCTCCCCCTAGAGCGTTGTCGTACCCTCACCTGGACCCTAAACCGTCCCCGTCCCCTAACCCTAACCCTAGCCCGAATCCTAACCCTAACCGTTCCCCGAAGCCTGACCCTAAGCCGTCCCCTAATCCTAACCCGTACGCTGACACTAACCCGCAGCCTCACACGTACGCTCCCCCTACAGCGTTGTCGTACCCTCACCTGGACCCTAAACCGTCCCCGTCCCCTAACCCTAGCCCGAACCCTAACCCTAACACTTCCCCGAAACCTGACCCTCAGCCGTCCCCTAATCCTAACCCGTACGCTGACACTAACCCGCGCGCTCACACGTACGCTCCCCCTAGAGCGTTGTCGTACCCTCACCTGGACCCTAAACCGTCCCCGTCCCCTAACCCTAACCCTAGCCCGAACCCTAACCCTAACCCTTCCCCGAAGCCTGACCCTCAGCCGTCCCCTAATCCTAACCCGTACGCTGACACTAACCCGCGCCCTCACACGTACGCTCCCCCTAGAGCGTTGTCGTACCCTCACCTGGACCCTAAACCGTCCCCGTCCCCTAACCCTAACCCTAGCCCGAACCCTAACCCTAACCCTTCCCCGAAGCCTGACCCTCAGCCGTCCCCTAATCCTAACCCGTACGCTGACACTAACCCGCGCCCTCACACGTACGCTCCCCCTAGAGCGTTGTCGTACCCTCACCTGGACCCTAAACCGTCCCCGTCCCCTAACCCTAACCCTAGCCCGAACCCTAACCCTAACCCTTCCCCGAAGCCTGACCCTCAGCCGTCCCCTAATCCTAACCCGTATGCTGACACTAACCCACGCCCTCACACGTACGCTCCCCCTAGAGCGTTGTCGTACCCTCACCTGGACCCTAAACCGTCCCCATCCCCTAACCCTAACCCTAGCCCGAACCCTAACCCTAACCCTTCCCCGAAGCCTGACCCTCAGCCGTCCCCTAATCCTAACCCGTAGGCTGACACTAACCCGCGCCCTCACACGTACGCTCCCCCTAGAGCGTTGTCGTACCCTCACCTGGACCCTAAACCGTCCCCGTCCCCTAACCCTAACCCTAGACCGAACCCTAACCCTAACCCTTCCCCGAAGCCTGATCCTCAGCCCTCCCCTAATCCTAACCCGTACGCTGACACTAACCCGCGCCCTCACACGTACGCTCCTCCTAGAGCGTTTTCGTACCCTCACCTGGACCCTAAACCGTCCCCGTCCCCTAACCCTAACCCTACCCGAACCCTAACCCTAACCCTTCCCCGAAGCCTGACCCTCAGCCGTCCCCTAATCCTAACCCGTACGCTGACACTAACCCGCGCCCTCACACGTACGCTCCCCCTAGAGCGTTGTCGTACCCTCACCTGGACCCTAAACCGTCCCCGTCCCCTAACCCTAACCCTAGCCCGAACCCTAACCCTAACCCTTCCCCGAAGCCTGACCCTCAGCCGTCCCCTAATCCTAACCCGTACGCTGACACTAACCCGCGCCCTCACACGTACGCTCCCCCTAGAGCGTTGTCGTACCCTCACCTGGACCCTAAACCGTCCCCGTCCCCTAACCCTAACCCTAGCCCGAACCCTAACCCTAACCCTTCCCCGAAGCCTGACCCTCAGCCGTCCCCTAATCCTAACCCGTACGCTGACACTAACCCGCGCCCTCACACGTACGCTCCCCCTAGAGCGTTGTCGTACCCTCACCTGGACCCTAAACCGTCCCCGTCCCCTAACCCTAACCCTAGCCCGAACCCTAACCCTAACCCTTCCCCGAAGCCTGACCCTCAGCCGTCCCCTAATCCTAACCCGTACGCTGACACTAACCCGCTCCCTCACACGTACGCTCCCCCTACAGCGTTGTCGTACCCTCACCTGGACCCTAAACCGTCCCCGTCCCCTAACCCTAGCCCGAACCCTAACCCTAACACTTCCCCGAAACCTGACCCTCAGCCGTCCCCTAATCCTAACCCGTACGCTGACACTAACCCGCGCCCTCACACGTACGCTCCCCCTAGAGCGTTGTCGTACCCTCACCTGGACCCTAAACCGTCCCCGTCCCCTAACCCTAACCCTAGCCCGAACCCTAACCCTAACCCTTCCCCGAAGCCTGACCCTCAGCCGTCCCCTAATCCTAACCCGTACGCTGACACTAACCCGCGCCCTCACACGTACGCTCCCCCTAGAGCGTTGTCGTACCCTCACCTGGACCCTAAACCGTCCCCGTCCCCTAACCCTAACCCTAGCCCGAACCCTAACCCTAACCCTTCCCCGAAGCCTGACCCTCAGCCGTCCCCTAATCCTAACCCGTACGCTGACACTAACCCGCGCCCTCACACGTACGCTCCCCCTAGAGCGTTGTCGTACCCTCACCTGGACCCTAAACCGTCCCCGTCCCCTAACCCTAACCCTAGCCCGAACCCTAACCCTAACCCTTCCCCGAAGCCTGACCCTCAGCCGTCCCCTAATCCTAACCCGTATGCTGACACTAACCCACGCCCTCACACGTACGCTCCCCCTAGAGCGTTGTCGTACCCTCACCTGGACCCTAAACCGTCCCCATCCCCTAACCCTAACCCTAGCCCGAGCCCTAACCCTAACCCTTCCCCGAAGCCTGACCCTCAGCCGTCCCCTAATCCTAACCCGTACGCTGACACTAACCCGCGCCCTCAAACGTACGCTCCCCCTAGAGCGTTGTCGTACCCTCACCTGGACCCTAAACCGTCCCCGTCCCCTAACCCTAACCCTAGACCGAACCCTAACCCTAACCCTTCCCCGAAGCCTGTTCCTCAGCCCTCCCCTAATCCTAACCCGTACGCTGACACTAACCCGCGCCCTCACACGTACGCTCCTCCTAGAGCGTTTTCGTACCCTCACCTGGACCCTAAACCGTCCCCGTCCCCTAACCCTAACCCTAGCCCGAACCCTAACCCTAACCCTTCCCCGAAGCCTGACCCTCAGCCGTCCCCTAATCCTAACCCGTACGCTGACACTAACCCGCGCCCTCACACGTACGCTCCCCCTAGAGCGTTGTCGTACCCTCACCTGGACCCTAAACCGTCCCCGTCCCCTAATCCTAACCCTAGCCCGAACCCTAACCCTAACCCTTCCCCGAAGCCTGACCCTCAGCCGTCCCCTAATCCTAACCCGTACGCTGACACTAACCCGCGCCCTCACACGTACGCTCCCCCTAGAGCGTTGTCGTACCCTCACCTGGACCCTAAACCGTCCCCGTCCCCTAACCCTAACCCTAGCCCGAACCCTAACCCTAACCCTTCCCCGAAGCCTGACCCTCAGCCGTCCCCTAATCCTAACCCGTACGCTGACACTAACCCGCGCCCTCACACGTACGCTCCCCCTAGAGCGTTGTCGTACCCTCACCTGGACCCTAAACCGTCCCCGTCCCCTAACCCTAACCCTAGCCCGAACCCTAACCCTAAACCTTCCCCGAAGCCTGACCCTCAGCCGTCCCCTAATCCTAACCCGTACGCTGACACTAACCCGCTCCCTCACACGTACGCTCCCCCTAGAGCGTTGTCGTACCCTCACCTGGACCCTAAACCGTCCCCGTCCCCTAACCCTAGCCCGAACCCTAACCCTAACCCTTCCCCGAAGCCTGACCCTCAGCCGTACTCTAATCCTAACCCGTACGCTGACACTAACCCGCGCCCGCACACGTACGCTCCCCCTAGAGCGTTGTCGTACCCTCACCTGGACCCTAAACCGTCCCCGTCCCCTAACCCTAACCCTAGCCCGAACCCTACCCCTAACGCTTCCCCGAAGCCTGACCCTCAGCCGTCCCCTAATCCTAACCCGTACGCTGACACTAACCCGCGCCCTCACACGTACGCTCCCCCTAGAGCGTTGTCGTACCCTCACCTGGACCCTAAACCGTCCCCGTCCCCTAACCCTAACCCTAGCCCGAACCCTAACCCTAACCCTTCCCCGAAGCCTGACCCTCACCCGTCCCCTAATCCTAACCCGTACGCTGACACTAACCCGCGCCCTCACACGTACGCTCCCCCTAGAGCGTTGTCGTACCCTCACCTGGACCCTAAACCGTCCCCGTCCCCTAACCCTAACCCTAGCCCGAACCCTAACCCTAACACTTCCCCGAAACCTGACCCTCAGCTGTCCCCTAATCCTAACCCGTACGCTGACACTAACCCGCGCCCTCACACGTACGCTCCCCCTAGAGCGTTTTCGTACCCTCACCTGGACCCTAAACCGTCCCCGTCCCGTAACCCTAACCCTAGCCCGAACCCTAACCCTAACCCTTCCCCGAAGCCTGACCCTCAGCCGTCCCCTAATCCTAACCCGTACGCTGACACTAACCCGCGCCCTCACACGTACGCTCCCCGTAGAGCGTTGTCGTACCCTCACCTGGACCCTAAACCGTCCCCGTCCCCTAACCCTAACCCTAGCCCGAACCCTAACCTGAACCCTTCCCCGAAGCCTGACCCTCAGCCGTCCCCTAATCCTAACCCGTACGCTGACACTAACCCACGCCCTCACACGTACGCTCCCCCTAGAGCGTTGTCGTACCCTCACCTGGACCCTAAACCGTCCCCGCCCCCTAACCCTAACCCTAGCCCGAACCCTAACCCTAACCCTTCCCCGAAGCCTGACCCTCAGCCGTCCCCTAATCCTAACCCGTACGCTGACACTAACCCGCGCCCTCAAACGTACGCTCCCCCTAGAGCGTTGTCGTACCCTCACCTGGACCCTAAACCGTTCCCGTCCCCTAACCCTAACCCTAGCCCGAACCCTAACCCTAACCCTTCCCCGAAGCCTGACCCTCAGCTGTCCCCTAATCCTAACCCGTACGCTGACACTAACCCGCGCCCTCACACGTACGCTCCCCCTAGAGCGTTGTCGTACCCTCACCTGGACCCTAAACCGTCCCCGTCCCCTAACCCTAACCCTAGCCCGAACCCTAACCCTAACACTTCCCCGAAGCCTGACCCTCAGCCGTCCCCTAATCCTAACCCGTACGCTGACACTAACCCGCGGCCTCACACGTACGCTCCCCCTAGAGCGTTGTCGTACCCTCACCTGGACCCTAAACCGTCCCCGTCCCCTAACCCTAACCCTAGCCCGAACCCTAACCCTAACCCTTCCCCGAAGCCTGACCCTCAGCCGTCCCCTAATCCTAACCCGTACGCTGACACTAACCGGCGCCCTCACACATACGCTCCCCCTAGAGCGTTGTCGTACCCTCACCTGGACCCTAAACCGTCCCCGTCCCCTAACCCTAACCCTAGCCCGAACCCTAACCCTAACCCTTCCCCGAAGCCTGACCCTCAGCCGTCCCCTAATCCTAACCCGTACGCTGACACTAACCCGCACCCTCACACGTACGCTCCCCCTAGAGCGTTGTCGTACCCTCACCTGGACCCTAAACCGTCCCCGTCCCCTAACCCTAACCCTAGCCCGAACCCTAACCCTAACCCTTCCCCGAAGCCTGACCCTCAGCCGTCCCCTAATACTAACCCGTACGCTGACACTAACCCGCGCCCTCACACGTACGCTCCCCCTAGAGCGTTGTCGTACCCTCACCTGGACCCTAAACCGTCCCCGTCCCCTAACCCTAACCCTAGCCCGAATCCTAACCCTAACCGTTCCCCGAAGCCTGACCCTAAGCCGTCCCCTAATCCTAACCCGTACGCTGACACTAACCCGCAGCCTCACACGTACGCTCCCCCTACAGCGTTGTCGTACCCTCACCTGGACCCTAAACCGTCCCCGTCCCCTAACCCTAGCCCGAACCCTAACCCTAACACTTCCCCGAAACCTGACCCTCAGCCGTCCCCTAATCCTAACCCGTACGCTGACACTAACCCGCGCGCTCACACGTACGCTCCCCCTAGAGCGTTGTCGTACCCTCACCTGGACCCTAAACCGTCCCCGTCCCCTAACCCTAACCCTAGCCCGAACCCTAACCCTAACCCTTCCCCGAAGCCTGACCCTCAGCCGTCCCCTAATCCTAACCCGTACGCTGACACTAACCCGCGCCCTCACACGTACGCTCCCCCTAGAGCGTTGTCGTACCCTCACCTGGACCCTAAACCGTCCCCGTCCCCTAACCCTAACCCTAGCCCGAACCCTAACCCTAACCCTTCCCCGAAGCCTGACCCTCAGCCGTCCCCTAATCCTAACCCGTACGCTGACACTAACCCGCGCCCTCACACGTACGCTCCCCCTAGAGCGTTGTCGTACCCTCACCTGGACCCTAAACCGTCCCCGTCCCCTAACCCTAACCCTAGCCCGAACCCTAACCCTAACACTTCCCCGAAGCCTGACCCTCAGCCGTCCCCTAATCCTAACCCGTATGCTGACACTAACCCACGCCCTCACACGTACGCTCCCCCTAGAGCGTTGTCGTACCCTCACCTGGACCCTAAACCGTCCCCATCCCCTAACCCTAACCCTAGCCCGAACCCTAACCCTAACCCTTCCCCGAAGCCTGACCCTCAGCCGTCCCCTAATCCTAACCCGTAGGCTGACACTAACCCGCGCCCTCACACGTACGCTCCCCCTAGAGCGTTGTCGTACCCTCACCTGGACCCTAAACCGTCCCCGTCCCCTAACCCTAACCCTAGACCGAACCCTAACCCTAACCCTTCCCCGAAGCCTGATCCTCAGCCCTCCCCTAATCCTAACCCGTACGCTGACACTAACCCGCGCCCTCACACGTACGCTCCTCCTAGAGCGTTTTCGTACCCTCACCTGGACCCTAAACCGTCCCCGTCCCCTAACCCTAACCCTACCCGAACCCTAACCCTAACCCTTCCCCGAAGCCTGACCCTCAGCCGTCCCCTAATCCTAACCCGTACGCTGACACTAACCCGCGCCCTCACACGTACGCTCCCCCTAGAGCGTTGTCGTACCCTCACCTGGACCCTAAACCGTCCCCGTCCCCTAACCCTAACCCTAGCCCGAACCCTAACCCTAACCCTTCCCCGAAGCCTGACCCTCAGCCGTCCCCTAATCCTAACCCGTACGCTGACACTAACCCGCGCCCTCACACGTACGCTCCCCCTAGAGCGTTGTCGTACCCTCACCTGGACCCTAAACCGTCCCCGTCCCCTAACCCTAACCCTAGCCCGAACCCTAACCCTAACCCTTCCCCGAAGCCTGACCCTCAGCCGTCCCCTAATCCTAACCCGTACGCTGACACTAACCCGCGCCCTCACACGTACGCTCCCCCTAGAGCGTTGTCGTACCCTCACCTGGACCCTAAACCGTCCCCGTCCCCTAACCCTAACCCTAGCCCGAACCCTAACCCTAACCCTTCCCCGAAGCCTGACCCTCAGCCGTCCCCTAATCCTAACCCGTACGCTGACACTAACCCGCTCCCTCACACGTACGCTCCCCCTACAGCGTTGTCGTACCCTCACCTGGACCCTAAACCGTCCCCGTCCCCTAACCCTAGCCCGAACCCTAACCCTAACACTTCCCCGAAACCTGACCCTCAGCCGTCCCCTAATCCTAACCCGTACGCTGACACTAACCCGCGCCCTCACACGTACGCTCCCCCTAGAGCGTTGTCGTACCCTCACCTGGACCCTAAACCGTCCCCGTCCCCTAACCCTAACCCTAGCCCGAACCCTAACCCTAACCCTTCCCCGAAGCCTGACCCTCAGCCGTCCCCTAATCCTAACCCGTACGCTGACACTAACCCGCGCCCTCACACGTACGCTCCCCCTAGAGCGTTGTCGTACCCTCACCTGGACCCTAAACCGTCCCCGTCCCCTAACCCTAACCCTAGCCCGAACCCTAACCCTAACCCTTCCCCGAAGCCTGACCCTCAGCCGTCCCCTAATCCTAACCCGTACGCTGACACTAACCCGCGCCCTCACACGTACGCTCCCCCTAGAGCGTTGTCGTACCCTCACCTGGACCCTAAACCGTCCCCGTCCCCTAACCCTAACCCTAGCCCGAACCCTAACCCTAACCCTTCCCCGAAGCCTGACCCTCAGCCGTCCCCTAATCCTAACCCGTATGCTGACACTAACCCACGCCCTCACACGTACGCTCCCCCTAGAGCGTTGTCGTACCCTCACCTGGACCCTAAACCGTCCCCATCCCCTAACCCTAACCCTAGCCCGAGCCCTAACCCTAACCCTTCCCCGAAGCCTGACCCTCAGCCGTCCCCTAATCCTAACCCGTACGCTGACACTAACCCGCGCCCTCACACGTACGCTCCCCCTAGAGCGTTGTCGTACCCTCACCTGGACCCTAAACCGTCCCCGTCCCCTAACCCTAACCCTAGACCGAACCCTAACCCTAACCCTTCCCCGAAGCCTGTTCCTCAGCCCTCCCCTAATCCTAACCCGTACGCTGACACTAACCCGCGCCCTCACACGTACGCTCCTCCTAGAGCGTTTTCGTACCCTCACCTGGACCCTAAACCGTCCCCTAACCCTAACCCTAGCCCGAACCCTAACCCTAACCCTTCCCCGAAGCCTGACCCTCAGCCGTCCCCTAATCCTAACCCGTACGCTGACACTAACCCGCGCCCTCACACGTACGCTCCCCCTAGAGCGTTGTCGTACCCTCACCTGGACCCTAAACCGTCCCCGTCCCCTAACCCTAACCCTAGCCCGAACCCTAACCCTAACCCTTCCCCGAAGCCTGACCCTCAGCCGTCCCCTAATCCTAACCCGTACGCTGACACTAACCCGCGCCCTCACACGTACGCTCCCCCTAGAGCGTTGTCGTACCCTCACCTGGACCCTAAACCGTCCCCGTCCCCTAACCCTAACCCTAGCCCGAACCCTAACCCTAACCCTTCCCCGAAGCCTGACCCTCAGCCGTCCCCTAATCCTAACCCGTACGCTGACACTAACCCGCTCCCTCACACGTACGCTCCCCCTAGAGCGTTGTCGTACCCTCACCTGGACCCTAAACCGTCCCCGTCCCCTAACCCTAGCCCGAACCCTAACCCTAACCCTTCCCCGAAGCCTGACCCTCAGCCGTACTCTAATCCTAACCCGTACGCTGACACTAACCCGCGCCCGCACACGTACGCTCCCCCTAGAGCGTTGTCGTACCCTCACCTGGACCCTAAACCGTCCCCGTCCCCTAACCCTAACCCTAGCCCGAACCCTACCCCTAACGCTTCCCCGAAGCCTGACCCTCAGCCGTCCCCTAATCCTAACCCGTACGCTGACACTAACCCGCGCACTCACACGTACGCTCCCCCTAGAGCGTTGTCGTACCCTCACCTGGACCCTAAACCGTCCCCGTCCCCTAACCCTAACCCTAGCCCGAACCCTAACCCTAACCCTTCCCCGAAGCCTGACCCTCACCCGTCCCCTAATCCTAACCCGTACGCTGACACTAACCCGCGCCCTCACACGTACGCTCCCCCTAGAGCGTTGTCGTACCCTCACCTGGACCCTAAACCGTCCCCGTCCCCTAACCCTAACCCTAGCCCGAACCCTAACCCTAACACTTCCCCGAAACCTGACCCTCAGCTGTCCCCTAATCCTAACCCGTACGCTGACACTAACCCGCGCCCTCACACGTACGCTCCCCCTAGAGCGTTTTCGTACCCTCACCTGGACCCTAAACCGTCCCCGTCCCGTAACCCTAACCCTAGCCCGAACCCTAACCCTAACCCTTCCCCGAAGCCTGACCCTCAGCCGTCCCCTAATCCTAACCCGTACGCTGACACTAACCCGCGCCCTCACACGTACGCTCCCCGTAGAGCGTTGTCGTACCCTCACCTGGACCCTAAACCGTCCCCGTCCCCTAACCCTAACCCTAGCCCGAACCCTAACCTGAACCCTTCCCCGAAGCCTGACCCTCAGCCGTCCCCTAATCCTAACCCGTACGCTGACACTAACCCACGCCCTCACACGTACGCTCCCCCTAGAGCGTTGTCGTACCCTCACCTGGACCCTAAACCGTCCCCGCCCCCTAACCCTAACCCTAGCCCGAACCCTAACCCTAACCCTTCCCCGAAGCCTGACCCTCAGCCGTCCCCTAATCCTAACCCGTACGCTGACACTAACCCGCGCCCTCAAACGTACGCTCCCCCTAGAGCGTTGTCGTACCCTCACCTGGACCCTAAACCGTTCCCGTCCCCTAACCCTAACCCTAGCCCGAACCCTAACCCTAACCCTTCCCCGAAGCCTGACCCTCAGCTGTCCCCTAATCCTAACCCGTACGCTGACACTAACCCGCGCCCTCACACGTACGCTCCCCCTAGAGCGTTGTCGTACCCTCACCTGGACCCTAAACCGTCCCCGTCCCCTAACCCTAACCCTAGCCCGAACCCTAACCCTAACCCTTCCCCGAAGCCTGACCCTCAGCCGTCCCCTAATCCTAACCCGTACGCTGACACTAACCCACGCCCTCACACGTACGCTCCCCCTAGAGCGTTGTCGTACCCTCACCTGGACCCTAAACCGTCCCCGTCCCCTAACCCTAACCCTAGCCCGAACCCTAACCCTAACCCTTCCCCGAAGCCTGACCCTCAGGCGTCCCCTAATCCTAACCCGTACGCTGACACAAACCCGCGCCCTCACACGTACGCTCCCCCTAGAGCGTTGTCGTACCCTCACCTGGACCCTAAACCGTCCCCGACCCCTAACCCTAACCCTAGCCCGAACCCTAACCCTAACCCTTCCCCGAAGCCTGACCCTCAGCCGTCCCCTAATCCTAACCCGTACGCTGACACTAACCCGCGCCCTCACACGTACGCTCCCCCTAGAGCGTTGTCGTACCCTCACCTGGACCCTAAACCGTCCCCGCCCCCTAACCCTAACCCTAGCCCGAACCCTAACCCTAACCCTTCCCCGAAGCCTGACCCTCAGCCGTACTCTAATCCTAACCCGTACGCTGACACTAACCCGCGCCCGCACACGTACGCTCCCCCTAGAGCGTTGTCGTACCCTCACCTGGACCCTAAACCGTCCCCGTCCCCTAACCCTAACCCTAGCCCGAACCCTAACCCTAACCCTTCCCCGAAGCCTGACCCTCAGCCGTCCCCTAATCCTAACCCGTACGCTGACACTAACCCGCGCCCTCACACGTACGCTCCCCCTAGAGCGTTGTCGTACCCTCACCTGGACCCTAAACCGTCCCCGTCCCCTAACCCTAACCCTAGCCCGAACCCTAACCCTAACCCTTCCCCGAAGCCTGACCCTCAGCCGTCCCCTAATCCTAACCCGTACGCTGACACTAACCCGCGCCCTCACACGTACGCTCCCCCTAGAGCGTTGTCGTACCCTCACCTGGACCCTAAACCGTCCCCGTCCCCTAACCCTAACCCTAGCCCGAACCCTAACCCTAACCCTTCCCCGAAGCCTGACCCTCAGCCGTCCCCTAATCCTAACCCGTACGCTGACACTAACCCGCGCCCTCACACGTACGCTCCCCCTAGAGCGTTGTCGTACCCTCACCTGGACCCTAAACCGTCCCCGTCCCCTAACCCTAACCCTAGCCCGAACCCTAACCCTAACCCTTCCCCGAAGCCTGACCCTCAGCCGTCCCCTAATCCTAACCCGTACGCTGACACTAACCCGCGGCCTCACACGTACGCTCCCCCTAGAGCGTTGTCGTACCCTCACCTGGACCCTAAACCGTCCCCGTCCCCTAACCCTAACCCTAGCCCGAACCCTAACCCTAACCCTTCCCCGAAGCCTGACCCTCAGCCGTCCCCTAATCCTAACCCGTACGCTGACACTAACCGGCGCCCTCACACATACGCTCCCCCTAGAGCGTTGTCGTACCCTCACCTGGACCCTAAACCGTCCCCGTCCCCTAACCCTAACCCTAGCCCGAACCCTAACCCTAACCCTTCCCCGAAGCCTGACCCTCAGCCGTCCCCTAATCCTAACCCGTACGCTGACACTAACCCGCACCCTCACACGTACGCTCCCCCTAGAGCGTTGTCGTACCCTCACCTGGACCCTAAACCGTCCCCGTCCCCTAACCCTAACCCTAGCCCGAACCCTAACCCTAACCCTTCCCCGAAGCCTGACCCTCAGCCGTCCCCTAATACTAACCCGTACGCTGACACTAACCCGCGCCCTCACACGTACGCTCCCCCTAGAGCGTTGTCGTACCCTCACCTGGACCCTAAACCGTCCCCGTCCCCTAACCCTAACCCTAGCCCGAATCCTAACCCTAACCCTTCCCCGAAGCCTGACCCTCAGCCGTCCCCTAATCCTAACCCGTACGCTGACACTAACCCGCACCCTCACACGTACGCTCCCCCTACAGCGTTGTCGTACCCTCACCTGGACCCTAAACCGTCCCCGTCCCCTAACCCTAAACCGAACCCTAACCCTAACACTTCCCCGAAACCTGACCCTCAGCCGTCCCCTAATCCTAACCCGTACGCTGACACTAACCCGCGCCCTCACACGTACGCTCCCCCTAGAGCGTTGTCGTACCCTCACCTGGACCCTAAACCGTCCCCGTCCCCTAACCCTAACCCTAGCCCGAACCCTAACCCTAACCCTTCCCCGAAGCCTGACCCTCAGCCGTCCCCTAATCCTAACCCGTACGCTGACACTAACCCGCGCCCTCACACGTACGCTCCCCCTAGAGCGTTGTCGTACCCTCACCTGGACCCTAAACCGTCCCCGTCCCCTAACCCTAACCCTAGCCCGAACCCTAACCCTAACCCTTCCCCGAAGCCTGACCCTCAGCCGTCCCCTAATCCTAACCCGTACGCTGACACTAACCCGCGCCCTCACACGTACGCTCCCCCTAGAGCATTGTCGTACCCTCACCTGGACCCTAAACCGTCCCCGTCCCCTAACCCTAACCCTAGCCCGAACCCTAACCCTAACCCTTCGCCGAAGCCTGACCCTCAGCCGTCCCCTAATCCTAACCCGTATGCTGACACTAACCCACGCCCTCACACGTACGCTCCCCCTAGAGCGTTGTCGTACCCTCACCTGGACCGTAAACCGTCCCCATCCCCTAACCCTAACCCTAGCCCGAACCCTAACCCTAACCCTTCCCCGAAGCCTGACCCTCAGCCGTCCCCTAATTCTAACCCGTACGCTGACACTAACCCGCGCCCTCACACGTACGCTCCCCCTAGAGCGTTGTCGTACCCTCACCTGGACCCTAAACCGTCCCCGTCCCCTAACCCTAACCCTAGACCGAACCCTAACCCTAACCCTTCCCCGAAGCCTGATCCTCAGCCCTCCCCTAATCCTAACCCGTACGCTGACACTAACCCGCGCCCTCACACGTACGCTCCTCCTAGAGCGTTTTCGTACCCTCACCTGGACCCTAAACCGTCCCCTAACCCTAACCCTAACCCTAGCCCGAACCCTAACCCTAACCCTTCCCCGAAGCCTGACCCTCAGCCGTCCCCTAATCCTAACCCGTACGCTGACACTAACCCGCGCCCTCACACGTACGCTCCCCCTAGAGCGTTGTCGTACCCTCACCTGGACCCTAAACCGTCCCCGTCCCCTAACCCTAACCCTAGCCCGAAGCCTAACCCTAACCCTTCCCCGAAGCCTGACCCTCAGCCGTCCCCTAATCCTAACCCGTACGCTGACACTAACCCGCGCCCTCACACGTATGCTCCCCCTAGAGCGTTGTCGTACCCTCACCTGGACCCTAAACCGTCCCCGTCCCCTAACCCTAACCCTAGCCCGAACCCTAACCCTAACCCTTCCCCGAAGCCTGACCCTCAGCCGTCCCCTAATCCTAACCCGTACGCTGACACTAACCCGCGGCCTCACACGTACGCTCCCCCTAGAGCGTTGTCGTACCCTCACCTGGACCCTAAACCGTCCCCGTCCCCTAACCCTAACCCTAGCCCGAACCCTAACCCTAACCCTTCCCCGAAGCCTGACCCTCAGCCGTCCCCTAATCCTAACCCGTACGCTGACACTAACCCGCGCCCTCACACATACGCTCCCCCTAGAGCGTTGTCGTACCCTCACCTGGACCCTAAACCGTCCCCGTCCCCTAACCCTAACCCTAGCCCGAACCCTAACCCTAACCCTTCCCCGAAGCCTGACCCTCAGCCGTCCCCTAATCCTAACCCGTACGCTGACACTAACCCGCACCCTCACACGTACGCTCCCCCTAGAGCGTTGTCGTACCCTCACCTGGACCCTAAACCGTCCCCGTCCCCTAACCCTAACCCTAGCCCGAACCCTAACCCTAAACCTTCCCCGAAGCCTGACCCTCAGCCGTCCCCTAATACTAACCCGTACGCTGACACTAACCCGCGCCCTCACACGTACGCTCCCCCTAGAGCGTTGTCGTACCCTCACCTGGACCCTAAACCGTCCCCGTCCCCTAACCCTAACCCTAGCCCGAATCCTAACCCTAACCGTTCCCCGAAGCCTGACCCTAAGCCGTCCCCTAATCCTAACCCGTACGCTGACACTAACCCGCAGCCTCACACGTACGCTCCCCCTACAGCGTTGTCGTACCCTCACCTGGACCCTAAACCGTCCCCGTCCCCTAACCCTAGCCCGAACCCTAACCCTAACACTTCCCCGAAACCTGACCCTCAGCCGTCCCCTAATCCTAACCCGTACGCTGACACTAACCCGCGCGCTCACACGTACGCTCCCCCTAGAGCGTTGTCGTACCCTCACCTGGACCCTAAACCGTCCCCGTCCCCTAACCCTAACCCTAGCCCGAACCCTAACCCTAACCCTTCCCCGAAGCCTGACCCTCAGCCGTCCCCTAATCCTAACCCGTACGCTGACACTAACCCGCGCCCTCACACGTACGCTCCCCCTAGAGCGTTGTCGTACCCTCACCTGGACCCTAAACCGTCCCCGTCCCCTAACCCTAACCCTAGCCCGAACCCTAACCCTAACCCTTCCCCGAAGCCTGACCCTCAGCCGTCCCCTAATCCTAACCCGTACGCTGACACTAACCCGCGCCCTCACACGTACGCTCCCCCTAGAGCGTTGTCGTACCCTCACCTGGACCCTAAACCGTCCCCGTCCCCTAACCCTAACCCTAGCCCGAACCCTAACCCTAACCCTTCCCCGAAGCCTGACCCTCAGCCGTCCCCTAATCCTAACCCGTATGCTGACACTAACCCACGCCCTCACACGTACGCTCCCCCTAGAGCGTTGTCGTACCCTCACCTGGACCCTAAACCGTCCCCATCCCCTAACCCTAACCCTAGCCCGAACCCTAACCCTAACCCTTCCCCGAAGCCTGACCCTCAGCCGTCCCCTAATCCTAACCCGTAGGCTGACACTAACCCGCGCCCTCACACGTACGCTCCCCCTAGAGCGTTGTCGTACCCTCACCTGGACCCTAAACCGTCCCCGTCCCCTAACCCTAACCCTAGACCGAACCCTAACCCTAACCCTTCCCCGAAGCCTGATCCTCAGCCCTCCCCTAATCCTAACCCGTACGCTGACACTAACCCGCGCCCTCACACGTACGCTCCTCCTAGAGCGTTTTCGTACCCTCACCTGGACCCTAAACCGTCCCCGTCCCCTAACCCTAACCCTACCCGAACCCTAACCCTAACCCTTCCCCGAAGCCTGACCCTCAGCCGTCCCCTAATCCTAACCCGTACGCTGACACTAACCCGCGCCCTCACACGTACGCTCCCCCTAGAGCGTTGTCGTACCCTCACCTGGACCCTAAACCGTCCCCGTCCCCTAACCCTAACCCTAGCCCGAACCCTAACCCTAACCCTTCCCCGAAGCCTGACCCTCAGCCGTCCCCTAATCCTAACCCGTACGCTGACACTAACCCGCGCCCTCACACGTACGCTCCCCCTAGAGCGTTGTCGTACCCTCACCTGGACCCTAAACCGTCCCCGTCCCCTAACCCTAACCCTAGCCCGAACCCTAACCCTAACCCTTCCCCGAAGCCTGACCCTCAGCCGTCCCCTAATCCTAACCCGTACGCTGACACTAACCCGCGCCCTCACACGTACGCTCCCCCTAGAGCGTTGTCGTACCCTCACCTGGACCCTAAACCGTCCCCGTCCCCTAACCCTAACCCTAGCCCGAACCCTAACCCTAACCCTTCCCCGAAGCCTGACCCTCAGCCGTCCCCTAATCCTAACCCGTACGCTGACACTAACCCGCTCCCTCACACGTACGCTCCCCCTACAGCGTTGTCGTACCCTCACCTGGACCCTAAACCGTCCCCGTCCCCTAACCCTAGCCCGAACCCTAACCCTAACACTTCCCCGAAACCTGACCCTCAGCCGTCCCCTAATCCTAACCCGTACGCTGACACTAACCCGCGCCCTCACACGTACGCTCCCCCTAGAGCGTTGTCGTACCCTCACCTGGACCCTAAACCGTCCCCGTCCCCTAACCCTAACCCTAGCCCGAACCCTAACCCTAACCCTTCCCCGAAGCCTGACCCTCAGCCGTCCCCTAATCCTAACCCGTACGCTGACACTAACCCGCGCCCTCACACGTACGCTCCCCCTAGAGCGTTGTCGTACCCTCACCTGGACCCTAAACCGTCCCCGTCCCCTAACCCTAACCCTAGCCCGAACCCTAACCCTAACCCTTCCCCGAAGCCTG
The DNA here is from genome assembly GCF_963455315.2 of Globicephala melas. NCBI lineage: Eukaryota > Metazoa > Chordata > Mammalia > Artiodactyla > Delphinidae > Globicephala > Globicephala melas. Next base: position 207,502 of record NW_027207368.1, on the reverse strand, counting down.
ACCCTCAGCCGTCCCCTAATCCTAACCCGTACGCTGACACTAACCCGCGCCCTCACACGTACGCTCCCCCTAGAGCGTTGTCGTACCCTCACCTGGACCCTAAACCGTCCCCGTCCCCTAACCCTAACCCTAGCCCGAACCCTAACCCTAACCCTTCCCCGAAGCCTGACCCTCAGCCGTCCCCTAATCCTAACCCGTATGCTGACACTAACCCACGCCCTCACACGTACGCTCCCCCTAGAGCGTTGTCGTACCCTCACCTGGACCCTAAACCGTCCCCATCCCCTAACCCTAACCCTAGCCCGAGCCCTAACCCTAACCCTTCCCCGAAGCCTGACCCTCAGCCGTCCCCTAATCCTAACCCGTACGCTGACACTAACCCGCGCCCTCACACGTACGCTCCCCCTAGAGCGTTGTCGTACCCTCACCTGGACCCTAAACCGTCCCCGTCCCCTAACCCTAACCCTAGACCGAACCCTAACCCTAACCCTTCCCCGAAGCCTGTTCCTCAGCCCTCCCCTAATCCTAACCCGTACGCTGACACTAACCCGCGCCCTCACACGTACGCTCCTCCTAGAGCGTTTTCGTACCCTCACCTGGACCCTAAACCGTCCCCGTCCCCTAACCCTAACCCTAGCCCGAACCCTAACCCTAACCCTTCCCCGAAGCCTGACCCTCAGCCGTCCCCTAATCCTAACCCGTACGCTGACACTAACCCGCGCCCTCACACGTACGCTCCCCCTAGAGCGTTGTCGTACCCTCACCTGGACCCTAAACCGTCCCCGTCCCCTAATCCTAACCCTAGCCCGAACCCTAACCCTAACCCTTCCCCGAAGCCTGACCCTCAGCCGTCCCCTAATCCTAACCCGTACGCTGACACTAACCCGCGCCCTCACACGTACGCTCCCCCTAGAGCGTTGTCGTACCCTCACCTGGACCCTAAACCGTCCCCGTCCCCTAACCCTAACCCTAGCCCGAACCCTAACCCTAACCCTTCCCCGAAGCCTGACCCTCAGCCGTCCCCTAATCCTAACCCGTACGCTGACACTAACCCGCGCCCTCACACGTACGCTCCCCCTAGAGCGTTGTCGTACCCTCACCTGGACCCTAAACCGTCCCCGTCCCCTAACCCTAACCCTAGCCCGAACCCTAACCCTAAACCTTCCCCGAAGCCTGACCCTCAGCCGTCCCCTAATCCTAACCCGTACGCTGACACTAACCCGCTCCCTCACACGTACGCTCCCCCTAGAGCGTTGTCGTACCCTCACCTGGACCCTAAACCGTCCCCGTCCCCTAACCCTAGCCCGAACCCTAACCCTAACCCTTCCCCGAAGCCTGACCCTCAGCCGTACTCTAATCCTAACCCGTACGCTGACACTAACCCGCGCCCGCACACGTACGCTCCCCCTAGAGCGTTGTCGTACCCTCACCTGGACCCTAAACCGTCCCCGTCCCCTAACCCTAACCCTAGCCCGAACCCTACCCCTAACGCTTCCCCGAAGCCTGACCCTCAGCCGTCCCCTAATCCTAACCCGTACGCTGACACTAACCCGCGCCCTCACACGTACGCTCCCCCTAGAGCGTTGTCGTACCCTCACCTGGACCCTAAACCGTCCCCGCCCCCTAACCCTAACCCTAGCCCGAACCCTAACCCTAACCCTTCCCCGAAGCCTGACCCTCAGCCGTCCCCTAATCCTAACCCGTACGCTGACACTAACCCGCGCCCTCAAACGTACGCTCCCCCTAGAGCGTTGTCGTACCCTCACCTGGACCCTAAACCGTTCCCGTCCCCTAACCCTAACCCTAGCCCGAACCCTAACCCTAACCCTTCCCCGAAGCCTGACCCTCAGCTGTCCCCTAATCCTAACCCGTACGCTGACACTAACCCGCGCCCTCACACGTACGCTCCCCCTAGAGCGTTGTCGTACCCTCACCTGGACCCTAAACCGTCCCCGTCCCCTAACCCTAACCCTAGCCCGAACCCTAACCCTAACACTTCCCCGAAGCCTGACCCTCAGCCGTCCCCTAATCCTAACCCGTACGCTGACACTAACCCGCGGCCTCACACGTACGCTCCCCCTAGAGCGTTGTCGTACCCTCACCTGGACCCTAAACCGTCCCCGTCCCCTAACCCTAACCCTAGCCCGAACCCTAACCCTAACCCTTCCCCGAAGCCTGACCCTCAGCCGTCCCCTAATCCTAACCCGTACGCTGACACTAACCGGCGCCCTCACACATACGCTCCCCCTAGAGCGTTGTCGTACCCTCACCTGGACCCTAAACCGTCCCCGTCCCCTAACCCTAACCCTAGCCCGAACCCTAACCCTAACCCTTCCCCGAAGCCTGACCCTCAGCCGTCCCCTAATCCTAACCCGTACGCTGACACTAACCCGCACCCTCACACGTACGCTCCCCCTAGAGCGTTGTCGTACCCTCACCTGGACCCTAAACCGTCCCCGTCCCCTAACCCTAACCCTAGCCCGAACCCTAACCCTAACCCTTCCCCGAAGCCTGACCCTCAGCCGTCCCCTAATACTAACCCGTACGCTGACACTAACCCGCGCCCTCACACGTACGCTCCCCCTAGAGCGTTGTCGTACCCTCACCTGGACCCTAAACCGTCCCCGTCCCCTAACCCTAACCCTAGCCCGAATCCTAACCCTAACCGTTCCCCGAAGCCTGACCCTAAGCCGTCCCCTAATCCTAACCCGTACGCTGACACTAACCCGCAGCCTCACACGTACGCTCCCCCTACAGCGTTGTCGTACCCTCACCTGGACCCTAAACCGTCCCCGTCCCCTAACCCTAGCCCGAACCCTAACCCTAACACTTCCCCGAAACCTGACCCTCAGCCGTCCCCTAATCCTAACCCGTACGCTGACACTAACCCGCGCGCTCACACGTACGCTCCCCCTAGAGCGTTGTCGTACCCTCACCTGGACCCTAAACCGTCCCCGTCCCCTAACCCTAACCCTAGCCCGAACCCTAACCCTAACCCTTCCCCGAAGCCTGACCCTCAGCCGTCCCCTAATCCTAACCCGTACGCTGACACTAACCCGCGCCCTCACACGTACGCTCCCCCTAGAGCGTTGTCGTACCCTCACCTGGACCCTAAACCGTCCCCGTCCCCTAACCCTAACCCTAGCCCGAACCCTAACCCTAACCCTTCCCCGAAGCCTGACCCTCAGCCGTCCCCTAATCCTAACCCGTACGCTGACACTAACCCGCGCCCTCACACGTACGCTCCCCCTAGAGCGTTGTCGTACCCTCACCTGGACCCTAAACCGTCCCCGTCCCCTAACCCTAACCCTAGCCCGAACCCTAACCCTAACCCTTCCCCGAAGCCTGACCCTCAGCCGTCCCCTAATCCTAACCCGTATGCTGACACTAACCCACGCCCTCACACGTACGCTCCCCCTAGAGCGTTGTCGTACCCTCACCTGGACCCTAAACCGTCCCCATCCCCTAACCCTAACCCTAGCCCGAACCCTAACCCTAACCCTTCCCCGAAGCCTGACCCTCAGCCGTCCCCTAATCCTAACCCGTAGGCTGACACTAACCCGCGCCCTCACACGTACGCTCCCCCTAGAGCGTTGTCGTACCCTCACCTGGACCCTAAACCGTCCCCGTCCCCTAACCCTAACCCTAGACCGAACCCTAACCCTAACCCTTCCCCGAAGCCTGATCCTCAGCCCTCCCCTAATCCTAACCCGTACGCTGACACTAACCCGCGCCCTCACACGTACGCTCCTCCTAGAGCGTTTTCGTACCCTCACCTGGACCCTAAACCGTCCCCGTCCCCTAACCCTAACCCTACCCGAACCCTAACCCTAACCCTTCCCCGAAGCCTGACCCTCAGCCGTCCCCTAATCCTAACCCGTACGCTGACACTAACCCGCGCCCTCACACGTACGCTCCCCCTAGAGCGTTGTCGTACCCTCACCTGGACCCTAAACCGTCCCCGTCCCCTAACCCTAACCCTAGCCCGAACCCTAACCCTAACCCTTCCCCGAAGCCTGACCCTCAGCCGTCCCCTAATCCTAACCCGTACGCTGACACTAACCCGCGCCCTCACACGTACGCTCCCCCTAGAGCGTTGTCGTACCCTCACCTGGACCCTAAACCGTCCCCGTCCCCTAACCCTAACCCTAGCCCGAACCCTAACCCTAACCCTTCCCCGAAGCCTGACCCTCAGCCGTCCCCTAATCCTAACCCGTACGCTGACACTAACCCGCGCCCTCACACGTACGCTCCCCCTAGAGCGTTGTCGTACCCTCACCTGGACCCTAAACCGTCCCCGTCCCCTAACCCTAACCCTAGCCCGAACCCTAACCCTAACCCTTCCCCGAAGCCTGACCCTCAGCCGTCCCCTAATCCTAACCCGTACGCTGACACTAACCCGCTCCCTCACACGTACGCTCCCCCTACAGCGTTGTCGTACCCTCACCTGGACCCTAAACCGTCCCCGTCCCCTAACCCTAGCCCGAACCCTAACCCTAACACTTCCCCGAAACCTGACCCTCAGCCGTCCCCTAATCCTAACCCGTACGCTGACACTAACCCGCGCCCTCACACGTACGCTCCCCCTAGAGCGTTGTCGTACCCTCACCTGGACCCTAAACCGTCCCCGTCCCCTAACCCTAACCCTAGCCCGAACCCTAACCCTAACCCTTCCCCGAAGCCTGACCCTCAGCCGTCCCCTAATCCTAACCCGTACGCTGACACTAACCCGCGCCCTCACACGTACGCTCCCCCTAGAGCGTTGTCGTACCCTCACCTGGACCCTAAACCGTCCCCGTCCCCTAACCCTAACCCTAGCCCGAACCCTAACCCTAACCCTTCCCCGAAGCCTGACCCTCAGCCGTCCCCTAATCCTAACCCGTACGCTGACACTAACCCGCGCCCTCACACGTACGCTCCCCCTAGAGCGTTGTCGTACCCTCACCTGGACCCTAAACCGTCCCCGTCCCCTAACCCTAACCCTAGCCCGAACCCTAACCCTAACCCTTCCCCGAAGCCTGACCCTCAGCCGTCCCCTAATCCTAACCCGTATGCTGACACTAACCCACGCCCTCACACGTACGCTCCCCCTAGAGCGTTGTCGTACCCTCACCTGGACCCTAAACCGTCCCCATCCCCTAACCCTAACCCTAGCCCGAGCCCTAACCCTAACCCTTCCCCGAAGCCTGACCCTCAGCCGTCCCCTAATCCTAACCCGTACGCTGACACTAACCCGCGCCCTCACACGTACGCTCCCCCTAGAGCGTTGTCGTACCCTCACCTGGACCCTAAACCGTCCCCGTCCCCTAACCCTAACCCTAGACCGAACCCTAACCCTAACCCTTCCCCGAAGCCTGTTCCTCAGCCCTCCCCTAATCCTAACCCGTACGCTGACACTAACCCGCGCCCTCACACGTACGCTCCTCCTAGAGCGTTTTCGTACCCTCACCTGGACCCTAAACCGTCCCCTAACCCTAACCCTAGCCCGAACCCTAACCCTAACCCTTCCCCGAAGCCTGACCCTCAGCCGTCCCCTAATCCTAACCCGTACGCTGACACTAACCCGCGCCCTCACACGTACGCTCCCCCTAGAGCGTTGTCGTACCCTCACCTGGACCCTAAACCGTCCCCGTCCCCTAACCCTAACCCTAGCCCGAACCCTAACCCTAACCCTTCCCCGAAGCCTGACCCTCAGCCGTCCCCTAATCCTAACCCGTACGCTGACACTAACCCGCGCCCTCACACGTACGCTCCCCCTAGAGCGTTGTCGTACCCTCACCTGGACCCTAAACCGTCCCCGTCCCCTAACCCTAACCCTAGCCCGAACCCTAACCCTAACCCTTCCCCGAAGCCTGACCCTCAGCCGTCCCCTAATCCTAACCCGTACGCTGACACTAACCCGCTCCCTCACACGTACGCTCCCCCTAGAGCGTTGTCGTACCCTCACCTGGACCCTAAACCGTCCCCGTCCCCTAACCCTAGCCCGAACCCTAACCCTAACCCTTCCCCGAAGCCTGACCCTCAGCCGTACTCTAATCCTAACCCGTACGCTGACACTAACCCGCGCCCGCACACGTACGCTCCCCCTAGAGCGTTGTCGTACCCTCACCTGGACCCTAAACCGTCCCCGTCCCCTAACCCTAACCCTAGCCCGAACCCTACCCCTAACGCTTCCCCGAAGCCTGACCCTCAGCCGTCCCCTAATCCTAACCCGTACGCTGACACTAACCCGCGCACTCACACGTACGCTCCCCCTAGAGCGTTGTCGTACCCTCACCTGGACCCTAAACCGTCCCCGTCCCCTAACCCTAACCCTAGCCCGAACCCTAACCCTAACCCTTCCCCGAAGCCTGACCCTCACCCGTCCCCTAATCCTAACCCGTACGCTGACACTAACCCGCGCCCTCACACGTACGCTCCCCCTAGAGCGTTGTCGTACCCTCACCTGGACCCTAAACCGTCCCCGTCCCCTAACCCTAACCCTAGCCCGAACCCTAACCCTAACACTTCCCCGAAACCTGACCCTCAGCTGTCCCCTAATCCTAACCCGTACGCTGACACTAACCCGCGCCCTCACACGTACGCTCCCCCTAGAGCGTTTTCGTACCCTCACCTGGACCCTAAACCGTCCCCGTCCCGTAACCCTAACCCTAGCCCGAACCCTAACCCTAACCCTTCCCCGAAGCCTGACCCTCAGCCGTCCCCTAATCCTAACCCGTACGCTGACACTAACCCGCGCCCTCACACGTACGCTCCCCGTAGAGCGTTGTCGTACCCTCACCTGGACCCTAAACCGTCCCCGTCCCCTAACCCTAACCCTAGCCCGAACCCTAACCTGAACCCTTCCCCGAAGCCTGACCCTCAGCCGTCCCCTAATCCTAACCCGTACGCTGACACTAACCCACGCCCTCACACGTACGCTCCCCCTAGAGCGTTGTCGTACCCTCACCTGGACCCTAAACCGTCCCCGCCCCCTAACCCTAACCCTAGCCCGAACCCTAACCCTAACCCTTCCCCGAAGCCTGACCCTCAGCCGTCCCCTAATCCTAACCCGTACGCTGACACTAACCCGCGCCCTCAAACGTACGCTCCCCCTAGAGCGTTGTCGTACCCTCACCTGGACCCTAAACCGTTCCCGTCCCCTAACCCTAACCCTAGCCCGAACCCTAACCCTAACCCTTCCCCGAAGCCTGACCCTCAGCTGTCCCCTAATCCTAACCCGTACGCTGACACTAACCCGCGCCCTCACACGTACGCTCCCCCTAGAGCGTTGTCGTACCCTCACCTGGACCCTAAACCGTCCCCGTCCCCTAACCCTAACCCTAGCCCGAACCCTAACCCTAACCCTTCCCCGAAGCCTGACCCTCAGCCGTCCCCTAATCCTAACCCGTACGCTGACACTAACCCACGCCCTCACACGTACGCTCCCCCTAGAGCGTTGTCGTACCCTCACCTGGACCCTAAACCGTCCCCGTCCCCTAACCCTAACCCTAGCCCGAACCCTAACCCTAACCCTTCCCCGAAGCCTGACCCTCAGCCGTCCCCTAATCCTAACCCGTACGCTGACACAAACCCGCGCCCTCACACGTACGCTCCCCCTAGAGCGTTGTCGTACCCTCACCTGGACCCTAAACCGTCCCCGACCCCTAACCCTAACCCTAGCCCGAACCCTAACCCTAACCCTTCCCCGAAGCCTGACCCTCAGCCGTCCCCTAATCCTAACCCGTACGCTGACACTAACCCGCGCCCTCACACGTACGCTCCCCCTAGAGCGTTGTCGTACCCTCACCTGGACCCTAAACCGTCCCCGCCCCCTAACCCTAACCCTAGCCCGAACCCTAACCCTAACCCTTCCCCGAAGCCTGACCCTCAGCCGTCCCCTAATCCTAACCCGTACGCTGACACTAACCCGCGCCCTCAAACGTACGCTCCCCCTAGAGCGTTGTCGTACCCTCACCTGGACCCTAAACCGTTCCCGTCCCCTAACCCTAACCCTAGCCCGAACCCTAACCCTAACCCTTCCCCGAAGCCTGACCCTCAGCCGTCCGCTAATCCTAACCCGTACGCTGACACTAACCCGCGCCCTCACACGTACGCTCCCCCTAGAGCGTTGTCGTACCCTCACCTGGACCCTAAACCGTCCCCGTCCCCTAACCCTAACCCTAGCCCGAACCCTAACCCTAACCCTTCCCCGAAGCCTGACCCTCAGCCGTCCCCTAATCCTAACCCGTACGCTGACACTAACCCGCGCCCTCACACGTACGCTCCCCCTAGAGCGTTGTCGTACCCTCACCTGGACCCTAAACCGTCCCCGTCCCCTAACCCTAACCCTAGCCCGAACCCTAACCCTAACCCTTCCCCGAAGCCTGACCCTCAGCCGTACTCTAATCCTAACCCGTACGCTGACACTAACCCGCGCCCGCACACGTACGCTCCCCCTAGAGCGTTGTCGTACCCTCACCTGGACCCTAAACCGTCCCCGTCCCCTAACCCTAACCCTAGCCCGAACCCTACCCCTAACGCTTCCCCGAAGCCTGACCCTCAGCCGTCCCCTAATCCTAACCCGTACGCTGACACTAACCCGCGCCCTCACACGTACGCTCCCCCTAGAGCGTTGTCGTACCCTCACCTGGACCCTAAACCGTCCCCGTCCCCTAACCCTAACCCTAGCCCGAACCCTAACCCTAACCCTTCCCCGAAGCCTGACCCTCACCCGTCCCCTAATCCTAACCCGTACGCTGACACTAACCCGCGCCCTCACACGTACGCTCCCCCTAGAGCGTTGTCGTACCCTCACCTGGACCCTAAACCGTCCCCGTCCCCTAACCCTAACCCTAGCCCGAACCCTAACCCTAACACTTCCCCGAAACCTGACCCTCAGCTGTCCCCTAATCCTAACCCGTACGCTGACACTAACCCGTGCCCTCACACGTACGCTCCCCCTAGAGCGTTTTCGTACCCTCACCTGGACCCTAAACCGTCCCCGTCCCGTAACCCTAACCCTAGCCCGAACCCTAACCCTAACCCTTCCCCGAAGCCTGACCCTCAGCCGTCCCCTAATCCTAACCCGTACGCTGACACTAACCCGCGCCCTCACACGTACGCTCCCCGTAGAGCGTTGTCGTACCCTCACCTGGACCCTAAACCGTCCCCGTCCCCTAACCCTAACCCTAGCCCGAACCCTAACCTGAACCCTTCCCCGAAGCCTGACCCTCAGCCGTCCCCTAATCCTAACCCGTACGCTGACACTAACCCACGCCCTCACACGTACGCTCCCCCTAGAGCGTTGTCGTACCCTCACCTGGACCCTAAACCGTCCCCGCCCCCTAACCCTAACCCTAGCCCGAACCCTAACCCTAACCCTTCCCCGAAGCCTGACCCTCAGCCGTCCCCTAATCCTAACCCGTACGCTGACACTAACCCGCGCCCTCAAACGTACGCTCCCCCTAGAGCGTTGTCGTACCCTCACCTGGACCCTAAACCGTTCCCGTCCCCTAACCCTAACCCTAGCCCGAACCCTAACCCTAACCCTTCCCCGAAGCCTGACCCTCAGCTGTCCCCTAATCCTAACCCGTACGCTGACACTAACCCGCGCCCTCACACGTACGCTCCCCCTAGAGCGTTGTCGTACCCTCACCTGGACCCTAAACCGTCCCCGTCCCCTAACCCTAACCCTAGCCCGAACCCTAACCCTAACCCTTCCCCGAAGCCTGACCCTCAGCCGTCCCCTAATCCTAACCCGTACGCTGACACTAACCCACGCCCTCACACGTACGCTCCCCCTAGAGCGTTGTCGTACCCTCACCTGGACCCTAAACCGTCCCCGTCCCCTAACCCTAACCCTAGCCCGAACCCTAACCCTAACCCTTCCCCGAAGCCTGACCCTCAGCCGTCCCCTAATCCTAACCCGTACGCTGACACAAACCCGCGCCCTCACACGTACGCTCCCCCTAGAGCGTTGTCGTACCCTCACCTGGACCCTAAACCGTCCCCGACCCCTAACCCTAACCCTAGCCCGAACCCTAACCCTAACCCTTCCCCGAAGCCTGACCCTCAGCCGTCCCCTAATCCTAACCCGTACGCTGACACTAACCCGCGCCCTCACACGTACGCTCCCCCTAGAGCGTTGTCGTACCCTCACCTGGACCCTAAACCGTCCCCGCCCCCTAACCCTAACCCTAGCCCGAACCCTAACCCTAACCCTTCCCCGAAGCCTGACCCTCAGCCGTCCCCTAATCCTAACCCGTACGCTGACACTAACCCGCGCCCTCAAACGTACGCTCCCCCTAGAGCGTTGTCGTACCCTCACCTGGACCCTAAACCGTTCCCGTCCCCTAACCCTAACCCTAGCCCGAACCCTAACCCTAACCCTTCCCCGAAGCCTGACCCTCAGCCGTCCCCTAATCCTAACCCGTACGCTGACACTAACCCGCGCCCTCACACGTACGCTCCCCCTAGAGCGTTGTCGTACCCTCACCTGGACCCTAAACCGTCCCCGTCCCCTAACCCTAACCCTAGCCCGAACCCTAACCCTAACCCTTCCCCGAAGCCTGACCCTCAGCCGTCCCCTAATCCTAACCCGTACGCTGACACTAACCCGCGCCCTCACACGTACGCTCCCCCTAGAGCGTTGTCGTACCCTCACCTGGACCCTAAACCGTCCCCGTCCCCTAACCCTAACCCTAGCCCGAACCCTAACCCTAACCCTTCCCCGAAGCCTGACCCTCAGCCGTCCCCTAATCCTAACCCGTACGCTGACACTAACCCACGCCCTCACACGTACGCTCCCCCTAGAGCGTTGTCGTACCCTCACCTGGACCCTAAACCGTCCCCGTCCCCTAACCCTAACCCTAGCCCGAACCCTAACCCTAACCCTTCCCCGAAGCCTGACCCTCAGCCGTCCCCTAATCCTAACCCGTATGCTGACACTAACCCGCGCCCTCACACGTACGCTCCCCCTAGAGCGTTGTCGTACCCTCACCTGGACCCTAAACCGTCCCCGTCCCCTAACCCTAACCCTAGCCCGAACCCTAACCCTAACCCTTCCCCGAAGCCTGACCCTCAGCCGTCCCCTAATCCTAACCCGTACGCTGACACTAACCCGCGCCCTCACACGTACGCTCCCCCTAGAGCGTTGTCATACCATCACCTGGACCCTAAACCGTCCCCGTCCCCTAACCCTAACCCTAGACCGAACGCTAACCCTAAACCTTCCCCGAAGCCTGACCCTCAGCCGTCCCCTAATCCTAACCCGTACGCTGACACTAACCCGCGCCCTCACACGTACGCTCCCCCTAGAGCGTTGTCGTACCCTCACCTGGACCTTAAACCGTCCCCGTCCCCTAACCCTAACCCTAGCCCGAACCCTAACCCTAACCCTTCCCCGAGGCCTGACCCTCAGCCGTCCCCTAATCCTAACCCGTACGCTGACACTAACCCGCGCCCTCACACGTACGCTCCCCCTAGAGCGTTGTCGTACCCTCACCTGGACCCTAAACCGTCCCCGTCCCCTAACCCTAACCCTAGCCCGAACCCTAAACCTAACCCTTCCCCGAAGCCTGACCCTCAGCCGTCCCCTAATCCTAACCCGTACGCTGACACTAACCCACGCCCTCACACGTACGCTCCCCCTAGAGCGTTGTCGTACCCTCACCTGGACCCTAAACCGTCCCCGTCCCCTAACCCTAACCCTAGCCCGAACCCTACCCCTAACGCTTCCCCGAAGCCTGACCCTCAGCCGTCCCCTAATCCTAACCCGTACGCTGACACTAACCCGCGCCCTCACACGTACGCTCCCCCTAGAGCGTTGTCGTACCCTCACCTGGACCCTAAACCGTCCCCGTCCCCTAACCCTAACCCTAGCCCGAACCCTAACCCTAACCCTTCCCCGAAGCCTGACCCTCACCCGTCCCCTAATCCTAACCCGTACGCTGACACTAACCCGCGCCCTCACACGTACGCTCCCCCTAGAGCGTTGTCGTACCCTCACCTGGACCCTAAACCGTCCCCGTCCCCTAACCCTAACCCTAGCCCGAAGCATAACCCTAACCCTTCCCCGAAGCCTGACCCTCAGCCGTCCCCTAATCCTAACCCGTACGCTGACACTAACCCGCGCCCTCACACGTACGCTCCCCCTAGAGCGTTGTCGTACCCTCACCTGGACCCTAAACCGTCCCCGTCCCCTAACCCTAACCCTAGCCCGAACCCTAACCCTAACCCTTCCCCGAAGCCTGACCCTCACCCGTCCCCTAATCCTAACCCGTACGCTGACACTAACCCGCGCCCTCACACGTACGCTCCCCCTAGAGCGTTGTCGTACCCTCACCTGGACCCTAAACCGTCCCCGTCCCCTAACCCTAACCCTAGCCCGAAGCATAACCCTAACCCTTCCCCGAAGCCTGACCCTCAGCCGTCCCCTAATCCTAACCCGTACGCTGACACTAACCCGCGCCCTCACACGTACGCTCCCCCTAGAGCGTTGTCGTACCCTCACCTGGACCCTAAACAGTCCCCGTCCCCTAACCCTAACCCTAGCCCGAAGCCTAACACTAACCCTTCCCCGAAGCCTGACCCTCAGCCGTCCCCTAATCCTAACCCGTACGCTGACACTAACCCGCGCCCTCTCACGTACGCTCCCCCTAGAGCGTTGTCGTACCCTCACCTGGACCCTAAACCGTCCCCGTCCCCTAACCCTAACCCTAGCCCGAAGCCTAACCCTAACCCTTCCCCGAAGCCTGACCCTCAGCCGTCCCCTAATCCTAACCCGTACGCTGACACTAACCCGCGCCCTCACACGTACGCTCCCCCTAGAGCTTTGTCGTACCCTCACCTGGACCCTAAACCGTCCCCGTCCCCTAACCCTAACCCTAGCCCGAACCCTAACCCTAACCCTTCCCCGAAGCCTGACCCTCAGCCGTCCCCTAATCCTAACCCGTTCGCTGACACTAACCCGCGCCCTCACACGTACGCTCCCCCTAGAGCGTTGTCGTACCCTCACCTGGACCCTAAACCGTCCCCGTCCCCTAACCCTAACCCTAGCCCGAACCCTAACCCTAACCCTTCCCCGAAGCCTGACCCTCAGCCGTCCCCTAATCCTAACCCGTACGCTGACACTAACCCGCGCCCTCACACGTACGCTCCCCCTAGAGCGTTGTCGTACCCTCACCTGGACCCTAAACCGTCCCCGTCCCCTAACCCTAACCCTAGCCCGAACCCTAACCCTAACCCTTCCCCGAAGCCTGACCCTCAGCCGTCCCCTAATCCTAACCCGTACGCTGACACTAACCCGCGCCCTCACACGTACGCTCCCCGTAGAGCGTTGTCGTACCCTCACCTGGACCCTAAACCGTCCCCGTCCCCTAACCCTAACCCTAGCCCGAACCCTAACCCTAACCCTTCCCCGAAGCCTGACCCTCAGCCGTCCCCTAATCCTAACCCGTACGCTGACACTAACCCGCGCCCTCACACGTACGCTCCCCCTAGAGTGTTGTCGTACCCTCACCTGGACCCTAAACCGTCCCCGTCCCCTAACCCTAACCCTAGCCCGAACCCTAACCCTAACCCTTCCCCGAAGCCTGACCCTCAGCCGTCCCCTAATCCTAACCCGTACGCTGACACTAACCCGCGCCCTCACACGTACGCTCCCCCTAGAGCGTTGTCGTACCCTCACCTGGACCCTAAACCCTCCCCGTCCCCTAACCCTAACCCTAGCCCGAAGCCTAACCCTAACCCTTCCCCGAAGCCTGACCCTCAGCCGTCCCCTAATCCTAACCCGTACGCTGACACTAACCCGCGCCCTCACACGTACGATCCCCCTAGAGCGTTGTCGTACCCTCACCTGGACCCTAAACCGTCCCCGTCCCCTAACCCTAACCCTAGCCCGAACCCTAACCCTAACCCTTCCCCGAAGCCTGACCCTCAGCCGTCCCCTAATCCTAACCCGTACGCTGACACTAACCCGCGCCCTCACACGTACGCTCCCCCTAGAGCGTTGTCGTACCCTCACCTGGACCCTAAACCGTCCCCGTCCCCTAACCCTAACCCTAGCCCGAACCCTAACCCTAACCCTTCCCCGAAGCCTGACCCTCAGCCGTCCCCTAATCCTAACCCGTACGCTGACACTAACCCGCGCCCTCACACGTACGCTCCCCCTAGAGCGTTGTCGTACCCTCACCTGGACCCTAAACCGTCCCCGTCCCCTAACCCTAACCCTAGCCCGAAGCCTAACCCTAACCCTTCCCCGAAGCCTGACCCTCAGCCGTCCCCTAATCCTAACCCGTACGCTGACACTAACCCGCGCCCTCACACGTACGCTCCCCCTAGAGCGTTGTCGTACCCTCACCTGGACCCTAAACCGTCCCCGTCCCCTAACCCTAACCCTAGCCCGAACCCTAACCCTAACCCTTCCCCGAAGCCTGACCCTCAGCCGTCCCCTAATCCTAACCCGTACGCTGACACTAACCCGCGCCCTCACACGTACGCTCCCCCTAGAGCGTTGTCGTACCCTCACCTGGACCCTAAACCGTCCCCGTCCCCTAACCCTAACCCTAGCCCGAAGCCTAACCCTAACCCTTCCCCGAAGCCTGACACTCAGCCGTCCCCTAATCCTAACCCGTACGCTGACACTAACCCGCGCCCTCACACGTACGCTCCCCCTAGAGCGTTGTCGTACCCTCACCTGGACCCTAAACCGTCCCCGTCCCCTAACCCTAACCCTAGCCCGAACCCTAACCCTAACCCTTCCCCGAAGCCTGACCCTCAGCCGTCCCCTAATCCTAACCCGTACGCTGACACTAACCCGCGCCCTCACACGTACGCTCCCCCTAGAGCGTTGTCGTACCCTCACCTGGACCCAAAACCGTCCCCGTCCCCTAACCCTAACCCTAGCCCGAACCCTAACCCTAACCCTTCCCCCGAAGCCTGACCCTCAGCCGTCCCCTAATCCTAACCCGTACGCTGACACTAACCCGCGCCCTCACACGTACGCTCCCCCTAGAGCGTTGTCGTACCCTCACCTGGACCCTAAACCGTTCCCGTCCCCTAACCCTAACCCTAGCCCGAAGCCTAACCCTAACCCTTCCCCGAAGCCTGACCCTCAGCTGTCCCCTAATCCTAACCCGTACGCTGACACTAACCCGCGCCCTCACACGTACGCTCCCCCTAGAGCGTTGTCGTACCCTCACCTGGACCCTAAACCGTCCCCGTCCCCTAACCCTAACCCTAGCCCGAAGCCTAACCCTAAACCTTCCCCGAAGCCTGACCCTCAGCCGTCCCCTAATCCTAACCCGTACGCTGACACTAACCCGCGCCCTCACACGTACGCTCCCCCTAGAGCGTTGTCGTACCCTCACCTGGACCCTAAACCGTCCCCGTCCCCTAACCCTAACCCTAGCCCGAACCCTAACCCTAACCCTTCCCCGAAGCCTGACCCTCAGCCGTCCCCGAATCCTAACCCGTACGCTGACACTAACCCGCACCCTCACACGTACGCTCCCCCTAGAGCGTTGTCGTACCCTCACCTGGACCCTAAACCGTCCCCGTCCCCTAACCCTAACCCTAGCCCGAACCCTAACCCTAACCCTTCCCCGAAGCCTGACCCTCAGCCGTCCCCTAATCCTAACCCGTACGCTGACACTAACCCGCGCCCTCACACGTACGCTCCCCCTAGAGTGTTGTCGTACCCTCACCTGGACCCTAAACCGTCCCCGTCCCCTAACCCTAACCCTAGCCCGAAGCCTAACCCTAACCCTTCCCCTCAGCCTGACCCTCAGCCGTCCCCTAATCCTAACCCGTACGCTGACACTAACCCGCGCCCTCACACGTACGCTCCCCCTAGAGCGTTGTCGTACCCTCACCTGGACCCTAAACCGTCCCCGTCCCCTAACCCTAACCCTAGCCCGAACCCTAAACCTAACCCTTCCCCGAAGCCTGACCCTCAGCCGTCCCCTAATCCTAACCCGTACGCTGACACTATCCCGCGCCCTCACACGTACGCTCCCCCTAGAGCGTTGTCGTACCCTCACCTGGACCCTAAACCGTCCCCGTCCCCTAACCCTAACCCTCGCCCGAACCCTAACCCTAACCCTTCCCCGAAGCCTGACCCTCAGCCGTCCCCTAATCCTAACCCGTACGCCTACACTAACCCGCGCCCTCACACGTACGCTCCCCCTAGAGCGTTGTCGTACCCTCACCTGGACCCTAAACCGTCCCCGTCCCCTAACCCTAACCCTAGCCCGAACCCTAACCCTAACCCTTCCCCGAAGCCTGACCCTCAGCCGTCCCCTAATCCTAACCCGTACGCTGACACTAACCCGCGCCCTCACACGTACGCTCCCCCTAGAGCGTTGTCGTACCCTCACCTGGACCCTAAACCGTCTCCGTCCCCTAACCCTAACCCTAGCCCGAACCCTAACCCTAACCCTTCCCCGAAGCCTGACCCACAGCCGTCCCCTAATCCTAACCCGTACGCTGACACTAACCCGCGCCCTCACACGTACGCTCCCCCTAGAGCGTTGTCGTACCCTCACCTGGACCCTAAACCGTCCCCGTCCCCTAACCCTAACCCTAGCCCGAACCCTAACCCTAACCCTTCCCCGAAGCCTGACCCTCAGCCGTCCCCTAATCCTAACCCGTACGCTGACACTAACCCGCGCCCTCACACGTACGCACCCCCTAGAGCGTTGTCGTACCCTCACCTGGACCCTAAACCGTCCCCGTCCCCTAACCCTAACCCTAGCCCGAATCCTAACCCTAACCCTTCCCCGAAGCCTGACCCTCAGCCGTCCCCTAATCCTAACCCGTACGCTGACACTAACCCGCGCCCTCACACGTACGCTCCCCCTAGAGCGTTGTCGTACCCTCACCTGGACCCTAAACCGTCCCCGTCCCCTAACCCTAGCCCGAACCCTAACCCTAACACTTCCCCGAAACCTGACCCTCAGCCGTCCCCTAATCCTAACCCGTACGCTGACACTAACCCGCGCCCTCACACGTACGCTCCCCCTAGAGCGTTGTCGTACCCTCAACTGGACCCTAAACCGTCCCCGTCCCCTAACCCTAACCCTAGCCCGAACCCTAACCCTAACCCTTCCCCGAAGCCTGACCCTCAGCCGTCCCCTAATCCTAACCCGTACGCTGACACTAACCCGTGCCCTCACACGTACGCTCCCCCTAGAGCGTTGTCGTACCCTCACCTGGACCCTAAACCGTCCCCGTCCCCTAACCCTAACCCTAGCCCGAAGCCTGACCCTAACCCTTCCCCGAAGCCTGACCCTCAGCCGTCCCCTAATCCTAACCCGTACGATGACACTAACCCGCGCCCTCACACGTACGCTCCCCCTAGAGCGTTGTCGTACCCTCACCTGGACCCTAAACCGTCCCCGTCCCCTAACCCTAACCCTAGCCCGAACCCTAACCCTAACCCTTCCCCGAAGCCTGACCCTCAGCCGTCCCCTAATCCTAACCCGTACGCTGACACTAACCCGCGCCCTCACATGTACACTCCCCCTAGAGCGTTGTCGTACCCTCACCTGGACCCTAAACCGTCCCCGTCCCCTAACCCTAACCCTAGCCCGAACCCTAACCCTAACCCTTCCCCGAAGCCTGACCCTCAGCCGTCCCCTAATCCTAACCCGTACGCTGACACTAACCCGCGCCCTCAAACGTACGCTCCCCCTAGAGCGTTGTCGTACCCTCACCTGGACCCTAAACCGTTCCCGTCCCCTAACCCTAACCCTAACCCGAACCCTAACCCTAACCCTTCCCCGAAGCCTGACCCTCAGCCGTCCCCTAATCCTAACCCGTACGCTGACACTAACCCGCGCCCTCACACGTACGCTCCCCCTAGATCGTTGTCGTACCCTCACCTGGACCCTAAACCGTCCCCGTCCCCTAACCCTAACCCTACCCCGAACCCTAACCCTAACCCTTCCCCGAAGCCTGACCCTCAGCCGTCCCCTAATCCTAACCCGTACGCTGACACTAACCCGCGCCCTCACACGTACGCTCCCCCTAGAGCGTTGTCGTACCCTCACCTGGACCCTAAACCGTTCCCGTCCCCTAACCCTAACCCTAACCCGAACCCTAACCCTAACCCTTCCCCGAAGCCTGACCCTCAGCCGTCCCCTAATCCTAACCCGTACGCTGACACTAACCCGCGCCCTCACACGTACGCTCCCCCTAGATCGTTGTCGTACCCTCACCTGGACCCTAAACCGTCCCCGTCCCCTAACCCTAACCCTAGCCCGAACCCTAACCCTAACCCTTCCCCGAAGCCTGACCCTCAGCCGTCCCCTAATCCTAACCCGTACGCTGACACTAACCCGCGCCCTCACACATACGCTCCCCCTAGTGCGTTGTCGTACCCTCACCTGGACCCTAAACCGTCCCCGTCCCCTAACCCTAACCCTAGCCCGAACCCTAACCCTAACCCTTCCCCGAAGCCTGACCCTCAGCCGTCCCCTAATCCTAACCCGTACGCTGACACTAACCCGCGCCCTCACACGTACGCTCCCCCTAGAGCGTTGTCGTACCCTCACCTGGACCCTAAACCGTCCCCGTCCCCTAACCCTAACCCTAGCCCGAACCCTAACCCTAACCCTTCCCCGAAGCCTGACCCTCAGCCGTCCCCTAATCCTAACCCGTACGCTGATACTAACCCGTGCCCTCACACGTACGCTCCCCCTAGAGCGTTGTCGTACCCTCACCTGGACCCTAAACCGTCCCCGTCCCCTAACCCTAACCCTAGCCCGAAGCCTAACCCTAACCCTTCCCCGAAGCCTGACCCTCAGCCGTCCCCTAATCCTAACCCGTACGCTGACACTAACCCGCGCCCTCACACGTACGCTCCCCCTAGAGCGTTGTCGTACCCTCACCTGGACCCTAAACCGTCCCCGTCCCCTAAACCTAACCCTAGCCCGAACCCTAACCCTAACCCTTCCCCGAAGCCTGACCCTCAGCCGTCCCCTAATCCTAACCCGTACGCTGACACTAACCCGCGCCCTCACACGTACACTCCCCCTAGAGCGTTGTCGTACCCTCACCTGGACCCTAAACCGTCCCCGTCCCCTAACCCTAACCCTAGCCCGAACCCTAACCCTAACCCTTCCCCGAAGCCTGACCCTCAGCCGTCCCCTAATCCTAACCCGTACGCTGACACTAACCCGCGCCCTCAAACGTACGCTCCCCCTAGAGCGTTGTCGTACCCTCACCTGGACCCTAAACCGTTCCCGTCCCCTAACCCTAACCCTAACCCGAACCCTAAACCTAACCCTTCCCCGAAGCCTGACCCTCAGCCGTCCCCTAATCCTAACCCGTACGCTGACACTAACCCGCGCCCTCACACGTACGCTCCCCCTAGAGCGTTGTCGTACCCTCACCTGGACCCTAAACCGTCCCCGTCCCCTAACCCTAACCCTAGCCCGAACCCTAACCCTAACCCTTCCCCGAAGCCTGACCCTCAGCCGTCCCCTAATCCTAACCCGTACGCTGACACTAACCCGCGCCCTCACACATACGCTCCCCCTAGAGCGTTGTCGTACCCTCACCTGGACCCTAAACCGTTCCCGTCCCCTAACCCTAACCCTAACCCGAACCCTAACCCTAACACTTCCCCGAAGCCTGACCCTCAGCCGTCCCCTAATCCTAATCCGTACGCTGACACTAACCCGCGCCCTCACACGTACGCTCCCCCTAGAGCGTTGTCGTACCCTCACCTGGACCCTAAACCGTCCCCGTCCCCTAACCCTAACCCTAGCCCGAACCCTAACCCTAAAACTTCCCCGAAGCCTGACCCTCAGCCGTCCCCTAATCCTAACCCGTACGCTGACACTAACCCGCGCCCTCACACATACGCTCCCCCTAGAGCGTTGTCGTACCCTCACCTGGACCCTAAACCGTCCCCGTCCCCTAACCCTAACCCTAGCCCGAACCCTAACCCTAACCCTTCCCCGAAGCCTGACCCTCAGCCGTCCCCTAATCCTAACCCGTACGCTGACACTAACCCGCGCCCTCACACGTACGCTCCCCCTAGAGCGTTGTCGTACCCTCACCTGGACCCTAAACCGTCCCCGTCCCCTAACCCTAGCCCGAACCCTAACCCTAACACTTCCCCGAAACCTGACCCTCAGCCGTCCCCTAATCCTAACCCGTACGCTGACACTAACCCGCGCCCTCACACGTACGCTCCCCCTAGAGCGTTGTCGTACCCTCAACTGGACCCTAAACCGTCCCCGTCCCCTAACCCTAACCCTAGCCCGAACCCTAACCCTAACCCTTCCCCGAAGCCTGACCCTCAGCCGTCCCCTAATCCTAACCCGTACGCTGACACTAACCCGTGCCCTCACACGTACGCTCCCCCTAGAGCGTTGTCGTACCCTCACCTGGACCCTAAACCGTCCCCGTCCCCTAACCCTAACCCTAGCCCGAAGCCTAACCCTAACCCTTCCCCGAAGCCTGACCCTCAGCCGTCCCCTAATCCTAACCCGTACGATGACACTAACCCGCGCCCTCACACGTACGCTCCCCCTAGAGCGTTGTCGTACCCTCACCTGGACCCTAAACCGTCCCCGTCCCCTAACCCTAACCCTAGCCCGAACCCTAACCCTAACCCTTCCCCGAAGCCTGACCCTCAGCCGTCCCCTAATCCTAACCCGTACGCTGACACTAACCCGCGCCCTCAAACGTACGCTCCCCCTAGAGCGTTGTCGTACCCTC
Source organism: Globicephala melas (assembly GCF_963455315.2). Taxonomy (NCBI): domain Eukaryota; kingdom Metazoa; phylum Chordata; class Mammalia; order Artiodactyla; family Delphinidae; genus Globicephala; species Globicephala melas. The sequence goes on along the minus strand of NW_027207368.1, from coordinate 186,790 downwards.
ACCTGGACCCTAAACCGTTCCCGTCCCCTAACCCTAACCCTAACCCGAACCCTAACCCTAACCCTTCCCCGAAGCCTGACCCTCAGCCGTCCCCTAATCCTAAACCGTACGCTGACACTAACCCGCGCCCTCACACGTACGCTCCCCCTAGAGCGTTGTCGTACCCTCACCTGGACCCTAAACCGTCCCCGTCCCCTAACCCTAACCCTATCCCGAACCCTAACCCTAACCCTTCCCCGAAGCCTGACCCTCAGCCGTCCCCTAATCCTAACCCGTACGCTGACACTAACCCGCGCCCTCACACGTACGCTCCCCCTAGAGCGTTGTCGTACCCTCACCTGGACCCTAAACCGTCCCCGTCCCCTAACCCTAACCCTAGCCCGAACCCTAACCCTAACACTTCCCCGAAGCCTGACCCTCAGCCGTCCCCTAATCCTAACCCGTACGCTGACACTAACCCGCGGCCTCACACGTACGCTCCCCCTAGAGCGTTGTCGTACCCTCACCTGGACCCTAAACCGTCCCCGTCCCCTAACCCTAACCCTAGCCCGAACCCTAACCCTAACCCTTCCCCGAAGCCTGACCCTCAGCCGTCCCCTAATCCTAACCCGTACGCTGACACTAACCGGCGCCCTCACACATACGCTCCCCCTAGAGCGTTGTCGTACCCTCACCTGGACCCTAAACCGTCCCCGTCCCCTAACCCTAACCCTAGCCCGAACCCTAACCCTAACCCTTCCCCGAAGCCTGACCCTCAGCCGTCCCCTAATCCTAACCCGTACGCTGACACTAACCCGCACCCTCACACGTACGCTCCCCCTAGAGCGTTGTCGTACCCTCACCTGGACCCTAAACCGTCCCCGTCCCCTAACCCTAACCCTAGCCCGAACCCTAACCCTAAACCTTCCCCGAAGCCTGACCCTCAGCCGTCCCCTAATACTAACCCGTACGCTGACACTAACCCGCGCCCTCACACGTACGCTCCCCCTAGAGCGTTGTCGTACCCTCACCTGGACCCTAAACCGTCCCCGTCCCCTAACCCTAACCCTAGCCCGAATCCTAACCCTAACCGTTCCCCGAAGCCTGACCCTAAGCCGTCCCCTAATCCTAACCCGTACGCTGACACTAACCCGCAGCCTCACACGTACGCTCCCCCTACAGCGTTGTCGTACCCTCACCTGGACCCTAAACCGTCCCCGTCCCCTAACCCTAGCCCGAACCCTAACCCTAACACTTCCCCGAAACCTGACCCTCAGCCGTCCCCTAATCCTAACCCGTACGCTGACACTAACCCGCGCGCTCACACGTACGCTCCCCCTAGAGCGTTGTCGTACCCTCACCTGGACCCTAAACCGTCCCCGTCCCCTAACCCTAACCCTAGCCCGAACCCTAACCCTAACCCTTCCCCGAAGCCTGACCCTCAGCCGTCCCCTAATCCTAACCCGTACGCTGACACTAACCCGCGCCCTCACACGTACGCTCCCCCTAGAGCGTTGTCGTACCCTCACCTGGACCCTAAACCGTCCCCGTCCCCTAACCCTAACCCTAGCCCGAACCCTAACCCTAACCCTTCCCCGAAGCCTGACCCTCAGCCGTCCCCTAATCCTAACCCGTACGCTGACACTAACCCGCGCCCTCACACGTACGCTCCCCCTAGAGCGTTGTCGTACCCTCACCTGGACCCTAAACCGTCCCCGTCCCCTAACCCTAACCCTAGCCCGAACCCTAACCCTAACCCTTCCCCGAAGCCTGACCCTCAGCCGTCCCCTAATCCTAACCCGTATGCTGACACTAACCCACGCCCTCACACGTACGCTCCCCCTAGAGCGTTGTCGTACCCTCACCTGGACCCTAAACCGTCCCCATCCCCTAACCCTAACCCTAGCCCGAACCCTAACCCTAACCCTTCCCCGAAGCCTGACCCTCAGCCGTCCCCTAATCCTAACCCGTAGGCTGACACTAACCCGCGCCCTCACACGTACGCTCCCCCTAGAGCGTTGTCGTACCCTCACCTGGACCCTAAACCGTCCCCGTCCCCTAACCCTAACCCTAGACCGAACCCTAACCCTAACCCTTCCCCGAAGCCTGATCCTCAGCCCTCCCCTAATCCTAACCCGTACGCTGACACTAACCCGCGCCCTCACACGTACGCTCCTCCTAGAGCGTTTTCGTACCCTCACCTGGACCCTAAACCGTCCCCGTCCCCTAACCCTAACCCTACCCGAACCCTAACCCTAACCCTTCCCCGAAGCCTGACCCTCAGCCGTCCCCTAATCCTAACCCGTACGCTGACACTAACCCGCGCCCTCACACGTACGCTCCCCCTAGAGCGTTGTCGTACCCTCACCTGGACCCTAAACCGTCCCCGTCCCCTAACCCTAACCCTAGCCCGAACCCTAACCCTAACCCTTCCCCGAAGCCTGACCCTCAGCCGTCCCCTAATCCTAACCCGTACGCTGACACTAACCCGCGCCCTCACACGTACGCTCCCCCTAGAGCGTTGTCGTACCCTCACCTGGACCCTAAACCGTCCCCGTCCCCTAACCCTAACCCTAGCCCGAACCCTAACCCTAACCCTTCCCCGAAGCCTGACCCTCAGCCGTCCCCTAATCCTAACCCGTACGCTGACACTAACCCGCGCCCTCACACGTACGCTCCCCCTAGAGCGTTGTCGTACCCTCACCTGGACCCTAAACCGTCCCCGTCCCCTAACCCTAACCCTAGCCCGAACCGTAACCCTAACCCTTCCCCGAAGCCTGACCCTCAGCCGTCCCCTAATCCTAACCCGTACGCTGACACTAACCCGCTCCCTCACACGTACGCTCCCCCTACAGCGTTGTCGTACCCTCACCTGGACCCTAAACCGTCCCCGTCCCCTAACCCTAGCCCGAACCCTAACCCTAACACTTCCCCGAAACCTGACCCTCAGCCGTCCCCTAATCCTAACCCGTACGCTGACACTAACCCGCGCCCTCACACGTACGCTCCCCCTAGAGCGTTGTCGTACCCTCACCTGGACCCTAAACCGTCCCCGTCCCCTAACCCTAACCCTAGCCCGAACCCTAACCCTAACCCTTCCCCGAAGCCTGACCCTCAGCCGTCCCCTAATCCTAACCCGTACGCTGACACTAACCCGCGCCCTCACACGTACGCTCCCCCTAGAGCGTTGTCGTACCCTCACCTGGACCCTAAACCGTCCCCGTCCCCTAACCCTAACCCTAGCCCGAACCCTAACCCTAACCCTTCCCCGAAGCCTGACCCTCAGCCGTCCCCTAATCCTAACCCGTACGCTGACACTAACCCGCGCCCTCACACGTACGCTCCCCCTAGAGCGTTGTCGTACCCTCACCTGGACCCTAAACCGTCCCCGTCCCCTAACCCTAACCCTAGCCCGAACCCTAACCCTAACCCTTCCCCGAAGCCTGACCCTCAGCCGTCCCCTAATCCTAACCCGTATGCTGACACTAACCCACGCCCTCACACGTACGCTCCCCCTAGAGCGTTGTCGTACCCTCACCTGGACCCTAAACCGTCCCCATCCCCTAACCCTAACCCTAGCCCGAGCCCTAACCCTAACCCTTCCCCGAAGCCTGACCCTCAGCCGTCCCCTAATCCTAACCCGTACGCTGACACTAACCCGCGCCCTCACACGTACGCTCCCCCTAGAGCGTTGTCGTACCCTCACCTGGACCCTAAACCGTCCCCGTCCCCTAACCCTAACCCTAGACCGAACCCTAACCCTAACCCTTCCCCGAAGCCTGTTCCTCAGCCCTCCCCTAATCCTAACCCGTACGCTGACACTAACCCGCGCCCTCACACGTACGCTCCTCCTAGAGCGTTTTCGTACCCTCACCTGGACCCTAAACCGTCCCCGTCCCCTAACCCTAACCCTAGCCCGAACCCTAACCCTAACCCTTCCCCGAAGCCTGACCCTCAGCCGTCCCCTAATCCTAACCCGTACGCTGACACTAACCCGCGCCCTCACACGTACGCTCCCCCTAGAGCGTTGTCGTACCCTCACCTGGACCCTAAACCGTCCCCGTCCCCTAATCCTAACCCTAGCCCGAACCCTAACCCTAACCCTTCCCCGAAGCCTGACCCTCAGCCGTCCCCTAATCCTAACCCGTACGCTGACACTAACCCGCGCCCTCACACGTACGCTCCCCCTAGAGCGTTGTCGTACCCTCACCTGGACCCTAAACCGTCCCCGTCCCCTAACCCTAACCCTAGCCCGAACCCTAACCCTAACCCTTCCCCGAAGCCTGACCCTCAGCCGTCCCCTAATCCTAACCCGTACGCTGACACTAACCCGCGCCCTCACACGTACGCTCCCCGTAGAGCGTTGTCGTACCCTCACCTGGACCCTAAACCGTCCCCGTCCCCTAACCCTAACCCTAGCCCGAACCCTAACCCTAACCCTTCCCCGAAGCCTGACCCTCAGCCGTCCCCTAATCCTAACCCGTACGCTGACACTAACCCGCTCCCTCACACGTACGCTCCCCCTAGAGCGTTGTCGTACCCTCACCTGGACCCTAAACCGTCCCCGTCCCCTAACCCTAGCCCGAACCCTAACCCTAACCCTTCCCCGAAGCCTGACCCTCAGCCGTACTCTAATCCTAACCCGTACGCTGACACTAACCCGCGCCCGCACACGTACGCTCCCCCTAGAGCGTTGTCGTACCCTCACCTGGACCCTAAACCGTCCCCGTCCCCTAACCCTAACCCTAGCCCGAACCCTACCCCTAACGCTTCCCCGAAGCCTGACCCTCAGCCGTCCCCTAATCCTAACCCGTACGCTGACACTAACCCGCGCCCTCACACGTACGCTCCCCCTAGAGCGTTGTCGTACCCTCACCTGGACCCTAAACCGTCCCCGTCCCCTAACCCTAACCCTAGCCCGAACCCTAACCCTAACCCTTCCCCGAAGCCTGACCCTCACCCGTCCCCTAATCCTAACCCGTACGCTGACACTAACCCGCGCCCTCACACGTACGCTCCCCCTAGAGCGTTGTCGTACCCTCACCTGGACCCTAAACCGTCCCCGTCCCCTAACCCTAACCCTAGCCCGAACCCTAACCCTAACACTTCCCCGAAACCTGACCCTCAGCTGTCCCCTAATCCTAACCCGTACGCTGACACTAACCCGCGCCCTCACACGTACGCTCCCCCTAGAGCGTTGTCGTACCCTCACCTGGACCCTAAACCGTCCCCGTCCCCTAACCCTAACCCTAGCCCGAACCCTAACCCTAACCCTTCCCCGAAGCCTGACCCTCAGCCGTCCCCTAATCCTAACCCGTACGCTGACACTAACCCGCGCCCTCACACGTACGCTCCCCCTAGAGCGTTGTCGTACCCTCACCTGGACCCTAAACCGTCCCCGTCCCCTAACCCTAACCCTAGCCCGAACCCTAACCCTAACCCTTCCCCGAAGCCTGACCCTCAGCCGTCCCCTAATACTAACCCGTACGCTGACACTAACCCGCGCCCTCACACGTACGCTCCCCCTAGAGCGTTGTCGTACCCTCACCTGGACCCTAAACCGTCCCCGTCCCCTAACCCTAACCCTAGCCCGAATCCTAACCCTAACCGTTCCCCGAAGCCTGACCCTAAGCCGTCCCCTAATCCTAACCCGTACGCTGACACTAACCCGCAGCCTCACACGTACGCTCCCCCTACAGCGTTGTCGTACCCTCACCTGGACCCTAAACCGTCCCCGTCCCCTAACCCTAGCCCGAACCCTAACCCTAACACTTCCCCGAAACCTGACCCTCAGCCGTCCCCTAATCCTAACCCGTACGCTGACACTAACCCGCGCGCTCACACGTACGCTCCCCCTAGAGCGTTGTCGTACCCTCACCTGGACCCTAAACCGTCCCCGTCCCCTAACCCTAACCCTAGCCCGAACCCTAACCCTAACCCTTCCCCGAAGCCTGAACCTCAGCCGTCCCCTAATCCTAACCCGTACGCTGACACTAACCCGCGCCCTCACACGTACGCTCCCCCTAGAGCGTTGTCGTACCCTCACCTGGACCCTAAACCGTCCCCGTCCCCTAACCCTAACCCTAGCCCGAACCCTAACCCTAACCCTTCCCCGAAGCCTGACCCTCAGCCGTCCCCTAATCCTAACCCGTACGCTGACACTAACCCGCGCCCTCACACGTACGCTCCCCCTAGAGCGTTGTCGTACCCTCACCTGGACCCTAAACCGTCCCCGTCCCCTAACCCTAACCCTAGCCCGAACCCTAACCCTAACCCTTCCCCGAAGCCTGACCCTCAGCCGTCCCCTAATCCTAACCCGTATGCTGACACTAACCCACGCCCTCACACGTACGCTCCCCCTAGAGCGTTGTCGTACCCTCACCTGGACCCTAAACCGTCCCCATCCCCTAACCCTAACCCTAGCCCGAACCCTAACCCTAACCCTTCCCCGAAGCCTGACCCTCAGCCGTCCCCTAATCCTAACCCGTAGGCTGACACTAACCCGCGCCCTCACACGTACGCTCCCCCTAGAGCGTTGTCGTACCCTCACCTGGACCCTAAACCGTCCCCGTCCCCTAACCCTAACCCTAGACCGAACCCTAACCCTAACCCTTCCCCGAAGCCTGATCCTCAGCCCTCCCCTAATCCTAACCCGTACGCTGACACTAACCCGCGCCCTCACACGTACGCTCCTCCTAGAGCGTTTTCGTACCCTCACCTGGACCCTAAACCGTCCCCGTCCCCTAACCCTAACCCTACCCGAACCCTAACCCTAACCCTTCCCCGAAGCCTGACCCTCAGCCGTCCCCTAATCCTAACCCGTACGCTGACACTAACCCGCGCCCTCACACGTACGCTCCCCCTAGAGCGTTGTCGTACCCTCACCTGGACCCTAAACCGTCCCCGTCCCCTAACCCTAACCCTAGCCCGAACCCTAACCCTAACCCTTCCCCGAAGCCTGACCCTCAGCCGTCCCCTAATCCTAACCCGTACGCTGACACTAACCCGCGCCCTCACACGTACGCTCCCCCTAGAGCGTTGTCGTACCCTCACCTGGACCCTAAACCGTCCCCGTCCCCTAACCCTAACCCTAGCCCGAACCCTAACCCTAACCCTTCCCCGAAGCCTGACCCTCAGCCGTCCCCTAATCCTAACCCGTACGCTGACACTAACCCGCGCCCTCACACGTACGCTCCCCCTAGAGCGTTGTCGTACCCTCACCTGGACCCTAAACCGTCCCCGTCCCCTAACCCTAACCCTAGCCCGAACCCTAACCCTAACCCTTCCCCGAAGCCTGACCCTCAGCCGTCCCCTAATCCTAACCCGTACGCTGACACTAACCCGCTCCCTCACACGTACGCTCCCCCTACAGCGTTGTCGTACCCTCACCTGGACCCTAAACCGTCCCCGTCCCCTAACCCTAGCCCGAACCCTAACCCTAACACTTCCCCGAAACCTGACCCTCAGCCGTCCCCTAATCCTAACCCGTACGCTGACACTAACCCGCGCCCTCACACGTACGCTCCCCCTAGAGCGTTGTCGTACCCTCACCTGGACCCTAAACCGTCCCCGTCCCCTAACCCTAACCCTAGCCCGAACCCTAACCCTAACCCTTCCCCGAAGCCTGACCCTCAGCCGTCCCCTAATCCTAACCCGTACGCTGACACTAACCCGCGCCCTCACACGTACGCTCCCCCTAGAGCGTTGTCGTACCCTCACCTGGACCCTAAACCGTCCCCGTCCCCTAACCCTAACCCTAGCCCGAACCCTAACCCTAACCCTTCCCCGAAGCCTGACCCTCAGCCGTCCCCTAATCCTAACCCGTACGCTGACACTAACCCGCGCCCTCACACGTACGCTCCCCCTAGAGCGTTGTCGTACCCTCACCTGGACCCTAAACCGTCCCCGTCCCCTAACCCTAACCCTAGCCCGAACCCTAACCCTAACCCTTCCCCGAAGCCTGACCCTCAGCCGTCCCCTAATCCTAACCCGTATGCTGACACTAACCCACGCCCTCACACGTACGCTCCCCCTAGAGCGTTGTCGTACCCTCACCTGGACCCTAAACCGTCCCCATCCCCTAACCCTAACCCTAGCCCGAGCCCTAACCCTAACCCTTCCCCGAAGCCTGACCCTCAGCCGTCCCCTAATCCTAACCCGTACGCTGACACTAACCCGCGCCCTCACACGTACGCTCCCCCTAGAGCGTTGTCGTACCCTCACCTGGACCCTAAACCGTCCCCGTCCCCTAACCCTAACCCTAGACCGAACCCTAACCCTAACCCTTCCCCGAAGCCTGTTCCTCAGCCCTCCCCTAATCCTAACCCGTACGCTGACACTAACCCGCGCCCTCACACGTACGCTCCTCCTAGAGCGTTTTCGTACCCTCACCTGGACCCTAAACCGTCCCCTAACCCTAACCCTAGCCCGAACCCTAACCCTAACCCTTCCCCGAAGCCTGACCCTCAGCCGTCCCCTAATCCTAACCCGTACGCTGACACTAACCCGCGCCCTCACACGTACGCTCCCCCTAGAGCGTTGTCGTACCCTCACCTGGACCCTAAACCGTCCCCGTCCCCTAACCCTAACCCTAGCCCGAACCCTAACCCTAACCCTTCCCCGAAGCCTGACCCTCAGCCGTCCCCTAATCCTAACCCGTACGCTGACACTAACCCGCGCCCTCACACGTACGCTCCCCCTAGAGCGTTGTCGTACCCTCACCTGGACCCTAAACCGTCCCCGTCCCCTAACCCTAACCCTAGCCCGAACCCTAACCCTAACCCTTCCCCGAAGCCTGACCCTCAGCCGTCCCCTAATCCTAACCCGTACGCTGACACTAACCCGCTCCCTCACACGTACGCTCCCCCTAGAGCGTTGTCGTACCCTCACCTGGACCCTAAACCGTCCCCGTCCCCTAACCCTAGCCCGAACCCTAACCCTAACCCTTCCCCGAAGCCTGACCCTCAGCCGTACTCTAATCCTAACCCGTACGCTGACACTAACCCGCGCCCGCACACGTACGCTCCCCCTAGAGCGTTGTCGTACCCTCACCTGGACCCTAAACCGTCCCCGTCCCCTAACCCTAACCCTAGCCCGAACCCTACCCCTAACGCTTCCCCGAAGCCTGACCCTCAGCCGTCCCCTAATCCTAACCCGTACGCTGACACTAACCCGCGCCCTCACACGTACGCTCCCCCTAGAGCGTTGTCGTACCCTCACCTGGACCCTAAACCGTCCCCGTCCCCTAACCCTAACCCTAGCCCGAACCCTAACCCTAACCCTTCCCCGAAGCCTGACCCTCACCCGTCCCCTAATCCTAACCCGTACGCTGACACTAACCCGCGCCCTCACACGTACGCTCCCCCTAGAGCGTTGTCGTACCCTCACCTGGACCCTAAACCGTCCCCGTCCCCTAACCCTAACCCTAGCCCGAACCCTAACCCTAACACTTCCCCGAAACCTGACCCTCAGCTGTCCCCTAATCCTAACCCGTACGCTGACACTAACCCGCGCCCTCACACGTACGCTCCCCCTAGAGCGTTTTCGTACCCTCACCTGGACCCTAAACCGTCCCCGTCCCGTAACCCTAACCCTAGCCCGAACCCTAACCCTAACCCTTCCCCGAAGCCTGACCCTCAGCCGTCCCCTAATCCTAACCCGTACGCTGACACTAACCCGCGCCCTCACACGTACGCTCCCCGTAGAGCGTTGTCGTACCCTCACCTGGACCCTAAACCGTCCCCGTCCCCTAACCCTAACCCTAGCCCGAACCCTACCCTGAACCCTTCCCCGAAGCCTGACCCTCAGCCGTCCCCTAATCCTAACCCGTACGCTGACACTAACCCACGCCCTCACACGTACGCTCCCCCTAGAGCGTTGTCGTACCCTCACCTGGACCCTAAACCGTCCCCGCCCCCTAACCCTAACCCTAGCCCGAACCCTAACCCTAACCCTTCCCCGAAGCCTGACCCTCAGCCGTCCCCTAATCCTAACCCGTACGCTGACACTAACCCGCGCCCTCAAACGTACGCTCCCCCTAGAACGTTGTCGTACCCTCACCTGGACCCTAAACCGTTCCCGTCCCCTAACCCTAACCCTAGCCCGAACCCTAACCCTAACCCTTCCCCGAAGCCTGACCCTCAGCTGTCCCCTAATCCTAACCCGTACGCTGACACTAACCCGCGCCCTCACACGTACGCTCCCCCTAGAGCGTTGTCGTACCCTCACCTGGACCCTAAACCGTCCCCGTCCCCTAACCCTAACCCTAGCCCGAACCCTAACCCTAACCCTTCCCCGAAGCCTGACCCTCAGCCGTCCCCTAATCCTAACCCGTACGCTGACACTAACCCACGCCCTCACACGTACGCTCCCCCTAGAGCGTTGTCGTACCCTCACCTGGACCCTAAACCGTCCCCGTCCCCTAACCCTAACCCTAGCCCGAACCCTAACCCTAACCCTTCCCCGAAGCCTGACCCTCAGCCGTCCCCTAATCCTAACCCGTACGCTGACACAAACCCGCGCCCTCACACGTACGCTCCCCCTAGAGCGTTGTCGTACCCTCACCTGGACCCTAAACCGTCCCCGACCCCTAACCCTAACCCTAGCCCGAACCCTAACCCTAACCCTTCCCCGAAGCCTGACCCTCAGCCGTCCCCTAATCCTAACCCGTACGCTGACACTAACCCGCGCCCTCACACGTACGCTCCCCCTAGAGCGTTGTCGTACCCTCACCTGGACCCTAAACCGTCCCCGCCCCCTAACCCTAACCCTAGCCCGAACCCTAACCCTAACCCTTCCCCGAAGCCTGACCCTCAGCCGTCCCCTAATCCTAACCCGTACGCTGACACTAACCCGCGCCCTCAAACGTACGCTCGCCCTAGAGCGTTGTCGTACCCTCACCTGGACCCTAAACCGTTCCCGTCCCCTAACCCTAACCCTAGCCCGAACCCTAACCCTAACCCTTCCCCGAAGCCTGACCCTCAGCCGTCCCCTAATCCTAACCCGTACGCTGACACTAACCCGCGCCCTCACACGTACGCTCCCCCTAGAGCGTTGTCGTACCCTCACCTGGACCCTAAACCGTCCCCGTCCCCTAACCCTAACCCTAGCCCGAACCCTAACCCTAACCCTTCCCCGAAGCCTGACCCTCAGCCGTCCCCTAATCCTAACCCGTACGCTGACACTAACCCGCGCCCTCACACGTACGCTCCCCCTAGAGCGTTGTCGTACCCTCACCTGGACCCTAAACCGTCCCCGTCCCCTAACCCTAACCCTAGCCCGAACCCTAACCCTAACCCTTCCCCGAAGCCTGACCCTCAGCCGTCCCCTAATCCTAACCCGTACGCTGACACTAACCCACGCCCTCACACGTACGCTCCCCCTAGAGCGTTGTCGTACCCTCACCTGGACCCTAAACCGTCCCCGTCCCCTAACCCTAACCCTAGCCCGAACCCTAACCCTAACCCTTCCCCGAAGCCTGACCCTCAGCCGTCCCCTAATCCTAACCCGTATGCTGACACTAACCCGCGCCCTCACACGTACGCTCCCCCTAGAGCGTTGTCGTACCCTCACCTGGACCCTAAACCGTCCCCGTCCCCTAACCCTAACCCTAGCCCGAACCCTAACCCTAACCCTTCCCCGAAGCCTGACCCTCAGCCGTCCCCTAATCCTAACCCGTACGCTGACACTAACCCGCGCCCTCACACGTACGCTCCCCCTAGAGCGTTGTCATACCATCACCTGGACCCTAAACCGTCCCCGTCCCCTAACCCTAACCCTAGACCGAACGCTAACCCTAAACCTTCCCCGAAGCCTGACCCTCAGCCGTCCCCTAATCCTAACCCGTACGCTGACACTAACCCGCGCCCTCACACGTACGCTCCCCCTAGAGCGTTGTCGTACCCTCACCTGGACCTTAAACCGTCCCCGTCCCCTAACCCTAACCCTAGCCCGAACCCTAACCCTAACCCTTCCCCGAGGCCTGACCCTCAGCCGTCCCCTAATCCTAACCCGTACGCTGACACTAACCCGCGCCCTCACACGTACGCTCCCCCTAGAGCGTTGTCGTACCCTCACCTGGACCCTAAACCGTCCCCGTCCCCTAACCCTAACCCTAGCCCGAACCCTAAACCTAACCCTTCCCCGAAGCCTGACCCTCAGCCGTCCCCTAATCCTAACCCGTACGCTGACACTAACCCACGCCCTCACACGTACGCTCCCCCTAGAGCGTTGTCGTACCCTCACCTGGACCCTAAACCGTCCCCGTCCCCTAACCCTAACCCTAGCCCGAACCCTACCCCTAACGCTTCCCCGAAGCCTGACCCTCAGCCGTCCCCTAATCCTAACCCGTACGCTGACACTAACCCGCGCCCTCACACGTACGCTCCCCCTAGAGCGTTGTCGTACCCTCACCTGGACCCTAAACCGTCCCCGTCCCCTAACCCTAACCCTAGCCCGAACCCTAACCCTAACCCTTCCCCGAAGCCTGACCCTCACCCGTCCCCTAATCCTAACCCGTACGCTGACACTAACCCGCGCCCTCACACGTACGCTCCCCCTAGAGCGTTGTCGTACCCTCACCTGGACCCTAAACCGTCCCCGTCCCCTAACCCTAACCCTAGCCCGAAGCATAACCCTAACCCTTCCCCGAAGCCTGACCCTCAGCCGTCCCCTAATCCTAACCCGTACGCTGACACTAACCCGCGCCCTCACACGTACGCTCCCCCTAGAGCGTTGTCGTACCCTCACCTGGACCCTAAACCGTCCCCGTCCCCTAACCCTAACCCTAGCCCGAACCCTAACCCTAACCCTTCCCCGAAGCCTGACCCTCACCCGTCCCCTAATCCTAACCCGTACGCTGACACTAACCCGCGCCCTCACACGTACGCTCCCCCTAGAGCGTTGTCGTACCCTCACCTGGACCCTAAACCGTCCCCGTCCCCTAACCCTAACCCTAGCCCGAAGCATAACCCTAACCCTTCCCCGAAGCCTGACCCTCAGCCGTCCCCTAATCCTAACCCGTACGCTGACACTAACCCGCGCCCTCACACGTACGCTCCCCCTAGAGCGTTGTCGTACCCTCACCTGGACCCTAAACAGTCCCCGTCCCCTAACCCTAACCCTAGCCCGAAGCCTAACACTAACCCTTCCCCGAAGCCTGACCCTCAGCCGTCCCCTAATCCTAACCCGTACGCTGACACTAACCCGCGCCCTCTCACGTACGCTCCCCCTAGAGCGTTGTCGTACCCTCACCTGGACCCTAAACCGTCCCCGTCCCCTAACCCTAACCCTAGCCCGAAGCCTAACCCTAACCCTTCCCCGAAGCCTGACCCTCAGCCGTCCCCTAATCCTAACCCGTACGCTGACACTAACCCGCGCCCTCACACGTACGCTCCCCCTAGAGCTTTGTCGTACCCTCACCTGGACCCTAAACCGTCCCCGTCCCCTAACCCTAACCCTAGCCCGAACCCTAACCCTAACACTTCCCCGAAGCCTGACCCTCAGCCGTCCCCTAATCCTAACCCGTTCGCTGACACTAACCCGCGCCCTCACACGTACGCTCCCCCTAGAGCGTTGTCGTACCCTCACCTGGACCCTAAACCGTCCCCGTCCCCTAACCCTAACCCTAGCCCGAACCCTAACCCTAACCCTTCCCCGAAGCCTGACCCTCAGCCGTCCCCTAATCCTAACCCGTACGCTGACACTAACCCGCGCCCTCACACGTACGCTCCCCCTAGAGCGTTGTCGTACCCTCACCTGGACCCTAAACCGTCCCCGTCCCCTAACCCTAACCCTAGCCCGAACCCTAACCCTAACCCTTCCCCGAAGCCTGACCCTCAGCCGTCCCCTAATCCTAACCCGTACGCTGACACTAACCCGCGCCCTCACACGTACGCTCCCCGTAGAGCGTTGTCGTACCCTCACCTGGACCCTAAACCGTCCCCGTCCCCTAACCCTAACCCTAGCCCGAACCCTAACCCTAACCCTTCCCCGAAGCCTGACCCTCAGCCGTCCCCTAATCCTAACCCGTACGCTGACACTAACCCGCGCCCTCACACGTACGCTCCCCCTAGAGTGTTGTCGTACCCTCACCTGGACCCTAAACCGTCCCCGTCCCCTAACCCTAACCCTAGCCCGAACCCTAACCCTAACCCTTCCCCGAAGCCTGACCCTCAGCCGTCCCCTAATCCTAACCCGTACGCTGACACTAACCCGCGCCCTCACACGTACGCTCCCCCTAGAGCGTTGTCGTACCCTCACCTGGACCCTAAACCCTCCCCGTCCCCTAACCCTAACCCTAGCCCGAAGCCTAACCCTAACCCTTCCCCGAAGCCTGACCCTCAGCCGTCCCCTAATCCTAACCCGTACGCTGACACTAACCCGCGCCCTCACACGTACGATCCCCCTAGAGCGTTGTCGTACCCTCACCTGGACCCTAAACCGTCCCCGTCCCCTAACCCTAACCCTAGCCCGAACCCTAACCCTAACCCTTCCCCGAAGCCTGACCCTCAGCCGTCCCCTAATCCTAACCCGTACGCTGACACTAACCCGCGCCCTCACACGTACGCTCCCCCTAGAGCGTTGTCGTACCCTCACCTGGACCCTAAACCGTCCCCGTCCCCTAACCCTAACCCTAGCCCGAACCCTAACCCTAACCCTTCCCCGAAGCCTGACCCTCAGCCGTCCCCTAATCCTAACCCGTACGCTGACACTAACCCGCGCCCTCACACGTACGCTCCCCCTAGAGCGTTGTCGTACCCTCACCTGGACCCTAAACCGTCCCCGTCCCCTAACCCTAACCCTAGCCCGAAGCCTAACCCTAACCCTTCCCCGAAGCCTGACCCTCAGCCGTCCCCTAATCCTAACCCGTACGCTGACACTAACCCGCGCCCTCACACGTACGCTCCCCCTAGAGCGTTGTCGTACCCTCACCTGGACCCTAAACCGTCCCCGTCCCCTAACCCTAACCCTAGCCCGAACCCTAACCCTAACCCTTCCCCGAAGCCTGACCCTCAGCCGTCCCCTAATCCTAACCCGTACGCTGACACTAACCCGCGCCCTCACACGTACGCTCCCCCTAGAGCGTTGTCGTACCCTCACCTGGACCCTAAACCGTCCCCGTCCCCTAACCCTAACCCTAGCCCGAAGCCTAACCCTAACCCTTCCCCGAAGCCTGACCCTCAGCCGTCCCCTAATCCTAACCCGTACGCTGACACTAACCCGCGCCCTCACACGTACGCTCCCCCTAGAGCGTTGTCGTACCCTCACCTGGACCCTAAACCGTCCCCGTCCCCTAACCCTAACCCTAGCCCGAACCCTAACCCTAACCCTTCCCCGAAGCCTGACCCTCAGCCGTCCCCTAATCCTAACCCGTACGCTGACACTAACCCGCGCCCTCACACGTACGCTCCCCCTAGAGCGTTGTCGTACCCTCACCTGGACCCAAAACCGTCCCCGTCCCCTAACCCTAACCCTAGCCCGAACCCTAACCCTAACCCTTCCCCCGAAGCCTGACCCTCAGCCGTCCCCTAATCCTAACCCGTACGCTGACACTAACCCGCGCCCTCACACGTACGCTCCCCCTAGAGCGTTGTCGTACCCTCACCTGGACCCTAAACCGTCCCCGTCCCCTAACCCTAACCCTAGCCCGAAGCCTAACCCTAACCCTTCCCCGAAGCCTGACCCTCAGCCGTCCCCTAATCCTAACCCGTACGCTGACACTAACCCGCGCCCTCACACGTACGCTCCCCCTAGAGCGTTGTCGTACCCTCACCTGGACCCTAAACCGTCCCCGTCCCCTAACCCTAACCCTAGCCCGAAGCCTAACCCTAACCCTTCCCCGAAGCCTGACCCTCAGCCGTCCCCTAATCCTAACCCGTACGCTGTCACTAACCCTCGCCCTCACACGTACGCTCCCCCTAGAGCGTTGTCGTACCCTCACCTGGACCCTAAACCGTCCCCGTCCCCTAACCCTAACCCTAGCCCGAACCCTAACCCTAACCCTTCCCCGAAGCCTGACCCTCAGCCGTCCCCTAATCCTAACCCGTACGCTGACACTAACCCGCGCCCTCACACGTACGCTCCCCCTAGAGCGTTGTCGTACCCTCACCTGGACCCTAAACCGTCCCCGTCCCCTAACCCTAACCCTAGCCCGAAGCCTAACCCTAACCCTTCCCCGAAGCCTGACCCTCAGCCGTCCCCTAATCCTAACCCGTACGCTGTCACTAACCCTCGCCCTCACACGTACGCTCCCCCTAGAGCGTTGTCGTACCCTCACCTGGACCCTAAACCGTCCCCGTCCCCTAACCCTAACCCTAGCCCGAACCCTAACCCTAACCCTTCCCCGAAGCCTGACCCTCAGCCGTCCCCTAATCCTAACCCGTACGCTGACACTAACCCGCGCCCTCACACGTACGCTCCCCCTAGAGCGTTGTCGTACCCTCACCTGGACCCTAAACCGTCCCCGTCCCCTAACCCTAACCCTAGCCCGAAGCCTAACCCTAACCCTTCCCCGAAGCCTGACCCTCAGCCGTCCCCTAATCCTAACCCGTACGCTGACACTAACCCGTGCCCTCACACGTACGCTCCCCCTAGAGCGTTGTCGTACCCTCACCTGGACCCTAAACCGTCCCCGTCCCCTAACCCTAACCCTAGCCCGAACCCTAACCCTAACCCTTCCCCTCAGCCTGACCCTCAGCCGTCCCCTAATCCTAACCCGTACGCTGACACTAACCCGCGCCCTCACACGTACGCTCCCCCTAGAGCGTTGTCGTACCCTCACCTGGACCCTAAACCGTCCCCGTCCCCTAACCCTAACCCTAGCCCGAAGCCTAACCCTAACCCTTCCCCGAAGCCTGACCCTCAGCCGTCCCCTAATCCTAACCCGTACGCTGACACTAACCCGCGCCCTCACACGTACGCTCCCCCTAGAGCGTTGTCGTACCCTCACCTGGACCCTAAACCGTCCCCGTCCCCTAACCCTAACCCTAGCCCGAAGCCTAACCCTAACCCTTCCCCGAAGCCTGACCCTCAGCCGTCCCCTAATCCTAACCCGTACGCTGTCACTAACCCTCGCCCTCACACGTACGCTCCCCCTAGAGCGTTGTCGTACCCTCACCTGGACCCTAAACCGTCCCCGTCCCCTAACCCTAACCCTAGCCCGAAGCCTAACCCTAACCCTTCCCCGAAGCCTGACCCTCAGCCGTCCCCTAATCCTAACCCGTACGCTGACACTAACCCGCGCCCTCACACGTACGCTCCCCCTAGAGCGTTGTCGTACCCTCACCTGGACCCTAAACCGTCCCCGTCCCCTAACCCTAACCCTAGCCCGAAGCCTAACCCTAACCCTTCCCCGAAGCCTGACCCTCAGCCGTCCCCTAATCCTAACCCGTACGCTGACACTAACCCGCGCCCTCACACGTACGCTCCCCCTAGAGCGTTGTCGTACCCTCACCTGGACCCTAAACCGTCCCCGTCCCCTAACCCTAACCCTAGCCCGAAGCCTAACCCTAACCCTTCCCCGAAGCCTGACCCTCAGCCGTCCCCTAATCCTAACCCGTACGCTGACACTAACCCGCGCCCTCACACGTACGCTCCCCCTAGAGCGTTGTCGTACCCTCACCTGGACCCTAAACCGTCCCCGTCCCCTAACCCTAACCCTAGCCCGAACCCTAACCCTAACCCTTCCCCGAAGCCTGACCCTCAGCCGTCCCCTAATCCTAACCCGTACGCTGACACTAACCCGCGCCCTCACACGTACGCTCCCCCTAGAGCGTTGTCGTACCCTCACCTGGACCCTAAACCGTCCCCGTCCCCTAACCCTAACCCTAGCCCGAAGCCTAACCCTAACCCTTCCCCGAAGCCTGACCCTCAGCCGTCCCCTAATCCTAACCCGTACGCTGACACTAACCCGCGCCCTCACACGTACGCTCCCCCTAGAGCGTTGTCGTACCCTCACCTGGACCCTAAACCGTCCCCGTCCCCTAACCCTAACCCTAGCCCGAACCCTAACCCTAACCCTTCCCCGAAGCCTGACCCTCAGCCGTCCCCTAATCCTAACCCGTACGCTGACACTAACCCGCGCCCTCACACGTACGCTCCCCCTAGAGCGTTGTCGTACCCTCACCTGGACCCAAAACCGTCCCCGTCCCCTAACCCTAACCCTAGCCCGAACCCTAACCCTAACCCTTCCCCCGAAGCCTGACCCTCAGCCGTCCCCTAATCCTAACCCGTACGCTGACACTAACCCGCGCCCTCACACGTACGCTCCCCCTAGAGCGTTGTCGTACCCTCACCTGGACCCTAAACCGTCCCCGTCCCCTAACCCTAACCCTAGCCCGAAGCCTAACCCTAACCCTTCCCCGAAGCCTGACCCTCAGCCGTCCCCTAATCCTAACCCGTACGCTGACACTAACCCGCGCCCTCACACGTACGCTCCCCCTAGAGCGTTGTCGTACCCTCACCTGGACCCTAAACCGTCCCCGTCCCCTAACCCTAACCCTAGCCCGAAGCCTAACCCTAACCCTTCCCCGAAGCCTGACCCTCAGCCGTCCCCTAATCCTAACCCGTACGCTGTCACTAACCCTCGCCCTCACACGTACGCTCCCCCTAGAGCGTTGTCGTACCCTCACCTGGACCCTAAACCGTCCCCGTCCCCTAACCCTAACCCTAGCCCGAACCCTAACCCTAACCCTTCCCCGAAGCCTGACCCTCAGCCGTCCCCTAATCCTAACCCGTACGCTGACACTAACCCGCGCCCTCACACGTACGCTCCCCCTAGAGCGTTGTCGTACCCTCACCTGGACCCTAAACCGTCCCCGTCCCCTAACCCTAACCCTAGCCCGAAGCCTAACCCTAACCCTTCCCCGAAGCCTGACCCTCAGCCGTCCCCTAATCCTAACCCGTACGCTGTCACTAACCCTCGCCCTCACACGTACGCTCCCCCTAGAGCGTTGTCGTACCCTCACCTGGACCCTAAACCGTCCCCGTCCCCTAACCCTAACCCTAGCCCGAACCCTAACCCTAACCCTTCCCCGAAGCCTGACCCTCAGCCGTCCCCTAATCCTAACCCGTACGCTGACACTAACCCGCGCCCTCACACGTACGCTCCCCCTAGAGCGTTGTCGTACCCTCACCTGGACCCTAAACCGTCCCCGTCCCCTAACCCTAACCCTAGCCCGAAGCCTAACCCTAACCCTTCCCCGAAGCCTGACCCTCAGCCGTCCCCTAATCCTAACCCGTACGCTGACACTAACCCGTGCCCTCACACGTACGCTCCCCCTAGAGCGTTGTCGTACCCTCACCTGGACCCTAAACCGTCCCCGTCCCCTAACCCTAACCCTAGCCCGAACCCTAACCCTAACCCTTCCCCTCAGCCTGACCCTCAGCCGTCCCCTAATCCTAACCCGTACGCTGACACTAACCCGCGCCCTCACACGTACGCTCCCCCTAGAGCGTTGTCGTACCCTCACCTGGACCCTAAACCGTCCCCGTCCCCTAACCCTAACCCTAGCCCGAAGCCTAACCCTAACCCTTCCCCGAAGCCTGACCCTCAGCCGTCCCCTAATCCTAACCCGTACGCTGACACTAACCCGCGCCCTCACACGTACGCTCCCCCTAGAGCGTTGTCGTACCCTCACCTGGACCCTAAACCGTCCCCGTCCCCTAACCCTAACCCTAGCCCGAAGCCTAACCCTAACCCTTCCCCGAAGCCTGACCCTCAGCCGTCCCCTAATCCTAACCCGTACGCTGTCACTAACCCTCGCCCTCACACGTACGCTCCCCCTAGAGCGTTGTCGTACCCTCACCTGGACCCTAAACCGTCCCCGTCCCCTAACCCTAACCCTAGCCCGAAGCCTAACCCTAACCCTTCCCCGAAGCCTGACCCTCAGCCGTCCCCTAATCCTAACCCGTACGCTGACACTAACCCGCGCCCTCACACGTACGCTCCCCCTAGAGCGTTGTCGTACCCTCACCTGGACCCTAAACCGTCCCCGTCCCCTAACCCTAACCCTAGCCCGAAGCCTAACCCTAACCCTTCCCCGAAGCCTGACCCTCAGCCGTCCCCTAATCCTAACCCGTACGCTGTCACTAACCCTCGCCCTCACACGTACGCTCCCCCTAGAGCGTTGTCGTACCCTCACCTGGACCCTAAACCGTCCCCGTCCCCTAACCCTAACCCTAGCCCGAACCCTAACCCTAACCCTTCCCCGAAGCCTGACCCTCAGCCGTCCCCTAATCCTAACCCGTACGCTGACACTAACCCGCGCCCTCACACGTACGCTCCCCCTAGAGCGTTGTCGTACCCTCACCTGGACCCTAAACCGTCCCCGTCCCCTAACCCTAACCCTAGCCCGAAGCCTAACCCTAACCCTTCCCCGAAGCCTGACCCTCAGCCGTCCCCTAATCCTAACCCGTACGCTGACACTAACCCGTGCCCTCACACGTACGCTCCCCCTAGAGCGTTGTCGTACCCTCACCTGGACCCTAAACCGTCCCCGTCCCCTAACCCTAACCCTAGCCCGAACCCTAACCCTAACCCTTCCCCTCAGCCTGACCCTCAGCCGTCCCCTAATCCTAACCCGTACGCTGACACTAACCCGCGCCCTCACACGTACGCTCCCCCTAGAGCGTTGTCGTACCCTCACCTGGACCCTAAACCGTCCCCGTCCCCTAACCCTAACCCTAGCCCGAAGCCTAACCCTAACCCTTCCCCGAAGCCTGACCCTCAGCCGTCCCCTAATCCTAACCCGTACGCTGACACTAACCCGCGCCCTCACACGTACGCTCCCCCTAGAGCGTTGTCGTACCCTCACCTGGACCCTAAACCGTCCCCGTCCCCTAACCCTAACCCTAGCCCGAAGCCTAACCCTAACACTTCCCCGAAGCCTGACCCTCAGCCGTCCCCTAATCCTAACCCGTACGCTGACACTAACCCGCGCCCTCACACGTACGCTCCCCCTAGAGCGTTGTCGTACCCTCACCTGGACCCTAAACCGTCCCCGTCCCCTAACCCTAACCCTAGCCCGAAGCCTAACCCTAACCCTTCCCCGAAGCCTGACCCTCAGCCGTCCCCTAATCCTAACCCGTACGCTGATACTAACCCGCGCCCTCACACGTACGCTCCCCCTAGAGCGTTGTCGTACCCTCACCTGGACCCTAAACCGTCCCCGTCCCCTAACCCTAACCCTAGCCCGAAGCCTAACCCTAACCCTTCCCCGAAGCCTGACCCTCAGCCGTCCCCTAATCCTAACCCGTACGCTGACACTAACCCGCGCCCTCACACGTACGCTCCCCCTAGAGCGTTGTCGTACCCTCACCTGGACCCTAAACCGTCCCCGTCCCCTAACCCTAACCCTAGCCCGAACCCTAACCCTAACCCTTCCCCTCAGCCTGACCCTCAGCCGTCCCCTAATCCTAACCCGTACGCTGACACTAACCCGCGCCCTCACACGTACGCTCCCCCTAGAGCGTTGTCGTACCCTCACCTGGACCCTAAACCGTCCCCGTCCCCTAACCCTAACCCTAGCCCGAACCCTAACCCTAACCCTTCCCCGAAGCCTGACCCTCAGCCGTCCCCTAATCCTAACCCGTACGCTGACACTAACCCGCGCCCTCACACGTACGCTCCCCCTAGAGCGTTGTCGTACCCTCACCTGGACCCTAAACCGTCCCCGTCCCCTAACCCTAACCCTAGCCCGAACCCTAACCCTAACCCTTCCCCGAAGCCTGACCCTCAGCCGTCCCCTAATCCTAACCCGTACGCTGACACTAACCCGCGCCCTCACACGTACGCTCCCCCTAGAGCGTTGTCGTACCCTCACCTGGACCCTAAACCGTCCCCGTCCCCTAACCCTAACCCTAGCCCGAAGCCTAACCCTAACCCTTCCCCGAAGCCTGACCCTCAGCCGTCCCCTAATCCTAACCCGTACGCTGACACTAACCCGCGCCCTCACACGTACCCTCCCCCTAGAGCGTTGTCGTACCCTCACCTGGACCCTAAACCGTCCCCGTCCCCTAACCCTAACCCTAGCCCGAACCCTAACCCTAACCCTTCCCCGAAGCCTGACCCTCAGCCGTCCCCTAATCCTAACCCGTACGCTGACACTAACCCGCGCCCTCACACGTACCCTCCCCCTAGAGCGTTGTCGTACCCTCACCTGGACCCTAAACCGTCCCCGTCCCCTAACCCTAACCCTAGCCCGAACCCTAACCCTAACCCTTCCCCGAAGCCTGACCCTCAGCCGTCCCCTAATCCTAACCCGTACGCTGACACTAACCCGCGCCCTCACACGTACGCTCCCCCTAGAGCGTTGTCGTACCCTCACCAGGACCCTAAACCGTCCCCGTCCCCTAACACTAACCCTAGCCCGAACCCTAACCCTAACCCTTCCCCTCAGCCTGACCCTCAGCCGTCCCCTAATCCTAACCCGTACGCTGACACTAACCCGCGCCCTCACACGTACGCTCCCCCTAGAGCGTTGTCGTACCCTCACCTGGACCCTAAACCGTCCCCGTCCCCTAACCCTAACCCTAGCCCGAAGCCTAACCCTAACCCTTCCCCGAAGCCTGACATTCAGCCGTCCCCTAATCCTAACCCGTACGCTGACACTAACCCACGCCCTCACACGTACGCTCCCCCTAGAGCGTTGTCGTACCCTCACCTGGACCCTAAACCGTCCCCGTCCCCTAACCCTAACCCTAGCCCGAAGCCTAACCCTAACCCTTCCCCGAAGCCTGACCCTCAGCCGTCCCCTAATCCTAACCCGTACGCTGACACTAACCCGCGCCCTCACACGTACGCTCCCCCTAGAGCGTTGTCGTACCCTCACCTGGACCCTAAACCGTCCCCGTCCCCTAACCCTAACCCTAGCCCGAAGCCTAACCCTAACACTTCCCCGAAGCCTGACCCTCAGCCGTCCCCTAATCCTAACCCGTACGCTGACACTAACCCGCGCCCTCACACGTACGCTCCCCCTAGAGCGTTGTCGTACCCTCACCTGGACCCTAAACCGTCCCCGTCCCCTAAACCTAACCCTAGCCCGAACCCTAACCCTAACCCTTCCCCGAAGCCTGACCCTCAGCCGTCCCCTAATCCTAACCCGTACGCTGACACTAACCCGCGCCCTCACACGTACGCTCCCCCTAGAGCGTTGTCGTACCCTCACCTGGACCCTAAACCGTCCCCGTCCCCTAACCCTAACCCTAGCCCGAAGCCTAACCCTAACCCTTCCCCGAAGCCTGACCCTCAGCCGTCCCCTAATCCTAACCCGTACGCTGACACTAACCCGCGCCCTCACACGTACGCTCCCCCTAGAGCGTTGTCGTACCCTCACCTGGACCCTAAACCGTCCCCGTCCCCTAACCCTAACCCTAGCCCGAACCCTAACCCTAACCCTTCCCCGAAGCCTGACCCTCAGCCGTCCCCTAATCCTAACCCGTACGCTGACACTAACCCGCGCCCTCACACGTACGCTCCCCCTAGAGCGTTGTCGTACCCTCACCTGGACCCTAAACCGTCCCCGTCCCCTAACCCTAACCCTAGCCCGAACCCTAACCCTAACCCTTCCCCGAAGCCTGACCCTCAGCCGTCCCCTAATCCTAACCCGTACGCTGACACTAACCCGCGCCCTCACACGTACGCTCCCCCTAGAGCGTTGTCGTACCCTCACCTGGACCCTAAACCGTCCCCGTCCCCTAACACTAACCCTAGCCCGAACCCTAACCCTAACACTTCCCCTCAGCCTGACCCTCAGCCGTCCCCTAATCCTAACCCGTACGCTGACACTAACCCGCGCGCTCACACGTACGCTCCCCCTAGAGCGTTGTCGTACCCTCACCTGGACCCTAAACCGTCCCCGTCCCCTAACCCTAACCCTAGCCCGAAGCCTAACCCTAACCCTTCCCCGAAGCCTGACCTTCAGCCGTCCCCTAATCCTAACCCGTACGCTGACACTAACCCGCGCCCTCACACGTACGCTCCCCCTAGAGCGTTGTCGTACCCTCACCTGGACCCTAAACCGTCCCCGTCCCCTAACCCTAACCCTAGCCCGAAGCCTAACCCTAACCCTTCCCCGAAGCCTGACCCTCAGCCGTCCCCTAATCCTAACCCGTACGCTGACACTAACCCGCGCCCTCACACGTACGCTCCCCCTAGAGCGTTGTCGTACCCTCACCTGGACCCTAAACCGTCCCCGTCCCCTAACCCTAACCCTAGCCCGAAGCCTAACCCTAACCCTTCCCCGAAGCCTGACCCTCAGCCGTCCCCTAATCCTAACCCGTACGCTGACACTAACCCGCGCCCTCACACGTACGCTCCCCCTAGAGCGTTGTCGTACCCTCACCTGGACCCTAAACCGTCCCCGTCCCCTAACACTAACCCTAGCCCGAAGCCTAACCCTAACCCTTCCCCTCAGCCTGACCCTCAGCCGTCCCCTAATCCTAACCCGTACGCTGACACTAACCCGCGCCCTCACACGTACACTCCCCCTAGAGCGTTGTCGTACCCTCACCTGGACCCTAAACCGTCCCCGTCCCCTAACCCTAACCCTAGCCCGAAGCCTAACCCTAACCCTTCCCCGAAGCCTGACCTTCAGCCGTCCCCTAATCCTAACCCGTACGCTGACACTAACCCGCGCCCTCACACGTACGCTCCCCCTAGAGCGTTGTCGTACCCTCACCTGGACCCTAAACCGTCCCCGTCCCCTAACCCTAACCCTAGCCCGAAGCCTAACCCTAACCCTTCCCCGAAGCCTGACCCTCAGCCGTCCCCTAATCCTAACCCGTACGCTGACACTAACCCGCGCCCTCACACGTACGCTCCCCCTAGAGCGTTGTCGTACCCTCACCTGGACCCTAAACCGTCCCCGTCCCCTAACCCTAACCCTAGCCCGAAGCCTAACCCTAACCCTTCCCCGAAGCCTGACCCTCAGCCGTCCCCTAATCCTAACCCGTACGCTGACACTAACCCGCGCCCTCACACGTACGCTCCCCCTAGAGCGTTGTCGTACCCTCACCTGGACCCTAAACCGTCCCCGTCCCCTAAACCTAACCCTAGCCCGAACCCTAACCCTAACCCTTCCCCGAAGCCTGACCCTCAGCCGTCCCCTAATCCTAACCCGTACGCTGACACTAACCCGCGCCCTCACACGTACGCTCCCCCTAGAGCGTTGTCGTACCCTCACCTGGACCCTAAACCGTCCCCGTCCCCTAACCCTAACCCTAGCCCGAACCCTAACCCTAACCCTTCCCCGAAGCCTGACCCTCAGCCGTCCCCTAATCCTAACCCGTACGCTGACACTAACCCGTGCCCTCACACGTACGCTCCCCCTAGAGCGTTGTCGTACCCTCACCTGGACCCTAAACCGTCCCCGTCCCCTAACCCTAACCCTATCCCGAAGCCTAACCCTAACCCTTCCCCGAAGCCTGACCCTCAGCCGTCCCCTAATCCTAACCCGTACGCTGACACTAACCCGCGCCCTCACACGTACGCTCCCCCTAGAGCGTTGTCGTACCCTCACCTGGACCCTAAACCGTCCCCGTCCCCTAACCCTAACCCTAGCCCGAACCCTAACCCTAACCCTTCCCCGAAGCCTGACCCTCAGCCGTCCCCTAATCCTAACCCGTACGCTGACACTAACCCGCGCCCTCACACGTACGCTCCCCCTAGAGCGTTGTCGTACCCTCACCTGGACCCTAAACCGTCCCCGTCCCCTAACCCTAACCCTAGCCCGAACCCTAACCCTAACCCTTCCCCGAAGCCTGATCCTCAGCCGTCCCCTAATCCTAACCCGTACGCTGACACTAACCCGCGCCCTCACACGTACGCTCCCCCTAGAGCGTTGTCGTACCCTCACCTGGACCCTAAACCGTCCCCGTCCCCTAACCCTAACCCTAGCCCGAAGCCTAACCCTAACCCTTCCCCGAAGCCTGACCCTCAGCCGTCCCCTAATCCTAACCCGTACGCTGACACTAACCCGCGCCCTCACACGTACGCTCCCCCTAGAGCGTTGTCGTACCCTCACCTGGACCCTAAACCGTCCCCGTCCCCTAACCCTAACCCTAGCCCGAACCCTAACCCTAACCCTTCCCCGAAGCCTGACCCTCAGCCGTCCCCTAATCCTAACCCGTACGCTGACACTAACCCACGCCCTCACACGTACGCTCCCCCTAGAGCGTTGTCGTACCCTCACCTGGACCCTAAACCGTCCCCGTCCCCTAACCCTAACCCTAGCCCGAACCCTAACCCTAACCCTTCCCCGAAGCCTGACCCTCAGCCGTCCCCTAATCCTAACCCGTACGCTGACACTAACCCGCGCCCTCACACGTACGCTCCCCCTAGAGCGTTGTCGTACCCTCACCTGGACCCTAAACCGTCCCCGTCCCCTAACCCTAACCCTAGCCCGAACCCTAACCCTAACCCTTCCCCGAAGCCTGACCCTCAGCCGTCCCCTAATCCTAACCCGTACGCTGACACTAAGCCGCGCCCTCACACGTACGCTCCCCCTAGAGCGTTGTCGTACCCTCACCTGGACCCTAAACCGTCCCCGTCCCCTAACCCTAACCCTAGCCCGAACCCTAACCCTAACCCTTCCCCGAAGCCTGACCCTCAGCCGTCCCCTAATCCTAACCCGTACGCTGACACTAACCCGCGCCCTCACACGTACGCTCCCCCTAGAGCGTTGTCGTACCCTCACCTGGACCCTAAACCGTCCCCGTCCCCTAACCCTAACCCTAGCCCGAACCCTAACCCTAACCCTTCCCCGAAGCCTGACCCTCAGCCGTCCCCTAATCCTAACCCGTACGCTGACACTAACCCGCGCCCTCACACGTACGCTCCCCCTAGAGCGTTGTCGTACCCTCACCTGGACCCTAAACCGTCCCCGTCCCCTAACCCTAACCCTAGCCCGAAGCCTAACCCTAACCCTTCCCCGAAGCCTGACCCTCAGCCGTCCCCTAATCCTAACCCGTACGCTGACACTAACCCGCGCCCTCACACGTACGCTCCCCCTAGAGCGTTGTCGTACCCTCACCTGGACCCTAAACCGTCCCCGTCCCCTAACCCTAACCCTAGCCCGAAGCCTAACCCTAACCCTTCCCCGAAGCCTGACCCTCAGCCGTCCCCTAATCCTAACCCGTACGCTGACACTAACCCGCGCCCTCACACGTACGCTCCCCCTAGAGCGTTGTCGTACCCTCACCTGGACCCAAAACCGTCCCCGTCCCCTAACCCTAACCCTAGCCCGAACCCTAACCCTAAACCTTCCCCCGAAGCCTGACCCTCAGCCGTCCCCTAATCCTAACCCGTACGCTGACACTAACCCGCGCCCTCACACGTACGCTCCCCCTAGAGCGTTGTCGTACCCTCACCTGGACCCTAAACCGTTCCCGTCCCCTAACCCTAACCCTAGCCCGAAGCCTAACCCTAACCCTTCCCCGAAGCCTGACCCTCAGCCGTCCCCTAATCCTAACCCGTACGCTGACACTAACCCGCGCCCTCACACGTACGCTCCCCCTAGAGCGTTGTCGTACCCTCACCTGGACCCTAAACCGTCCCCGTCCCCTAACCCTAACCCTAGCCCGAAGCCTAACCCTAACCCTTCCCCGAAGCCTGACCCTCAGCCGTCCCCTAATCCTAACCCGTACGCTGACACTAACCCGCGCCCTCACACGTACGCTCCCCCTAGAGCGTTGTCGTACCCTCACCTGGACCCTAAACCGTCCCCGTCCCCTAACCCTAACCCTAGCCCGAAGCCTAACCCTAACCCTTCCCCGAAGCCTGACCCTCAGCCGTCCCCTAATCCTAACCCGTACGCTGACACTAACCCGCGCCCTCACACGTACGCTCCCCCTAGAGCGTTGTCGTACCCTCACCTGGACCCTAAACCGTCCCCGTCCCCTAACCCTAACCCTAGCCCGAACCCTAACCCTAACCCTTCCCCGAAGCCTGACCCTCAGCCGTCCCCTAATCCTAACCCGTACGCTGACACTAACCCGCGCCCTCACACGTACGCTCCCCCTAGAGCGTTGTCGTACCCTCACCTGGACCCTAAACCGTCCCCGTCCCCTAACCCTAACCCTAGCCCGAACCCTAACCCTAACCCTTCCCCGAAGCCTGACCCTCAGCCGTCCCCTAATCCTAACCCGTTCGCTGACACTAACCCGCGCCCTCACACGTACGCTCCCCCTAGAGCGTTGTCGTACCCTCACCTGGACCCTAAACCGTCCCCGTCCCCTAACCCTAACCCTAGCCCGAAGCCTAACCCTAACCCTTCCCCGAAGCCTGACCCTCAGCCGTCCCCTAATCCTAACCCGTACGCTGACACTAACCCGCGCCCTCACACGTACGCTCCCCCTAGAGCGTTGTCGTACCCTCACCTGGACCCTAAACCGTCCCCGTCCCCTAACCCTAACCCTAGCCCGAACCCTAACCCTAACCCTTCCCCGAAGCCTGACCCTCAGCCGTCCCCTAATCCTAACCCGTACGCTGACACTAACCCGCGCCCTCACACGTACGCTCCCCCTAGAGCGTTGTCGTACCCTCACCTGGACCCTAAACCGTCCCCGTCCCCTAACCCTAACCCTAGCCCGAACCCTAACCCTAACCATTCCCCGAAGCCTGACGCTCAGCCGTCCCCTAATCCTAACCCGTACGCTGACACTAACCCGCGCCCTCACACGTACGCTCCCCCTAGAGCGTTGTCGTACCCTCACCTGGACCCTAAACCGTCCCCGTCCCCTAACCCTAACCCTAGCCCGAAGCCTAACCCTAACACTTCCCCGAAGCCTGACCCTCAGCCGTCCCCTAATCCTAACCCGTACGCTGACACTAACCCGCGCCCTCACACGTACGCTCCCCCTAGAGCGTTGTCGTACCCTCACCTGGACCCTAAACCGTCCCCGTCCCCTAACCCTAACCCTAGCCCGAAGCCTAACCCTAACCCTTCCCCGAAGCCTGACCCTCAGCCGTCCCCTAATCCTAACCCGTACGCTGACACTAACCCGCGCCCTCACACGTACGCTCCCCCTAGAGCGTTGTCGTACCCTCACCTGGACCCTAAACCGTCCCCGTCCCCTAACCCTAACCCTAGCCCGAAGCCTAACCCTAACCCTTCCCCGAAGCCTGACCCTCAGCCGTCCCCTAATCCTAACCCGTACGCTGACACTAACCCGCGCCCTCACACGTACGCTCCCCCTAGAGCGTTGTCGTACCCTCACCTGGACCCTAAACCGTCCCCGTCCCCTAACCCTAACCCTAGCCCGAACCCTAACCCTAACCCTTCCCCGAAGCCTGACCCTCAGCCGTCCCCTAATCCTAACCCGTACGCTGACACTAACCCGCGCCCTCACACGTACGCTCCCCCTAGAGCGTTGTCGTACCCTCACCTGGACCCTAAACCGTCCCCGTCCCCTAACCCTAACCCTAGCCCGAAGCCTAACCCTAACCCTTCCCCGAAGCCTGACCCTCAGCCGTCCCCTAATCCTAACCCGTACGCTGACACTAACCCGCGCCCTCACACGTACGCTCACCCTAGAGCGTTGTCGTACCCTCACCTGGACCCTAAACCGTCCCCGTCCCCTAACCCTAACCCTAGCCCGAAGCCTAACCCTAACCCTTCCCCGAAGCCTGACCCTCAGCCGTCCCCTAATCCTAACCCGTACGCTGACACTAACCCGCGCCCTCACACGTACGCTCCCCCTAGAGCGTTGTCGTACCCTCACCTGGACCCAAAACCGTCCCCGTCCCCTAACCCTAACCCTAGCCCGAACCCTAACCCTAACCCTTCCCCCGAAGCCTGACCCTCAGCCGTCCCCTAATCCTAACCCGTACGCTGACACTAACCCGCGCCCTCACACGTACGCTCCCCCTAGAGCGTTGTCGTACCCTCACCTGGACCCTAAACCGTTCCCGTCCCCTAACCCTAACCCTAGCCCGAAGCCTAACCCTAACCCTTCCCCGAAGCCTGACCCTCAGCCGTCCCCTAATCCTAACCCGTACGCTGACACTAACCCGCACCCTCACACGTACGCTCCCCCTAGAGCGTTGTCGTACCCTCACCTGGACCCTAAACCGTCCCCGTCCCCTAACCCTAACCCTAGCCCGAAGCCTAACCCTAACCCTTCCCCGAAGCCTGACCCTCAGCCGTCCCCTAATCCTAACCCGTACGCTGACACTAACCCGCGCCCTCACACGTACGCTCCCCCTAGAGCGTTGTCGTACCCTCACCTGGACCCTAAACCGTCCCCGTCCCCTAACCCTAACCCTAGCCCGAACCCTAACCCTAACCCTTCCCCGAAGCCTGACCCTCAGCCGTCCCCTAATCCTAACCCGTACGCTGACACTAACCCACGCCCTCACACGTACGCTCCCCCTAGAGCGTTGTCGTACCCTCACCTGGACCCAAAACCGTCCCCGTCCCCTAACCCTAAACCTAGCCCGAACCCTAACCCTAACCCTTCCCCCGAAGCCTGACCCTCAGCCGTCCCCTAATCCTAACCCGTACGCTGACACTAACCCGCGCCCTCACACGTACGCTCCCCCTAGAGCGTTGTCGTACCCTCACCTGGACCCTAAACCGTTCCCGTCCCCTAACCCTAACCCTAGCCCGAAGCCTAACCCTAACCCTTCCCCGAAGCCTGACCCTCAGCCGTCCCCTAATCCTAACCCGTACGCTGACACTAACCCGCGCCCTCACACGTACGCTCCCCCTAGAGCGTTGTCGTACCCTCACCTGGACCCTAAACCGTCCCCGTCCCCTAACCCTAACCCTAGCCCGAAGCCTAACCCTAACCCTTCCCCGAAGCCTGACCCTCAGCCGTCCCCTAATCCTAACCCGTACGCTGACACTAACCCGCGCCCTCACACGTACGCTCCCCCTAGAGCGTTGTCGTACCCTCACCTGGACCCTAAACCGTCCCCGTCCCCTAACCCTAACCCTAGCCCGAACCCTAACCCTAACCCTTCCCCGAAGCCTGACCCTCAGCCGTCCCCTAATCCTAACCCGTACGCTGACACTAACCCGCGCCCTCACACGTACGCTCCCCCTAGAGCGTTGTCGTACCCTCACCTGGACCCTAAACCGTCCCCGTCCCCTAACCCTAACCCTAGCCCGAAGCCTAACCCTAACCCTTCCCCGAAGCCTGACCCTCAGCCGTCCCCTAATCCTAACCCGTACGCTGACACTAACCCGCGCCCTCACACGTACGCTCCCCCTAGAGCGTTGTCGTACCCTCACCTGGACCCTAAACCGTCCCCGTCCCCTAACCCTAACCCTAGCCCGAACCCTAACCCTAACCCTTCCCCGAAGCCTGACCCTCAGCCGTCCCCTAATCCTAACCCGTACGCTGACACTAACCCGCGCCCTCACACGTACGCTCCCCCTAGAGCGTTGTCGTACCCTCACCTGGACCCTAAACCGTCCCCGTCCCCTAACCCTAACCCTAGCCCGAAGCCTAACCCTAACCCTTCCCCGAAGCCTGACCCTCAGCCGTCCCCTAATCCTAACCCGTACGCTGACACTAACCCGCGCCCTCACACGTACGCTCACCCTAGAGCGTTGTCGTACCCTCACCTGGACCCTAAACCGTCCCCGTCCCCTAACCCTAACCCTAGCCCGAAGCCTAACCCTAACCCTTCCCCGAAGCCTGACCCTCAGCCGTCCCCTAATCCTAACCCGTACGCTGACACTAACCCGCGCCCTCACACGTACGCTCCCCCTAGAGCGTTGTCGTACCCTCACCTGGACCCAAAACCGTCCCCGTCCCCTAACCCTAACCCTAGCCCGAACCCTAACCCTAACCCTTCCCCCGAAGCCTGACCCTCAGCCGTCCCCTAATCCTAACCCGTACGCTGACACTAACCCGCGCCCTCACACGTACGCTCCCCCTAGAGCGTTGTCGTACCCTCACCTGGACCCTAAACCGTTCCCGTCCCCTAACCCTAACCCTAGCCCGAAGCCTAACCCTAACCCTTCCCCGAAGCCTGACCCTCAGCCGTCCCCTAATCCTAACCCGTACGCTGACACTAACCCGCACCCTCACACGTACGCTCCCCCTAGAGCGTTGTCGTACCCTCACCTGGACCCTAAACCGTCCCCGTCCCCTAACCCTAACCCTAGCCCGAAGCCTAACCCTAACCCTTCCCCGAAGCCTGACCCTCAGCCGTCCCCTAATCCTAACCCGTACGCTGACACTAACCCGCGCCCTCACACGTACGCTCCCCCTAGAGCGTTGTCGTACCCTCACCTGGACCCTAAACCGTCCCCGTCCCCTAACCCTAACCCTAGCCCGAACCCTAACCCTAACCCTTCCCCGAAGCCTGACCCTCAGCCGTCCCCTAATCCTAACCCGTACGCTGACACTAACCCGCGCCCTCACACGTACGCTCCCCCTAGAGCGTTGTCGTACCCTCACCTGGACCCAAAACCGTCCCCGTCCCCTAACCCTAAACCTAGCCCGAACCCTAACCCTAACCCTTCCCCCGAAGCCTGACCCTCAGCCGTCCCCTAATCCTAACCCGTACGCTGACACTAACCCGCGCCCTCACACGTACGCTCCCCCTAGAGCGTTGTCGTGCCCTCACCTGGACCCTAAACCGTTCCCGTCCCCTAACCCTAACCCTAGCCCGAAGCCTAACCCTAACCCTTCCCCGAAGCCTGACCCTCAGCCGTCCCCTAATCCTAACCCGTACGCTGACACTAACCCGCGCCCTCACACGTACGTTCCCCCTAGAGCGTTGTCGTACCCTCACCTGGACCCTAAACCGTCCCCGTCCCCTAACCCTAACCCTAGCCCGAAGCCTAACCCTAACCCTTCCCCGAAGCCTGACCCTCAGCCGTCCCCTAATCCTAACCCGTACGCTGACACTAACCCGCGCCCTCACACGTACGCTCCCCCTAGAGCGTTGTCGTACCCTCACCTGGACCCTAAACCGTCCCCGTCCCCTAACCCTAACCCTAGCCCGAACCCTAACCCTAACCCTTCCCCGAAGCCTGACCCTCAGCCGTCCCCTAATCCTAACCCGTACGCTGACACTAACCCGCGCCCTCACACGTACGCTCCCCCTAGAGCGTTGTCGTACCCTCACCTGGACCCAAAACCGTCCCCGTCCCCTAACCCTAAACCTAGCCCGAACCCTAACCCTAACCCTTCCCCCGAAGCCTGACCCTCAGCCGTCCCCTAATCCTAACCCGTACGCTGACACTAACCCGCGCCCTCACACGTACGCTCCCCCTAGAGCGTTGTCGTACCCTCACCTGGACCCTAAACCGTTCCCGTCCCCTAACCCTAACCCTAGCCCGAAGCCTAACCCTAACCCTTCCCCGAAGCCTGACCCTCAGCCGTCCCCTAATCCTAACCCGTACGCTGACACTAACCCGCGCCCTCACACGTACGCTCCCCCTAGAGCGTTGTCGTACCCTCACCTGGACCCTAAACCGTCCCCGTCCCCTAACCCTAACCCTAGCCCGAAGCCTAACCCTAACCCTTCCCCGAAGCCTGACCCTCAGCCGTCCCCTAATCCTAACCCGTACGCTGACACTAACCCGCGCCCTCACACGTACGCTCCCCCTAGAGCGTTGTCGTACCCTCACCTGGACCCTAAACCGTCCCCGTCCCCTAACCCTAACCCTAGCCCGAACCCTAACCCTAACCCTTCCCCGAAGCCTGACCCTCAGCCGTCCCCTAATCCTAACCCGTACGCTGACACTAACCCGCGCCCTCACACGTACGCTCCCCCTAGAGCGTTGTCGTACCCTCACCTGGACCCTAAACCGTCCCCGTCCCCTAACCCTAACCCTAGCCCGAAGCCTAACCCTAACCCTTCCCCGAAGCCTGACCCTCAGCCGTCCCCTAATCCTAACCCGTACGCTGACACTAACCCGCGCCCTCACACGTACGCTCCCGCTAGAGCGTTGTCGTACCCTCACCTGGACCCTAAACCGTCCCCGTCCCCTAACCCTAACCCTAGCCCGAACCCTAACCCTAACCCTTCCCCTCATCCTGACACTCAGCCGTCCCCAATCCTAACCCGTACGCTGACACTAACCCGCGCCCTCACACGTACGCTCCCCCTAGAGCGTTGTCGTACCCTCACCTGGACCCTAAACCGTCCCCGTCCCCTAACCCTAACCCTAGCCCGAAGCCTAACCCTAACCCTTCCCCGAAGCCTGACCCTCAGCCGTCCCCTAATCCTAACCCGTACGCTGACACTAACCCGCGCCCTCACACGTACGCTCCCCCTAGAGCGTTGTCGTACCCTCACCTGGACCCTAAACCGTCCCCGTGCCCTAACCCTAACCCTAGCCCGAAGCCTAACCCTAACCCTTCCCCGAAGCCTGACCCTCAGCCGTCCCCTAATCCTAACCCGTACGCTGACACTAACCCGCGCCCTCACACGTACGCTCCCCCTAGAGCGTTGTCGTACCCTCACCTGGACCCTAAACCGTCCCCGTCCCCTAACCCTAACCCTAGCCCGAAGCCTAACCCTAACCCTTCCCCGAAGCCTGACCCTCAGCCGTCCCCTAATCCTAACCCGTACGCTGACACTAACCCGCACCCTCAAACATACGCTCCTCCTAGAGCGTTGTCGTACCCTCACCTGGACCCTAAACCGTCCCCGTCCCCTAACCCTAACCCTAGCCCGAAGCCTAACCCTAACCCTTCCCCGAAGCCTGACCCTCAGCCGTCCCCTAATCCTAACCCGTACGCTGACACTAACCCGCGCCCTCACACGTACGCTCCCCCTAGAGCGTTGTCGTACCCTCACCTGGACCCTAAACCGTCCCCGTCCCCTAACCCTAACCCTAGCCCGAAGCCTAACCCTAACCCTTCCCCGAAGCCTGACCCTCAGCCGTCCCCTAATCCTAACCCGTACGCTGACACTAACCCGCGCCCTCACACGTACGCTCCCCCTAGAGCGTTGTCGTACCCTCACCTGGACCCTAAACCGTCCCCGTCCCCTAACCCTAACCCTAGCCCGAAGCCTAACCCTAACCCTTCCCCGAAGCCTGACCCTCAGCCGTCCCCTAATCCTAACCCGTACGCTGACACTAACCCGCGCCCTCACACGTACGCTCCCCCTAGAGCGTTGTCGTACCCTCACCTGGACCCTAAACCGTCCCCGTCCCCTAACGCTAACCCTAGCCCGAACCCTAACCCTAACCCTTCCCCGAAGCCTGACCCTCAGCCGTCCCCTAATCCTAACCCGTACGCTGACACTAACCCGCGCCCTCACACGTACGCTCCCCGTAGAGCGTTGTCGTACCCTCACCTGGACCCTAAACCGTCCCCGTCCCCTAACCCTAACCCTAGCCCGAACCCTAACCCTAACCCTTCCCCGAAGCCTGACCCTCAGCCGTCCCCTAATCCTAACCCGTACGCTGACACTAACCCGCGCCCTCACACGTACGCTCCCCCTAGAGCGTTGTCGTACCCTCACCTGGACCCTAAACCGTCCCCGTCCCCTAACCCTAACCCTAGCCCGAACCCTAACCCTAACCCTTCCCCCGAAGCCTGACCCTCAGCCGTCCCCTAATCCTAACCCGTACGCTGACACTAACCCGCGCCCTCACACGTACGCTCCCCCTAGAACGTTGTCGTACCCTCACCTGGACCCTAAACCGTCCCCGTCCCCTAACCCTAACCCTAGCCCGAAGCCTAACCCTAACCCTTCCCCGAAGCCTGACCCTCAGCCGTCCCCTAATCCTAACCCGTACGCTGACACTAACCCGCGCCCTCACACGTACGCTCCCCCTAGAGCGTTGTCGTACCCTCACCTGGACCCTAAACCGTCCCCATCCCCTAACCCTAACCCTAGCCCGAACCCTAACCCTAACCCTTCCCCGAAGCCTGACCATCAGCCGTCCCCTAATCTTAACCCGTACGCTGACACTAACCCGCGCCCTCACACGTACCCTCCCCGTAGAGCGTTGTCGTACCCTCACCTGGACCCTAAACCGTCCCCGTCCCCTAACCCTAACCCTAGCCCGAACCCAAACCCTAACCCTTCCCCGAAGCCTGACCCTCAGCCGTCCCCTAATCCTAACCCGTACGCTGACACTAACCCGCGCCCTCACACGTACGCTCCCCCTAGAGCGTTGTCGTACCCTCAACTGGACCCTAAACCGTCCCCGTCCCCTAACCCTAACCCTAGCCCGAAGCCTAACCCTAACCCTTCCCCGAAGCCTGACCCTCAGCCGTCCCCTAATCCTAACCCGTACGCTGACACTAACCCGCGCCCTCACACGTACGCTCCCCCTAGAGCGTTGTCGTACCCTCATCTGGACCCTAAACCGTCCCCGTCCCCTAACCCTAACCCTAGCCCGAACCCTAACCCTAACCCTTCCCCGAAGCCTGACCCTCAGCCGTCCCCTAATCCTAACCCGTACGCTGACACTAACCCGCGCCCTCACACGTACGCTCCCCCTAGAGCGTTGTCGTACCCTCACCTGGACCCTAAACCGTCCCCGTCCCCTAACCCTAACCCTAGCCCGAACCCTAACCCTAACCCTTCCCCGAAGCCTGACCCTCAGCCGTCCCCTAATCCTAACCCGTACGCTGACACTAACCCGCGCCCTCACACGTACGCTCCCCCTAGAGCGTTGTCGTACCCTCACCTGGACCCTAAACCGTCCCCGTCCCCTAACCCTAACCCTAGACCGAACCCTAACCCTAACCCTTCCCCGAAGCCTGACCCTCAGCCGTCCCCTAATCCTAACCCGTACGCTGACACTAACCCGCGCCCTCACACGTACGCTCCCCCTAGAGCGTTGTCGTACCCTCACCTGGACCCTAAACCGTCCCCGTCCCCTAACCCTAACCCTAGACCGAACCCTAACCCTAACCCTTCCCCGAAGCCTGACCCTCAGCCGTCCCCTAATCCTAACCCGTACGCTGACACTAACCCGCGCCCTCACACGTACGCTCCCCCTAGAGCGTTGTCGTACCCTCACCTGGACCCTAAACCGTCCCCGTCCCCTAACCCTAACCCTAGCCTGAACCCTAACCGTAACCCTTCCCCGAAGCCTGACCCTCAGCCGTCCCCTAATCCTAACCCGTACGCTGACACTAACCCGCGACCTCACACGTACGCTCCCCCTAGAGCGTTGTCGTACCCTCACCTGGACCCTAAACCGTCCCCGTCCCCTAACCCTAACCCTAGCCCGAACCCTAACCCTAACACTTCCCCGAAGCCTGACCCTCAGCCGTCCCCTAATCCTAACCCGTACGCTGACACTAACCCGCGCCCTCACACGTACGCTCCCCCTAGAGCGTTGTCGTACCCTCACCTGGACCCTAAACCGTCCCCGTCCCCTAACCCTAACCCTAGCCCGAACCCTAACCCTAACCCTTCCCCGAAGCCTGACCCTCAGCCGTCCCCTAATCCTAACCCGTACGCTGACACTAACCCGCGCCCTCACACGAACGCTCCCCCTAGAGCGTTGTCGTACCCTCACCTGGAGCCTAAACCGTCCCCGTCCCCTAACCCTAACCCTAGCCCGAACCCTAACCCTAACCCTTCCCCGAAGCCTGACCCTCAGCCGTCCCCTAATCCTAACCCGTACGCTGACACTAACCCGCGCCCTCACACGTACGCTCCCCCTAGAGCGTTGTCGTACCCTCACCTGGACCCTAAACCGTCCCCGTCCCCTAACCCTAACCCTAGCCCGAACCCTAACCCTAACCCTTCCCCGAAGCCTGACCCTCAGCCGTCCCCTAATCCTAACCCGTACGCTGACACTAACCCGCGCCCTCACACGTACGCTCCCCCTACAGCGTTGTCGTACCCTCACCTAGACCCTAAACCGTCCCCGTCCCCTAACCCTATCCCGAACCCTAACCCTAACACTTCCCCGAAACCTGACCCTCAGCCGTCCCCTAATCCTAACCCGTACGCTGACACACACCCGCGCCCTCACACGTACGCTCCCCCTAGAGCGTTGTCGTACCCTCACCTGGACCCTAAACCGTCCCCGTCCCCTAACCCTAACCCTAGCCCGAACCCTAACCCTAACCCTTCCCCGAAGCCTGACCCTCAGGCGTCCCCTAATCCTAACCCGTATGCTGACACTAACCCACGCCCTCACACGTACGCTCCCCCTAGAGCGTTGTCGTACCCTCACCTGGACCCTAAACCGTCCCCGTCCCCTAACCCTAACCCTAGCCCGAACCCTAACCCTAACCCTTCCCCGAAGCCTGACCCTCAGCCGTCCCCTAATCCTAACCCGTACGCTGACACTAAACCGCGCCCTCACACGTACGCTCCCCCTAGAGCGTTGTCGTACCCTCACCTGGACCCTAAACCGTCCCCGTCCCCTAACCCTAACCCTAGCCCGAACCCTAACCCTAACCCTTCCCCGAAGCCTGACCCTCAGCCGTCCCCTAATCCTAACCCGTACGCTGACACTAACCCGCGCCCTCACACGTACGCTCCCCCTAGAGCGTTGTCGTACCCTCACCTGGACCCTAAACCGTCCCCGTCCCCTAACCCTAACCCTAGCCCGAACCCTAACCCTAACCCTTCCCCGAAGCCTGACCCTCAGCCGTCCCCTAATCCTAACCCATACGCTGACACTAACCCGCGCCCTCACACGTACGCTCCCCCTAGAGCGTTGTCGTACCCTCACCTGGACCCTAAACCGTCCCCGTCCCCTAACCCTAACCCTAGCCCGAACCCTAACCCTAACCCTTCCCCGAAGCCTGACCCTCAGCCGTCCCCTAATCCTAACCCGTACGCTGACACTAACCCGCGCCCTCACACGTACGCTCCCACTAGAGCGTTGTCGTACCCTCACCTGGACCCTAAACCGTCCCCGTCCCCTAACCCTAACCCTAGCCCGAAGCCTAACCCTAACCCTTCCCCGAAGCCTGACCCTCAGCCGTCCCCTAATCCTAACCCGTACGCTGACACTAACCCGCGCCCTCACACGTACGCTCCCCCTAGAGCGTTGTCGTACCCTCACCTGGACCCTAAACCGTCCCCGTCCCCTAACCCTAACCCTAGCCCGAACCCTAACCCTAACCCTTCCCCGAAGCCTGACCCTCAGCCGTCCCCTAATCCTAACCCGTACGCTGACACTAACCCGCGCCCTCACACGTACGCTCCCCCTAGAGCGTTGTCGTACCCTCACCTGGACCCTAAACCGTCCCCGTCCCCTAACCCTAACCCTAGCCCGAACCCTAACCCTAACCCTTCCCCGAAGCCTGACCCTCAGCCGTCCCCTAATCCTAACCCGTACGCTGACACTAACCCGCGCCCTCACACGTACGCTCCCCCTAGAGCGTTGTCGTACCCTCACCTAGACCCTAAACCGTCCCCGTCCCCTAACACTAGCCCAAACCCTAACCCTAACACTTCCCCGAAACCTGACCCTCAGCCGTCCCCTAATCCTAACCCGTACGCTGACACTAACCCGCGCCCTCACACGTACGCTCCCCCTAGAGCGTTGTCGTACCCTCACCTGGACCCTAAACCGTCCCCGTCCCGTAACCCTAACCCTAGCCCGAACCCTAACCCTAACCCTTCCCCGAAGCCTGACCCTCAGCCGTCCCCTAATCCTAACCCGTACGCTGACACTAACCCGCGCCCTCACACGTACGCTCCCCCTAGAGCGTTGTCGTACCCTCACCTGGACCCTAAACCGTCCCCGTCCCCTAACCCTAACCCTAGCCCGAAGCCTAACCCTAACCCTTCCCCGAAGCCTGACCCTCAGCCGTCCCCTAATCCTAACCCGTACGCTGACACTAACCCGCGCCCTCACACGTACGCTCCCCCTAGAGCGTTGTCGTACCCTCACCTGGACCCTAAACCGTCCCCGTCCCCTAACCCTAACCCGAACCCTAACCCTAACCCTTCCCCGAAGCCTGACCCTCCGCCGTCCCCTAATCCTAACCCGTACGCTGACACTAACCCGCGCCCTCACACGTACGCTCCCCCTAGAGCGTTGTCGTACCCTCACCTGGACCCTAAACCGTCCCCGTCCCCTAACCCTAACCCTAGCCCGAACCCTAACCCTAACCCTTCCCCGAAGCCTGACCCTCAGCCGTCCCCTAATCCTAACCCGTACGCTGACACTAACCCGCGCCCTCACACGTACGCTTCCCCTAGAGCGTTGTCGTACCCTCACCTGGACCCTAAACCGTCCCCGTCGCCTAACCCTAACCCTAGCCCGAACCCTAACCCTAACCCTTCCCCGAAGCCTGACCCTCAGCCGTCCCCTAATCCTAACCCGTACGCTGACACTAACCCGCGCCCTCACACGTACGCTCCCCCTAGAGCGTTGTCGTACCCTCACCTGGACCCTAAACCGTCCGGGTCCCCTAACCCTAGCCCGAACCCTAACCCTAACACTTCCCCGAAGCCTGACCCTCAGCCGTCCCCTAATCATAACCCGTACACTGACACTAACCCGCGCCCTCACACGTACGCTCCCCCTAGAGCGTTGTCGTACCCTCACCTGGACCCTAAACCGTCCCCGTCCCCTAACCCTAACCCTAGCCCGAACCCTAACCCTAACCCTTCCCCGAAGCCTGACCCTCAGCCGTCCCCTAATCCTAACCCGTACGATGACACTAACCCGCGCCCTCACACGTACGCTCCCCTTAGAGCGTTGTCGTACCCTCACCTGGACCCTAAACCGTCCCCGTCCCCTAACCCTAACCCTAGCCCGAACCCTAACCCTAACCCTTCCCCGAAGCCTGACCCTCAGCCGTCCCCTAATCCTAACCCGTACGCTGACACTAACCCGCGCCCTCACACGTACGCTCCCCCTAGAGCGTTGTCGTACCCTCACCTGGACCCTAAACCGTCCCCGTCCCCTAACCCTAACCCTAGCCCGAACCCTAACCCTAACCCTTCCCCGAAGCCTGACCCTCAGCCGTCCCCTAATCCTAACCCGTACGCTGACACTAACCCGCGCCCTCACACGTACGCTCCCCCTAGAGCGTTGTCGTACCCTCACCTGGACCCTAAACCGTCCCCGTCCCCTAACCCTAACCCTAGCCCGATCCCTAACCCTAACCCTTCCCCGAAGCCTGACCCTCAGCCGTCCCCTAATCCTAACCCGTACGCTGACACTAACCCGCGCCCTCACACGTACGCTCCCCCTAGAGCGTTGTCGTACCCTCACCTGGACCCTAAACCGTCCCCGTCCCCTAACCCTAACCCTAGCCCGAACCCTAACCCTAACCCTTCCCCGAAGCCTGACCCTCAGCCGTCCCCTAATCCTAACCCGTACGCTGACACTAACCCGCGCCCTCACACGTACGCTCCCCCTAGAGCGTTGTCGTACCCTCACCTGGACCCTAAACCGTCCCCGTCCCCTAACCCTAACCCTAGCCCGAACCCTAACCCTAACCCTTCCCCGAAGCCTGACCCTCAGCCGTCCCCTAATCCTAACCCGTACGCTGACACTAACCCGCGCCCTCACATGTACGCTCCCCCTAGAGCGTTGTCGTACCCTCACCTGGACCCTAAACCGTCCCCGTCCCCTAACCCTAACCCTAGCCCGAACCCTAACCCTAACCCTTCCCCGAAGCCTGACCCTCAGCCGTCCCCTAATCCTAACCCGTACGCTGACAGTAACCCGCGCCCTCACACGTACGCTCCCCCTAGAGCGTTGTCGTACCCTCACCTGGACCCTAAACCGTCCCCGTCCCCTAACCCTAACCCTAGCCCGAACCCTAACCCTAACCCTTCCCCGAAGCCTGACCCTCAGCCGTCCCCTAATCCTAACCCGTACGCTGACACTAACCCGCGCCCTCACACGTACGCTCCCCCTAGAGCGTTGTCGTACCCTCACCTGGACCCTAAACCGTCCCCGTCCCCTAACCCTAACCCTAGCCCGAACCCTAACCCTAACCCTTCCCCGAAGCCTGACCCTCAGCCGTCCCCTAATCCTAACCCGTACGCTGACACTAACCCGCGCCCTCACACGTACGCTCCCCCTAGAGCGTTGTCGTACCCTCACCTGGACCCTAAACCGTCCCCGTCCCCTAACCCTAACCCTAGCCCGAATCCTAACCCTAACCCTTCCCCGAAGCCTGACCCTCAGCCGTCCCCTAATCCTAACCCGTACGCTGACACTAACCCGCGCCCTCACACGTACGCTCCCCCTAGAGCGTTGTCGTACCCTCACCTGGACCCTAAACCGTCCCCGTCCCCTAACCCTAGCCCGAACCCTAACCCTAACACTTCCCCGAAACCTGACCCTCAGCCGTCCCCTAATCCTAACCCGTACGCCTACACTAACCCGCGCCCTCACACGTACGCTCCCCCTAGAGCGTTGTCGTACCCTCAACTGGACCCTAAACCGTCCCCGTCCCCTAACCCTAACCCTAGCCCGAACCCTAACCCTAACCCTTCCCCGAAGCCTGACCCTCAGCCGTCCCCTAATCCTAACCCGTACGCTGACACTAACCCGTGCCCTCACACGTACGCTCCCCCTAGAGCGTTGTCGTACCCTCACCTGGACCCTAAACCGTCCCCGTCCCCTAACCCTAACCCTAGCCCGAAGCCTAACCCTAACCCTTCCCCGAAGCCTGACCCTCAGCCGTCCCCTAATCCTAACCCGTACGCTGACACTAACCCGCGCCCTCACACGTACGCTCCCCCTAGAGCGTTGTCGTACCCTCACCTGGACCCTAAACCGTCCCCGTCCCCTAACCCTAACCCTAGCCCGAACCCTAACCCTAACCCTTCCCCGAAGCCTGACCCTCAGCCGTCCCCTAATCCTAACCCGTACGCTGACACTAACCCGCGCCCTCACATGTACGCTCCCCCTAGAGCGTTGTCGTACCCT
The DNA here is from genome assembly GCF_963455315.2 of Globicephala melas. NCBI lineage: Eukaryota > Metazoa > Chordata > Mammalia > Artiodactyla > Delphinidae > Globicephala > Globicephala melas. Next base: position 144,017 of record NW_027207368.1, on the reverse strand, counting down.
CACCTGGACCCTAAACCGTCCCCGTCCCCTAACCCTAACCCTAGCCCGAACCCTAACCCTAACCCTTCCCCGAAGCCTGACCCTCAGCCGTCCCCTAATCCTAACCCGTACGCTGACACTAACCCGCGCCCTCAAACGTACGCTCCCCCTAGAGCGTTGTCGTACCCTCACCTGGACCCTAAACCGTTCCCGTCCCCTATCCCTAACCCTAACCCGAACCCTAACCCTAACCCTTCCCCGAAGCCTGACCCTCAGCCGTCCCCTAATCCTAACCCGTACGCTGACACTAACCCGCGCCCTCACACGTACGCTCCCCCTAGAGCGTTGTCGTACCCTCACCTGGACCCTAAACCGTTCCCGTCCCCTAACCCTAACCCTAACCCGAACCCTAAACCTAACCCTTCCCCGAAGCCTGACCCTCAGCCGTCCCCTAATCCTAACCCGTACGCTGACACTAACCCGCGCCCTCACACGTACGCTCCCCCTAGAGCGTTGTCGTACCCTCACCTGGACCCTAAACCGTCCCCGTCCCCTAACCCTAGCCCGAACCCTAACCCTAACACTTCCCCGAAACCTGACCCTCAGCCGTCCCCTAATCCTAACCCGTACGCCTACACTAACCCGCGCCCTCACACGTACGCTCCCCCTAGAGCGTTGTCGTACCCTCAACTGGACCCTAAACCGTCCCCGTCCCCTAACCCTAACCCTAGCCCGAACCCTAACCCTAACCCTTCCCCGAAGCCTGACCCTCAGCCGTCCCCTAATCCTAACCCGTACGCTGACACTAACCCGTGCCCTCACACGTACGCTCCCCCTAGAGCGTTGTCGTACCCTCACCTGGACCCTAAACCGTCCCCGTCCCCTAACCCTAACCCTAGCCCGAAGCCTAACCCTAACCCTTCCCCGAAGCCTGACCCTCAGCCGTCCCCTAATCCTAACCCGTACGCTGACACTAACCCGCGCCCTCACACGTACGCTCCCCCTAGAGCGTTGTCGTACCCTCACCTGGACCCTAAACCGTCCCCGTCCCCTAACCCTAACCCTAGCCCGAACCCTAACCCTAACCCTTCCCCGAAGCCTGACCCTCAGCCGTCCCCTAATCCTAACCCGTACGCTGACACTAACCCGCGCCCTCACATGTACGCTCCCCCTAGAGCGTTGTCGTACCCTCACCTGGACCCTAAACCGTCCCCGTCCCCTAACCCTAACCCTAGCCCGAACCCTAACCCTAACCCTTCCCCGAAGCCTGACCCTCAGCCGTCCCCTAATCCTAACCCGTACGCTGACACTAACCCGCGCCCTCACACGTACGCTCCCCCTAGAGCGTTGTCGTACCCTCACCTGGACCCTAAACCGTCCCCGTCCCCTAACCCTAACCCTAGCCCGAACCCTAACCCTAACCCTTCCCCGAAGCCTGACCCTCAGCCGTCCCCTAATCCTAACCCGTACGCTGACACTAACCCGCGCCCTCACACGTACGCTCCCCCTAGAGCGTTGTCGTACCCTCACCTGGACCCTAAACCGTCCCCGTCCCCTAACCCTAACCCTAGCCCGAACCCTAACCCTAACCCTTCCCCGAAGCCTGACCCTCAGCCGTCCCCTAATCCTAACCCGTACGCTGACACTAACCCGCGCCCTCACACGTACGCTCCCCCTAGAGCGTTGTCGTACCCTCACCTGGACCCTAAACCGTCCCCGTCCCCTAACCCTAACCCTAGCCCGAACCCTAACCCTAACCCTTCCCCGAAGCCTGACCCTCAGCCGTCCCCTAATCCTAACCCGTACGCTGACACTAACCCGCGCCCTCACACGTACGCTCCCCCTAGAGCGTTGTCGTACCCTCACCTGGACCCTAAACCGTCCCCGTCCCCTAACCCTAACCCTAGCCCGAACCCTAACCCTAACCCTTCCCCGAAGCCTGACCCTCAGCCGTCCCCTAATCCTAACCCGTACGCTGACACTAACCCGCGCCCTCACACGTACGCTCCCCCTAGAGCGTTGTCGTACCCTCACCTGGACCCTAAACCGTCCCCGTCCCCTAACCCTAACCCTAGCCCGAACCCTAACCCTAACCCTTCCCCGAAGCCTGACCCTCAGCCGTCCCCTAATCCTAACCCGTACGCTGACACTAACCCGCGGCCTCACACGTACGCTCCCCCTAGAGCGTTGTCGTACCCTCACCTGGACCCTAAACCGTCCCCGTCCCCTAACCCTAACCCTAGCCCGAACCCTAACCCTAACCCTTCCCCGAAGCCTGACCCTCAGCCGTCCCCTAATCCTAACCCGTACGCTGACACTAACCGGCGCCCTCACACATACGCTCCCCCTAGAGCGTTGTCGTACCCTCACCTGGACCCTAAACCGTCCCCGTCCCCTAACCCTAACCCTAGCCCGAACCCTAACCCTAACCCTTCCCCGAAGCCTGACCCTCAGCCGTCCCCTAATCCTAACCCGTACGCTGACACTAACCCGCGCCCTCACACGTACGCTCCCCCTAGAGCGTTGTCGTACCCTCACCTGGACCCTAAACCGTCCCCGTCCCCTAACCCTAACCCTAGCCCGAACCCTAACCCTAACCCTTCCCCGAAGCCTGACCCTCAGCCGTCCCCTAATCCTAACCCGTACGCTGACACTAACCCGCGCCCTCACACGTACGCTCCCCCTAGAGCGTTGTCGTACCCTCACCTGGACCCTAAACCGTCCCCGTCCCCTAACCCTAACCCTAGCCCGAATCCTAACCCTAACCCTTCCCCGAAGCCTGACCCTCAGCCGTCCCCTAATCCTAACCCGTACGCTGACACTAACCCGCACCCTCACACGTACGCTCCCCCTACAGCGTTGTCGTACCCTCACCTGGACCCTAAACCGTCCCCGTCCCCTAACCCTAGCCCGAACCCTAACCCAAACACTTCCCCGAAACCTGACCCTCAGCCGTCCCCTAATCCTAACCCGTACGCTGACACTAACCCGCGCCCTCACACGTACGCTCCCCCTAGAGCGTTGTCGTACCCTCACCTGGACCCTAAACCGTCCCCGTCCCCTAACCCTAACCCTAGCCCGAACCCTAACCCTAACCCTTCCCCGAAGCCTGACCCTCAGCCGTCCCCTAATCCTAACCCGTACGCTGACACTAACCCGCGCCCTCACACGTACGCTCCCCCTAGAGCGTTGTCGTACCCTCACCTGGACCCTAAACCGTCCCCGTCCCCTAACCCTAACCCTAGCCCGAACCCTAACCCTAACCCTTCCCCGAAGCCTGACCCTCAGCCGTCCCCTAATCCTAACCCGTACGCTGACACTAACCCGCGCCCTCACACGTACGCTCCCCCTAGAGCGTTGTCGTACCCTCACCTGGACCCTAAACCGTCCCCGTCCCCTAACCCTAACCCTAGCCCGAACCCTAACCATAACCCTTCCCCGAAGCCTGAACCTCAGCCGTCCCCTAATCCTAACCCGTATGCTGACACTAACCCACGCCCTCACACGTACGCTCCCTCTAGAGCGTTGTCGTACCCTCACCTGGACCCTAAACCGTCCCCATCCCCTAACCCTAACCCTAGCCCGAACCCTAACCCTAACCCTTCCCCGAAGCCTGACCCTCAGCCGTCCCCTAATCCTAACCCGTACGCTGACACTAACCCGCGCCCTCACACGTACGCTCCCCCTAGAGCGTTGTCGTACCCTCACCTGGACCCTAAACCGTCCCCGTCCCCTAACCCTAACCCTAGACCGAACCCTAACCCTAACCCTTCCCCGAAGCCTGACCCTCAGCCCTCCCCTAATCCTAAACCGTACGCTGACACTAACCCGCGCCCTCACACGTACGCTCCTCCTAGAGCGTTGTCGTACCCTCACCTGGACCCTAAACCGTCCCCGTCCCCTAACCCTAACCCTAGCCCGAACCCTAACCCTAACCCTTCCCCGAAGCCTGACCCTCAGCCGTCCCCTAATCCTAACCCGTACGCTGACACTAACCCGCGCCCTCACACGTACGCTCCCCCTAGAGCGTTGTCGTACCCTCACCTGGACCCTAAACCGTCCCCGTCCCCTAACCCTAACCCTAGCCCGAACCCTAACCCTAACCATTCCCCGAAGCCTGACCCTCAGCCGTCCCCTAATCCTAACCCGTACGCTGACACTAACCCGCGCCCTCACACGTACGCTCCCCCTAGAGCGTTGTCGTACCCTCACCTGGACCCTAAACCGTCCCCGTCCCCTAACCCTAACCCTAGCCCGAACCCTAACCCTAACCCTTCCCCGAAGCCTGACCCTCAGCCGTCCCCTAATCCTAACCCGTACGCTGACACTAACCCGCGCCCTCACACGTACGCTCCCCCTAGAGCGTTGTCGTACCCTCACCTGGACCCTAAACCGTCCCCGTCCCCTAACCCTAACCCTAGCCCGAACCCTAACCCTAACCCTTCCCCGAAGCCTGACCCTCAGCCGTCCCCTAATCCTAACCCGTACGCTGACACTAACCCGCTCCCTCACACGTACGCTCCCCCTAGAGCGTTGTCGTACCCTCACCTGGACCCTAAACCGTCCCCGTCCCCTAACCCTAGCCCGAACCCTAACCCTAACCCTTCCCCGAAGCCTGACTCTCAGCCGTACTCTAATCCTAACCCGTACGCTGACACTAACCCGCGCCCGCACACGTACGCTCCCCCTAGAGCGTTGTCGTACCCTCACCTGGACCCTAAACCGTCCCCGTCCCCTAACCCTAACCCTAGCCCGAACCCTACCCCTAACGCTTCCCCGAAGCCTGACCCTCAGCCGTCCCCTAATCCTAACCCGTACGCTGACACTAACCCGCGCCCTCACACGTACGCTCCCCCTAGAGCGTTGTCGTACCCTCACCTGGACCCTAAACCGTCCCCGTCCCCTAACCCTAACCCTAGCCCGAACCCTAACCCTAACCCTTCCCCGAAGCCTGACCCTCACCCGTCCCCTAATCCTAACCCGTACGCTGACACTAACCCGCGCCCTCACACGTACGCTCCCCCTAGAGCGTTGTCGTACCCTCACCTGGACCCTAAACCGTCCCCGTCCCCTAACCCTAACCCTAGCCCGAAGCATAACCCTAACCCTTCCCCGAAGCCTGACCCTCAGCCGTCCCCTAATCCTAACCCGTATGCTGACACTAACCCGCGCCCTCACACGTACGCTCCCCCTAGAGCGTTGTCGTACCCTCACCTGGACCCTGAACCGTCCCCGTCCCCTAACCCTAACCCTAGCCCGAACCCTAACCCTAACCCTTCCCCGAAGCCTGACCCTCAGCCGTCCCCTAATCCTAACCCGTACGCTGACACTAACCCGCGCCCTCACACGTACGCTCCCCCTAGAGCGTTGTCGTACCCTCACCTGGACCCTAAACCGTCCCCGTCCCCTAACCCTAGCCCGAACCCTAACCCTAACACTTCCCCGAAACCTGACCCTCAGCTGTCCCCTAATCCTAACCCGTACGCTGACACTAACCCGCGCCCTCACACGTACGCTCCCCCTAGAGCGTTGTCGTACCCTCACCTGGACCCTAAACCGTCCCCGTCCCGTAACCCTAACCCTAGCCCGAACCCTAACCCTAACCCTTCCCCGAAGCCTGACCCTCAGCCGTCCCCTAATCCTAACCCGTACGCTGACACTAACCCGCGCCCTCACACGTACGCTCCCCGTAGAGCGTTGTCGTACCCTCACCTGGACCCTAAACCGTCCCCGTCCCCTAACCCTAACCCTAGCCCGAACCCTAACCCTAACCCTTCCCCGAAGCCTGACCCTCAGCCGTCCCCTAATCCTAACCCGTACGCTGACACTAACCCGCGCCCTCACACGTACGCTCCCCCTAGAGCGTTGTCGTACCCTCACCTGGACCCTAAACCGTCCCCGCCCCCTAACCCTAACCCTAGCCCGAACCCTAACCCTAACCCTTCCCCGAAGCCTGACCCTCAGCCGTCCCCTAATCCTAACCCGTACGCTGACACTAACCCGCGCCCTCACACGTACGCTCCCCCTAGAGCGTTGTCGTACCCTCACCTGGACCCTAAACCGTCCCCGTCCCGTAACCCTAACCCTAGCCCGAAGCCTAACCCTAACCCTTCCCCGAAGCCTGACCCTCAGCCGTCCCCTAATCCTAACTCGTACGCTGACGCTAACCCGCGCCCTCACACGTACGCTCCCCCTAGAGCGTTGTCGTACCCTCACCTGGACCCTAAACAGTCCCCGTCCCCTAACCCTAACCCTAGCCCGAACCCTAACCCTAACCCTTCCCCGAAGCCTGACCCTCAGCCGTCCCCTAATCCTAACCCGTACGCTGACACTAACCCGCGCCCTCACACGTACGCTCCCCCTAGAGCGTTGTCGTACCCTCACCTGGACCCTAAACCGTCCCCGTCCCCTAACCCTAACCCTAGCCCGAACCCTAACCCTAACCCTTCCCCGAAGCCTGACCCTCAGCCGTCCCCTAATCCTAACCCGTACGCTGACACTAACCCACGCCCTCACACGTACGCTCCCCCTAGAGCGTTGTCGTACCCTCACCTGGACCCTAAACCGTCCCCGTCCCCTAACCCTAACCCTAGCCCGAACCCTAACCCTAACCCTTCCCCGAAGCCTGACCCTCAGCCGTCCCCTAATCCTAACCCGTACGCTGACACTAACCCGCGCCCTCACACGTACGCTCCCCCTAGAGCGTTGTCGTACCCTCACCTGGACCCTAAACCGTCCCCGTCCCCTAACCCTAACCCTAGCCCGAACCCTAACCCTAACCCTTCCCCGAAGCCTGACCCTCAGCCGTCCCCTAATCCTAACCCGTACGCTGACACTAACCCGCGCCCTCACACGTACGCTCCCCCTAGAGCGTTGTCGTACCCTCACCTGGACCCTAAACCGTCCCCGTCCCCTAACCCTAACCCTAGCCCGAACCCTAACCCTAACCCTTCCCCGAAGCCTGACCCTCAGCCGTCCCCTAATCCTAACCCGTACGCTGACAGTAACCCGCGCCCTCACACGTACGCTCCCCCTAGAGCGTTGTCGTACCCTCACCTGGACCCTAAACCGTCCCCGTCCCCTAACCCTAACCCTAGCCCGAACCCTAACCCTAACCCTTCCCCGAAGCCTGACCCTCAGCCGTCCCCTAATCCTAACCCGTACGCTGACACTAACCCGCGCCCTCACACGTACGCTCCCCCTAGAGCGTTGTCGTACCCTCACCTGGACCCTAAACCGTCCCCGTCCCCTAACCCTAACCCTAGCCCGAACCCTAACCCTAACCCTTCCCCGAAGCCTGACCCTCAGCCGTCCCCTAATCCTAACCCGTACGCTGACACTAACCCGCGCCCTCACACGTACGCTCCCCCTAGAGCGTTGTCGTACCCTCACCTGGACCCTAAACCGTCCCCGTCCCCTAACCCTAACCCTAGCCCGAATCCTAACCCTAACCCTTCCCCGAAGCCTGACCCTCAGCCGTCCCCTAATCCTAACCCGTACGCTGACACTAACCCACGCCCTCACACGTACGCTCCCCCTAGAGCGTTGTCGTACCCTCACCTGGACCCTAAACCGTCCCCGTCCCCTAACCCTAGCCCGAACCCTAACCCTAACACTTCCCCGAAACCTGACCCTCAGCCGTCCCCTAATCCTAACCCGTACGCCTACACTAACCCGCGCCCTCACACGTACGCTCCCCCTAGAGCGTTGTCGTACCCTCAACTGGACCCTAAACCGTCCCCGTCCCCTAACCCTAACCCTAGCCCGAACCCTAACCCTAACCCTTCCCCGAAGCCTGACCCTCAGCCGTCCCCTAATCCTAACCCGTACGCTGACACTAACCCGCGCCCTCAAACGTACGCTCCCCCTAGAGCGTTGTCGTACCCTCACCTGGACCCTAAACCGTTCCCGTCCCCTAACCCTAACCCTAACCCGAACCCTAACCCTAACCCTTCCCCGAAGCCTGACCCTCAGCCGTCCCCTAATCCTAACCCGTACGCTGACACTAACCCGCGCCCTCACACGTACGCTCCCCCTAGAGCGTTGTCGTACCCTCACCTGGACCCTAAACCGTCCCCGTCCCCTAACCCTAACCCTAGCCCGAACCCTAACCCTAACCCTTCCCCGAAGCCTGACCCTCAGCCGTCCCCTAATCCTAACCCGTACGCTGACACTAACCCGCGCCCTCACACGTACGCTCCCCCTAGAGCGTTGTCGTACCCTCACCTGGACCCTAAACCGTCCCCGTCCCCTAACCCTAACCCTAGCCCGAACCCTAACCCTAACACTTCCCCGAAGCCTGACCCTCAGCCGTCCCCTAATCCTAACCCGTACGCTGACACTAACCCGCGCCCTCACACGTACGCTCCCCCTAGAGCGTTGTCGTACCCTCACCTGGACCCTAAACCGTCCCCGTCCCCTAACCCTAACCCTAGCGCGAACCCTAACCCTAACCCTTCCCCGAAGCCTGACCCTCAGCCGTCCCCTAATCCTAACCCGTACGCTGACACTAACCCGCGCCCTCACACGTACGCTCCCCCTAGAGCGTTGTCGTACCCTCACCTGGACCCTAAACCGTCCCCGTCCCCTAACCCTAACCCTAGCCCGAACCCTAACCCTAACCCTTCCCCGAAGCCTGACCCTCAGCCGTCCCCTAATCCTAACCCGTACGCTGACACTAACCCGCGCCCTCACACGTACGCTCCCCCTAGAGCGTTGTCGTACCCTCACCTGGACCCTAAACCGTCCCCGTCCCCTAACCCTAACCCTAGCCCGAACCCTAACCCTAACCCTTCCCCGAAGCCTGACCCTCAGCCGTCCCCTAATCCTAACCCGTACGCTGACACTAACCCGCGGCCTCACACGTACGCTCCCCCTAGAGCGTTGTCGTACCCTCACCTGGACCCTAAACCGTCCCCGTCCCCTAACCCTAACCCTAGCCCGAAACCTAACCCTAACCCTTCCCCGAAGCCTGACCCTCAGCCGTCCCCTAATCCTAACCCGTACGCTGACACTAACCGGCGCCCTCACACATACGCTCCCCCTAGAGCGTTGTCGTACCCTCACCTGGACCCTAAACCGTCCCCGTCCCCTAACCCTAACCCTAGCCCGAACCCTAACCCTAACCCTTCCCCGAAGCCTGACCCTCAGCCGTCCCCTAATCCTAACCCGTACGCTGACACTAACCCGCACCCTCACACGTACGCTCCCCCTAGAGCGTTGTCGTACCCTCACCTGGACCCTAAACCGTCCCCGTCCCCTAAGCCTAACCCTAGCCCGAACCCTAACCCTAACCCTTCCCCGAAGCCTGACCCTCAGCCGTCCCCTAATACTAACCCGTACGCTGACACTAACCCGCGCCCTCACACGTACGCTCCCCCTAGAGCGTTGTCGTACCCTCACCTGGACCCTAAACCGTCCCCGTCCCCTAACCCTAACCCTAGCCCGAATCCTAACCCTAACCCTTCCCCGAAGCCTGACCCTCAGCCGTCCCCTAATCCTAACCCGTACGCTGACACTAACCCGCACCCTCACATGTACGCTCCCCCTACAGCGTTGTCGTACCCTCACCTGGACCCTAAACCGTCCCCGTCCCCTAACCCTAAACCGAACCCTAACCCTAACACTTCCCCGAAACCTGACCCTCAGCCGTCCCCTAATCCTAACCCGTACGCTGACACTAACCCGCGCCCTCACACGTACGCTCCCCCTAGAGCGTTGTCGTACCCTCACCTGGACCCTAAACCGTCCCCGTCCCCTAACCCTAACCCTAGCCCGAACCCTAACCCTAACCCTTCCCCGAAGCCTGACCCTCAGCCGTCCCCTAATCCTAACCCGTACGCTGACACTAACCCGCGCCCTCACACGTACGCTCCCCCTAGAGCGTTGTCGTACCCTCACCTGGACCCTAAACCGTCCCCGTCCCCTAACCCTAACCCTAGCCCGAACCCTAACCCTAACCCTTCCCCGAAGCCTGACCCTCAGCCGTCCCCTAATCCTAACCCGTACGCTGACACTAACCCGCGCCCTCACACGTACGCTCCCCCTAGAGCATTGTCGTACCCTCACCTGGACCCTAAACCGTCCCCGTCCCCTAACCCTAACCCTAGCCCGAACCCTAACCCTAACCCTTCCCCGAAGCCTGACCCTCAGCCGTCCCCTAATCCTAACCCGTATGCTGACACTAACCCACGCCCTCACACGTACGCTCCCCCTAGAGCGTTGTCGTACCCTCACCTGGACCGTAAACCGTCCCCATCCCCTAACCCTAACCCTAGCCCGAACCCTAACCCTAACCCTTCCTCGAAGCCTGACCCTCAGCCGTCCCCTAATTCTAACCCGTACGCTGACACTAACCCGCGCCCTCACACGTACGCTCCCCCTAGAGCGTTGTCGTACCCTCACCTGGACCCTAAACCGTCCCCGTCCCCTAACCCTAACCCTAGACCGAACCCTAACCCTAACCCTTCCCCGAAGCCTGATCCTCAGCCCTCCCCTAATCCTAACCCGTACGCTGACACTAACCCGCGCCCTCACACGTACGCTCCTCCTAGAGCGTTTTCGTACCCTCACCTGGACCCTAAACCGTCCCCTAACCCTAACCCTAACCCTAGCCCGAACCCTAACCCTAACCCTTCCCCGAAGCCTGACCCTCAGCCGTCCCCTAATCCTAACCCGTACGCTGACACTAACCCGCGGCCTCACACGTACGCTCCCCCTAGAGCGTTGTCGTACCCTCACCTGGACCCTAAACCGTCCCCGTCCCCTAACCCTAACCCTAGCCCGAACCCTAACCCTAACCCTTCCCCGAAGCCTGACCCTCAGCCGTCCCCTAATCCTAACCCGTACGCTGACACTAACCGGCGCCCTCACACATACGCTCCCCCTAGAGCGTTGTCGTACCCTCACCTGGACCATAAACCGTCCCCGTCCCCTAACCCTAACCCTAGCCCGAACCCTAACCCTAACCCTTCCCCGAAGCCTGACCCTCAGCCGTCCCCTAATCCTAACCCGTACGCTGACACTAACCCGCACCCTCACACGTACGCTCCCCCTAGAGCGTTGTCGTACCCTCACCTGGACCCTAAACCGTCCCCGTCCCCTAACCCTAACCCTAGCCCGAACCCTAACCCTAACCCTTCCCCGAAGCCTGACCCTCAGCCGTCCCCTAATACTAACCCGTACGCTGACACTAACCCGCGCCCTCACACGTACGATCCCCCTAGAGCGTTGTCGTACCCTCACCTGGACCCTAAACCGTCCCCGTCCCCTAACCCTAACCCTAGCCCGAATCCTAACCCTAACCCTTCCCCGAAGCCTGACCCTCAGCCGTCCCCTAATCCTAACCCGTACGCTGACACTAACCCGCACCCTCACACGTACGCTCCCCCTACAGCGTTGTCGTACCCTCACCTGGACCCTAAACCGTCCCCGTCCCCTAACCCTAAACCGAACCCTAACCCTAACACTTCCCCGAAACCTGACCCTCAGCCGTCCCCTAATCCTAACCCGTACGCTGACACTAACCCGCGCCCTCACACGTACGCTCCCCCTAGAGCGTTGTCGTACCCTCACCTGGACCCTAAACCGTCCCCGTCCCCTAACCCTAACCCTAGCCCGAACCCTAACCCTAACCCTTCCCCGAAGCCTGACCCTCAGCCGTCCCCTAATCCTAACCCGTACGCTGACACTAACCCGCGCCCTCACACGTACGCTCCCCCTAGAGCGTTGTCGTACCCTCACCTGGACCCTAAACCGTCCCCGTCCCCTAACCCTAACCCTAGCCCGAAGCCTAACCCTAACCCTTCCCCGAAGCCTGACCCTCAGCCGTCCCCTAATCCTAACCCGTACGCTGACACTAACCCGCGCCCTCACACGTACGCTCCCCCTAGAGCATTGTCGTACCCTCACCTGGACCCTAAACCGTCCCCGTCCCCTAACCCTAACCCTAGCCCGAACCCTAACCCTAACCCTTCCCCGAAGCCTGACCCTCAGCCGTCCCCTAATCCTAACCCGTATGCTGACACTAACCCACGCCCTCACACGTACGCTCCCCCTAGAGCGTTGTCGTACCCTCACCTGGACCGTAAACCGTCCCCATCCCCTAACCCTAACCCTAGCCCGAACCCTAACCCTAACCCTTCCTCGAAGCCTGACCCTCAGCCGTCCCCTAATTCTAACCCGTACGCTGACACTAACCCGCGCCCTCACACGTACGCTCCCCCTAGAGCGTTGTCGTACCCTCACCTGGACCCTAAACCGTCCCCGTCCCCTAACCCTAACCCTAGACCGAACCCTAACCCTAACCCTTCCCCGAAGCCTGATCCTCAGCCCTCCCCTAATCCTAACCCGTACGCTGACACTAACCCGCGCCCTCACACGTACGCTCCTCCTAGAGCGTTTTCGTACCCTCACCTGGACCCTAAACCGTCCCCTAACCCTAACCCTAACCCTAGCCCGAACCCTAAACCTAACCCTTCCCCGAAGCCTGACCCTCAGCCGTCCCCTAATCCTAACCCGTACGCTGACACTAACCCGCGCCCTCACACGTACGCTCCCCCTAGAGCGTTGTCGTACCCTCACCTGGACCCTAAACCGTCCCCGTCCCCTAACCCTAACCCTAGCCCGAAGCCTAACCCTAACCCTTCCCCGAAGCCTGACCCTCAGCCGTCCCCTAATCCTAACCCGTACGCTGACACTAACCCGCGCCCTCACACGTATGCTCCCCCTAGAGCGTTGTCGTACCCTCACCTGGACCCTAAACCGTCCCCGTCCCCTAACCCTAACCCTAGCCCGAACCCTAACCCTAACCCTTCCCCGAAACCTGACCCTCAGCCGTCCCCTAATCCTAACCCGTACGCTGACACTAACCCGCGCCCTCACATGTTCGCTCCCCCTAGAGCGTTGTCGTACCCTCACCTGGACCCTAAACCGTCCCCGTCCCCTAACCCTAACCCTAGCCCGAACCCTAACCCTAACCCTTCCCCGAAGCCTGACCCTCAGCCGTCCCCTAATCCTAACCCGTACGCTGACACTAACCCGCGCCCTCAAACGTACGCTCCCCCTAGAGCGTTGTCGTACCCTCACCTGGACCCTAAACCGTTCCCGTCCCCTAACCCTAACCCTAACCCGAACCCTAACCCTAACCCTTCCCCGAAGCCTGACCCTCAGCCGTCCCCTAATCCTAAACCGTACGCTGACACTAACCCGCGCCCTCACACGTACGCTCCCCCTAGAGCGTTGTCGTACCCTCAGCTGGACCCTAAACCGTCCCCGTCCCCTAACCCTAACCCTAGCCCGAACCCTAACCCTAACCCTTCCCCGAAGCCTGACCCTCAGCCGTCCCCTAATCCTAACCCGTACGCTGACACTAACCCGCGCCCTCACACGTACGCTCCCCCTAGAGCGTTGTCGTACCCTCACCTGGACCCTAAACCGTCCCCGTCCCCTAACCCTAACCCTAGCCCGAACCCTAACCCTAACACTTCCCCGAAGCCTGACCCTCAGCCGTCCCCTAATCCTAACCCGTACGCTGACACTAACCCGCGGCCTCACACGTACGCTCCCCCTAGAGCGTTGTCGTACCCTCACCTGGACCCTAAACCGTCCCCGTCCCCTAACCCTAACCCTAGCCCGAACCCTAACCCTAACCCTTCCCCGAAGCCTGACCCTCAGCCGTCCCCTAATCCTAACCCGTACGCTGACACTAACCCGCGCCCTCACACGTACGCTCCCCCTAGAGCGTTGTCGTACCCTCACCTGGACCCTAAACCGTCCCCGTCCCCTAACCCTAGCCCGAACCCTAACCCTAACCCTTCCCCGAAGCCTGACCCTCAGCCGTCCCCTAATCCTAACCCGTACGCTGACACTAACCCGCGCCCTCACACGTACGCTCCCCCTAGAGCGTTGTCGTACCCTCAACTGGACCCTAAACCGTCCCCGTCCCCTAACCCTAACCCTAGCCCGAACCCTAACCCTAACCCTTCCCCGAAGCCTGACCCTCAGCCGTCCCCTAATCCTAACCCGTACGCTGACACTAACCCGTGCCCTCACACGTACGCTCCCCCTAGAGCGTTGTCGTACCCTCACCTGGACCCTAAACCGTCCCCGTCCCCTAACCCTAACCCTAGCCCGAAGCCTAACCCTAACCCTTCCCCGAAGCCTGACCCTCAGCCGTCCCCTAATCCTAACCCGTACGATGACACTAACCCGCGCCCTCACACGTACGCTCCACCTAGAGCGTTGTCGTACCCTCACCTGGACCCTAAACCGTCCCCGTCCCCTAACCCTAACCCTAGCCCGAACCCTAACCCTAACCCTTCCCCGAAGCCTGACCCTCAGCCGTCCCCTAATCCTAACCCGTACGCTGACACTAACCCGCGCCCTCACACGTACGCTCCCCCTAGAGCGTTGTCGTACCCTCACCTGGACCCTAAACCGTCCCCGTCCCCTAACCCTAACCCTAGCCCGAACCCTAACCCTAACCCTTCCCCGAAGCCTGACCCTCAGCCGTCCCCTAATCCTAACCCGTACGCTGACACTAACCCGCGCCCTCACACGTACGCTCCCCCTAGAGCATTGTCGTACCCTCACCTGGACCCTAAACCGTCCCCGTCCCCTAACCCTAACCCTAGCCCGAACCCTAACCCTAACCCTTCCCCGAAGCCTGACCCTCAGCCGTCCCCTAATCCTAACCCGTATGCTGACACTAACCCACGCCCTCACACGTACGCTCCCCCTAGAGCGTTGTCGTACCCTCACCTGGACCGTAAACCGTCCCCATCCCCTAACCCTAACCCTAGCCCGAACCCTAACCCTAACCCTTCCTCGAAGCCTGACCCTCAGCCGTCCCCTAATTCTAACCCGTACGCTGACACTAACCCGCGCCCTCACACGTACGCTCCCCCTAGAGCGTTGTCGTACCCTCACCTGGACCCTAAACCGTCCCCGTCCCCTAACCCTAACCCTAGACCGAACCCTAACCCTAACCCTTCCCCGAAGCCTGATCCTCAGCCCTCCCCTAATCCTAACCCGTACGCTGACACTAACCCGCGCCCTCACACGTACGCTCCTCCTAGAGCGTTTTCGTACCCTCACCTGGACCCTAAACCGTCCCCTAACCCTAACCCTAACCCTAGCCCGAACCCTAAACCTAACCCTTCCCCGAAGCCTGACCCTCAGCCGTCCCCTAATCCTAACCCGTACGCTGACACTAACCCGCGCCCTCACACGTACGCTCCCCCTAGAGCGTTGTCGTACCCTCACCTGGACCCTAAACCGTCCCCGTCCCCTAACCCTAACCCTAGCCCGAAGCCTAACCCTAACCCTTCCCCGAAGCCTGACCCTCAGCCGTCCCCTAATCCTAACCCGTACGCTGACACTAACCCGCGCCCTCACACGTATGCTCCCCCTAGAGCGTTGTCGTACCCTCACCTGGACCCTAAACCGTCCCCGTCCCCTAACCCTAACCCTAGCCCGAACCCTAACCCTAACCCTTCCCCGAAACCTGACCCTCAGCCGTCCCCTAATCCTAACCCGTACGCTGACACTAACCCGCGCCCTCACATGTTCGCTCCCCCTAGAGCGTTGTCGTACCCTCACCTGGACCCTAAACCGTCCCCGTCCCCTAACCCTAACCCTAGCCCGAACCCTAACCCTAACCCTTCCCCGAAGCCTGACCCTCAGCCGTCCCCTAATCCTAACCCGTACGCTGACACTAACCCGCGCCCTCAAACGTACGCTCCCCCTAGAGCGTTGTCGTACCCTCACCTGGACCCTAAACCGTTCCCGTCCCCTAACCCTAACCCTAACCCGAACCCTAACCCTAACCCTTCCCCGAAGCCTGACCCTCAGCCGTCCCCTAATCCTAAACCGTACGCTGACACTAACCCGCGCCCTCACACGTACGCTCCCCCTAGAGCGTTGTCGTACCCTCACCTGGACCCTAAACCGTCCCCGTCCCCTAACCCTAACCCTAGCCCGAACCCTAACCCTAACCCTTCCCCGAAGCCTGACCCTCAGCCGTCCCCTAATCCTAACCCGTACGCTGACACTAACCCGCGCCCTCACACGTACGCTCCCCCTAGAGCGTTGTCGTACCCTCACCTGGACCCTAAACCGTCCCCGTCCCCTAACCCTAACCCTAGCCCGAACCCTAACCCTAACACTTCCCCGAAGCCTGACCCTCAGCCGTCCCCTAATCCTAACCCGTACGCTGACACTAACCCGCGGCCTCACACGTACGCTCCCCCTAGAGCGTTGTCGTACCCTCACCTGGACCCTAAACCGTCCCCGTCCCCTAACCCTAACCCTAGCCCGAACCCTAACCCTAACCCTTCCCCGAAGCCTGACCCTCAGCCGTCCCCTAATCCTAACCCGTACGCTGACACTAACCCGCGCCCTCACACGTACGCTCCCCCTAGAGCGTTGTCGTACCCTCACCTGGACCCTAAACCGTCCCCGTCCCCTAACCCTAGCCCGAACCCTAACCCTAACACTTCCCCGAAACCTGACCCTCAGCCGTCCCCTAATCCTAACCCGTACGCTGACACTAACCCGCGCCCTCACACGTACGCTCCCCCTAGAGCGTTGTCGTACCCTCAACTGGACCCTAAACCGTCCCCGTCCCCTAACCCTAACCCTAGCCCGAACCCTAACCCTAACCCTTCCCCGAAGCCTGACCCTCAGCCGTCCCCTAATCCTAACCCGTACGCTGACACTAACCCGTGCCCTCACACGTACGCTCCCCCTAGAGCGTTGTCGTACCCTCACCTGGACCCTAAACCGTCCCCGTCCCCTAACCCTAACCCTAGCCCGAAGCCTAACCCTAACCCTTCCCCGAAGCCTGACCCTCAGCCGTCCCCTAATCCTAACCCGTACGATGACAGTAACCCGCGCCCTCACACGTACGCTCCACCTAGAGCGTTGTCGTACCCTCACCTGGACCCTAAACCGTCCCCGTCCCCTAACCCTAACCCTAGCCCGAACCCTAACCCTAACCCTTCCCCGAAGCCTGACCCTCAGCCGTCCCCTAATCCTAACCCGTACGCTGACACTAACCCGCGCCCTCACATGTACACTCCCCCTAGAGCGTTGTCGTACCCTCACCTGGACCCTAAACCGTCCCCGTCCCCTAACCCTAACCCTAGCCCGAACCCTAACCCTAACCCTTCCCCGAAGCCTGACCCTCAGCCGTCCCCTAATCCTAACCCGTACGCTGACACTAACCCGCGCCCTCAAACGTACGCTCCCCCTAGAGCGTTGTCGTACCCTCACCTGGACCCTAAACCGTTCCCGTCCCCTAACCCTAACCCTAACCCGAACCCTAACCCTAACCCTTCCCCGAAGCCTGACCCTCAGCCGTCCCCTAATCCTAACCCGTACGCTGACACTAACCCGCGCCCTCACACGTACGCTCCCCCTAGAGCGTTGTCGTACCCTCACCTGGACCCTAAACCGTCCCCGTCCCCTAACCCTAACCCTAGCCCGAACCCTAACCCTAAAACTTCCCCGAAGCCTGACCCTCAGCCGTCCCCTAATCCTAACCCGTACGCTGACACTAACCCGCGCCCTCACACATACGCTCCCCCTAGAGCGTTGTCGTACCCTCACCTGGACCCTAAACCGTCCCCGTCCCCTAACCCTAACCCTAGCCCGAACCCTAACCCTAACCCTTCCCCGAAGCCTGACCCTCAGCCGTCCCCTAATCCTAACCCGTACGCTGACACTAACCCGCGCCCTCACACGTACGCTCCCCCTAGAGCGTTGTCGTACCCTCACCTGGACCCTAAACCGTCCCCGTCCCCTAACCCTAGCCCGAACCCTAACCCTAACACTTCCCCGAAACCTGACCCTCAGCCGTCCCCTAATCCTAACCCGTACGCTGACACTAACCCGCGCCCTCACACGTACGCTCCCCCTAGAGCGTTGTCGTACCCTCAACTGGACCCTAAACCGTCCCCGTCCCCTAACCCTAACCCTAGCCCGAACCCTAACCCTAACCCTTCCCCGAAGCCTGACCCTCAGCCGTCCCCTAATCCTAACCCGTACGCTGACACTAACCCGTGCCCTCACACGTACGCTCCCCCTAGAGCGTTGTCGTACCCTCACCTGGACCCTAAACCGTCCCCGTCCCCTAACCCTAACCCTAGCCCGAAGCCTAACCCTAACCCTTCCCCGAAGCCTGACCCTCAGCCGTCCCCTAATCCTAACCCGTACGATGACACTAACCCGCGCCCTCACACGTACGCTCCCCCTAGAGCGTTGTCGTACCCTCACCTGGACCCTAAACCGTCCCCGTCCCCTAACCCTAACCCTAGCCCGAACCCTAACCCTAACCCTTCCCCGAAGCCTGACCCTCAGCCGTCCCCTAATCCTAACCCGTACGCTGACACTAACCCGCGCCCTCACACGTACGCTCCCCCTAGAGCGTTGTCGTACCCTCACCTGGACCCTAAACCGTCCCCGTCCCCTAACCCTAACCCTAGCCCGAACCCTAACCCTAACCCTTCCCCGAAGCCTGACCCTCAGCCGTCCCCTAATCCTAACCCGTACGCTGACACTAACCCGTGCCCTCACACGTACGCTCCCCCTAGAGCGTTGTCGTACCCTCACCTGGACCCTAAACCGTCCCCGTCCCCTAACCCTAACCCTAGCCCGAAGCCTAACCCTAACCCTTCCCCGAAGCCTGACCCTCAGCCGTCCCCTAATCCTAACCCGTACGCTGACACTAACCCGCGCCCTCACACGTACGCTCCCCCTAGAGCGTTGTCGTACCCTCACCTGGACCCTAAACCGTCCCCGTCCCCTAAACCTAACCCTAGCCCGAACCCTAACCCTAACCCTTCCCCGAAGCCTGACCCTCAGCCGTCCCCTAATCCTAACCCGTACGCTGACACTAACCCGCGCCCTCACATGTACGCTCCCCCTAGAGCGTTGTCGTACCCTCACCTGGACCCTAAACCGTCCCCGTCCCCTAACCCTAACCCTAGCCCGAACCCTAACCCTAACCCTTCCCCGAAGCCTGACCCTCAGCCGTCCCCTAATCCTAACCCGTACGCTGACACTAACCCGCGCCCTCAAACGTACGCTCCCCCTAGAGCGTTGTCGTACCCTCACCTGGACCCTAAACCGTTCCCGTCCCCTAACCCTAACCCTAACCCGAACCCTAACCCTAACCCTTCCCCGAAGCCTGACCCTCAGCCGTCCCCTAATCCTAACCCGTACGCTGACACTAACCCGCGCCCTCACACGTACGCTCCCCCTAGAGCGTTGTCGTACCCTCACCTGGACCCTAAACCGTCCCCGTCCCCTAACCCTAACCCTAGCCCGAACCCTAACCCTAACCCTTCCCCGAAGCCTGACCCTCAGCCGTCCCCTAATCCTAACCCGTACGCTGACACTAACCCGCGCCCTCACACATACGCTCCCCCTAGAGCGTTGTCGTACCCTCACCTGGACCCTAAACCGTTCCCGTCCCCTAACCCTAACCCTAACCCGAACCCTAACCCTAACACTTCCCCGAAGCCTGACCCTCAGCCGTCCCCTAATCCTAATCCGTACGCTGACACTAACCCGCGCCCTCACACGTACGCTCCCCCTAGAGCGTTGTCGTACCCTCAAATGGACCCTAAACCGTCCCCGTCCCCTAACCCTAACCCTAGCCCGAACCCTAACCCTAAAACTTCCCCGAAGCCTGACCCTCAGCCGTCCCCTAATCCTAACCCGTACGCTGACACTAACCCGCGCCCTCACACATACGCTCCCCCTAGAGCGTTGTCGTACCCTCACCTGGACCCTAAACCGTCCCCGTCCCCTAACCCTAACCCTAGCCCGAACCCTAACCCTAACCCTTCCCCGAAGCCTGACCCTCAGCCGTCCCCTAATCCTAACCCGTACGCTGACACTAACCCGCGCCCTCACACGTACGCTCCCCCTAGAGCGTTGTCGTACCCTCACCTGGACCCTAAACCGTCCCCGTCCCCTAACACTAACCCTAGCCCGAACCCTAACCCAAACCCTTCCCCGAAGCCTGACCCTCAGCCGTCCCCTAATCCTAACCCGTATGCTGACACTAACCCACGCCCTCACACGTACACTCCCCCTAGAGCGTTGTCGTACCCTCACCTGGACCCTAAACCGTCCC
The DNA here is from genome assembly GCF_963455315.2 of Globicephala melas. NCBI lineage: Eukaryota > Metazoa > Chordata > Mammalia > Artiodactyla > Delphinidae > Globicephala > Globicephala melas. The sequence continues at coordinate 123,895 of NW_027207368.1, read as the reverse complement.
CGTCCCCTAACCCTAACCCTAGCCCGAACCCTAACCCTAACCCTTCCCCGAAGCCTGACCCTCAGCCGTCCCCTAATCCTAACCCGTACGCTGACACTAACCCGCGCCCTCACACGTACGCTCCCCCTAGAGCGTTGTCGTACCCTCACCTGGACCCTAAACCGTCCCCGTCCCCTAACCCTAACCCTAGACCGAACCCTAACCCTAACCCTTCCCCGAAGCCTGACCCTCAGCCGTCCCCTAATCCTAACCCGTACGCTGACACTAACCCGCGCCCTCACACGTACGCTCCCCCTAGAGCGTTGTCGTACCCTCACCTGGACCCTAAACCGTCCCCGTCCCCTAACCCTAACCCTAGCCTGAACCCTAACCGTAACCCTTCCCCGAAGCCTGACCCTCAGCCGTCCCCTAATCCTAACCCGTACGCTGACACTAACCCGCGCCCTCACACGTACGCTCCCCCTAGAGCGTTGTCGTACCCTCACCTGGACCCTAAACCGTCCCCGTCCCCTAACCCTAACCCTAGCCCGAACCCTAACCCTAACACTTCCCCGAAGCCTGACCCTCAGCCGTCCCCTAATCCTAACCCGTACGCTGACACTAACCCGCGCCCTCACACGTACGCTCCCCCTAGAGCGTTGTCGTACCCTCACCTGGACCCTAAACCGTCCCCGTCCCCTAACCCTAACCCTAGCCCGAACCCTAACCCTAACCCTTCCCCGAAGCCTGACCCTCAGCCGTCCCCTAATCCTAACCCGTACGCTGACACTAACCCGCGCCCTCACACGAACGCTCCCCCTAGAGCGTTGTCGTACCCTCACCTGGAGCCTAAACCGTCCCCGTCCCCTAACCCTAACCCTAGCCCGAACCCTAACCCTAACCCTTCCCCGAAGCCTGACCCTCAGCCGTCCCCTAATCCTAACCCGTACGCTGACACTAACCCGCGCCCTCACACGTACGCTCCCCCTAGAGCGTTGTCGTACCCTCACCTGGACCCTAAACCGTCCCCGTCCCCTAACCCTAACCCTAGCCCGAACCCTAACCCTAACCCTTCCCCGAAGCCTGACCCTCAGCCGTCCCCTAATCCTAACCCGTACGCTGACACTAACCCGCGCCCTCACACGTACGCTCCCCCTACAGCGTTGTCGTACCCTCACCTAGACCCTAAACCGTCCCCGTCCCCTAACCCTATCCCGAACCCTAACCCTAACACTTCCCCGAAACCTGACCCTCAGCCGTCCCCTAATCCTAACCCGTACGCTGACACACACCCGCGCCCTCACACGTACGCTCCCCCTAGAGCGTTGTCGTACCCTCACCTGGACCCTAAACCGTCCCCGTCCCCTAACCCTAACCCTAGCCCGAACCCTAACCCTAACCCTTCCCCGAAGCCTGACCCTCAGGCGTCCCCTAATCCTAACCCGTATGCTGACACTAACCCACGCCCTCACACGTACGCTCCCCCTAGAGCGTTGTCGTACCCTCACCTGGACCCTAAACCGTCCCCGTCCCCTAACCCTAACCCTAGCCCGAACCCTAACCCTAACCCTTCCCCGAAGCCTGACCCTCAGCCGTCCCCTAATCCTAACCCGTACGCTGACACTAAACCGCGCCCTCACACGTACGCTCCCCCTAGAGCGTTGTCGTACCCTCACCTGGACCCTAAACCGTCCCCGTCCCCTAACCCTAACCCTAGCCCGAACCCTAACCCTAACCCTTCCCCGAAGCCTGACCCTCAGCCGTCCCCTAATCCTAACCCGTACGCTGACACTAACCCGCGCCCTCACACGTACGCTCCCCCTAGAGCGTTGTCGTACCCTCACCTGGACCCTAAACCGTCCCCGTCCCCTAACCCTAACCCTAGCCCGAACCCTAACCCTAACCCTTCCCCGAAGCCTGACCCTCAGCCGTCCCCTAATCCTAACCCATACGCTGACACTAACCCGCGCCCTCACACGTACGCTCCCCCTAGAGCGTTGTCGTACCCTCACCTGGACCCTAAACCGTCCCCGTCCCCTAACCCTAACCCTAGCCCGAACCCTAACCCTAACCCTTCCCCGAAGCCTGACCCTCAGCCGTCCCCTAATCCTAACCCGTACGCTGACACTAACCCGCGCCCTCACACGTACGCTCCCACTAGAGCGTTGTCGTACCCTCACCTGGACCCTAAACCGTCCCCGTCCCCTAACCCTAACCCTAGCCCGAAGCCTAACCCTAACCCTTCCCCGAAGCCTGACCCTCAGCCGTCCCCTAATCCTAACCCGTACGCTGACACTAACCCGCGCCCTCACACGTACGCTCCCCCTAGAGCGTTGTCGTACCCTCACCTGGACCCTAAACCGTCCCCGTCCCCTAACCCTAACCCTAGCCCGAACCCTAACCCTAACCCTTCCCCGAAGCCTGACCCTCAGCCGTCCCCTAATCCTAACCCGTACGCTGACACTAACCCGCGCCCTCACACGTACGCTCCCCCTAGAGCGTTGTCGTACCCTCACCTGGACCCTAAACCGTCCCCGTCCCCTAACCCTAACCCTAGACCGAACCCTAACCCTAACCCTTCCCCGAAGCCTGACCCTCAGCCGTCCCCTAATCCTAACCCGTACGCTGACACTAACCCGCGCCCTCACACGTACGCTCCCCCTAGAGCGTTGTCGTACCCTCACCTGGACCCTAAACCGTCCCCGTCCCCTAACCCTAACCCTAGCCTGAACCCTAACCGTAACCCTTCCCCGAAGCCTGACCCTCAGCCGTCCCCTAATCCTAACCCGTACGCTGACACTAACCCGCGCCCTCACACGTACGCTCCCCCTAGAGCGTTGTCGTACCCTCACCTGGACCCTAAACCGTCCCCGTCCCCTAACCCTAACCCTAGCCCGAACCCTAACCCTAACACTTCCCCGAAGCCTGACCCTCAGCCGTCCCCTAATCCTAACCCGTACGCTGACACTAACCCGCGCCCTCACACGTACGCTCCCCCTAGAGCGTTGTCGTACCCTCACCTGGACCCTAAACCGTCCCCGTCCCCTAACCCTAACCCTAGCCCGAACCCTAACCCTAACCCTTCCCCGAAGCCTGACCCTCAGCCGTCCCCTAATCCTAACCCGTACGCTGACACTAACCCGCGCCCTCACACGAACGCTCCCCCTAGAGCGTTGTCGTACCCTCACCTGGAGCCTAAACCGTCCCCGTCCCCTAACCCTAACCCTAGCCCGAACCCTAACCCTAACCCTTCCCCGAAGCCTGACCCTCAGCCGTCCCCTAATCCTAACCCGTACGCTGACACTAACCCGCGCCCTCACACGTACGCTCCCCCTAGAGCGTTGTCGTACCCTCACCTGGACCCTAAACCGTCCCCGTCCCCTAACCCTAACCCTAGCCCGAACCCTAACCCTAACCCTTCCCCGAAGCCTGACCCTCAGCCGTCCCCTAATCCTAACCCGTACGCTGACACTAACCCGCGCCCTCACACGTACGCTCCCCCTACAGCGTTGTCGTACCCTCACCTAGACCCTAAACCGTCCCCGTCCCCTAACCCTATCCCGAACCCTAACCCTAACACTTCCCCGAAACCTGACCCTCAGCCGTCCCCTAATCCTAACCCGTACGCTGACACACACCCGCGCCCTCACACGTACGCTCCCCCTAGAGCGTTGTCGTACCCTCACCTGGACCCTAAACCGTCCCCGTCCCCTAACCCTAACCCTAGCCCGAACCCTAACCCTAACCCTTCCCCGAAGCCTGACCCTCAGGCGTCCCCTAATCCTAACCCGTATGCTGACACTAACCCACGCCCTCACACGTACGCTCCCCCTAGAGCGTTGTCGTACCCTCACCTGGACCCTAAACCGTCCCCGTCCCCTAACCCTAACCCTAGCCCGAACCCTAACCCTAACCCTTCCCCGAAGCCTGACCCTCAGCCGTCCCCTAATCCTAACCCGTACGCTGACACTAAACCGCGCCCTCACACGTACGCTCCCCCTAGAGCGTTGTCGTACCCTCACCTGGACCCTAAACCGTCCCCGTCCCCTAACCCTAACCCTAGCCCGAACCCTAACCCTAACCCTTCCCCGAAGCCTGACCCTCAGCCGTCCCCTAATCCTAACCCGTACGCTGACACTAACCCGCGCCCTCACACGTACGCTCCCCCTAGAGCGTTGTCGTACCCTCACCTGGACCCTAAACCGTCCCCGTCCCCTAACCCTAACCCTAGCCCGAACCCTAACCCTAACCCTTCCCCGAAGCCTGACCCTCAGCCGTCCCCTAATCCTAACCCATACGCTGACACTAACCCGCGCCCTCACACGTACGCTCCCCCTAGAGCGTTGTCGTACCCTCACCTGGACCCTAAACCGTCCCCGTCCCCTAACCCTAACCCTAGCCCGAACCCTAACCCTAACCCTTCCCCGAAGCCTGACCCTCAGCCGTCCCCTAATCCTAACCCGTACGCTGACACTAACCCGCGCCCTCACACGTACGCTCCCACTAGAGCGTTGTCGTACCCTCACCTGGACCCTAAACCGTCCCCGTCCCCTAACCCTAACCCTAGCCCGAAGCCTAACCCTAACCCTTCCCCGAAGCCTGACCCTCAGCCGTCCCCTAATCCTAACCCGTACGCTGACACTAACCCGCGCCCTCACACGTACGCTCCCCCTAGAGCGTTGTCGTACCCTCACCTGGACCCTAAACCGTCCCCGTCCCCTAACCCTAACCCTAGCCCGAACCCTAACCCTAACCCTTCCCCGAAGCCTGACCCTCAGCCGTCCCCTAATCCTAACCCGTACGCTGACACTAACCCGCGCCCTCACACGTACGCTCCCCCTAGAGCGTTGTCGTACCCTCACCTGGACCCTAAACCGTCCCCGTCCCCTAACCCTAACCCTAGCCCGAACCCTAACCCTAACCCTTCCCCGAAGCCTGACCCTCAGCCGTCCCCTAATCCTAACCCGTACGCTGACACTAACCCGCGCCCTCACACGTACGCTCCCCCTAGAGCGTTGTCGTACCCTCACCTAGACCCTAAACCGTCCCCGTCCCCTAACACTAGCCCAAACCCTAACCCTAACACTTCCCCGAAACCTGACCCTCAGCCGTCCCCTAATCCTAACCCGTACGCTGACACTAACCCGCGCCCTCACACGTACGCTCCCCCTAGAGCGTTGTCGTACCCTCACCTGGACCCTAAACCGTCCCCGTCCCGTAACCCTAACCCTAGCCCGAACCCTAACCCTAACCCTTCCCCGAAGCCTGACCCTCAGCCGTCCCCTAATCCTAACCCGTACGCTGACACTAACCCGCGCCCTCACACGTACGCTCCCCCTAGAGCGTTGTCGTACCCTCACCTGGACCCTAAACCGTCCCCGTCCCCTAACCCTAACCCTAGCCCGAACCCTAACCCTAACCCTTCCCCGAAGCCTGACCCTCAGCCGTCCCCTAATCCTAACCCGTACGCTGACACTAACCCGCGCCCTCACACGTACGCTCCCCCTAGAGCGTTGTCGTACCCTCACCTGGACCCTAAACCGTCCCCGTCCCCTAACCCTAACCCGAACCCTAACCCTAACCCTTCCCCGAAGCCTGACCCTCAGCCGTCCCCTAATCCTAACCCGTACGCTGACACTAACCCGCGCCCTCACACGTACGCTCCCCCTAGAGCGTTGTCGTACCCTCACCTGGACCCTAAACCGTCCCCGTCCCCTAACCCTAACCCTAGCCCGAACCCTAACCCTAACCCTTCCCCGAAGCCTGACCCTCAGCCGTCCCCTAATCCTAACCCGTACGCTGACACTAACCCGCGCCCTCACACGTACGCTTCCCCTAGAGCGTTGTCGTACCCTCACCTGGACCCTAAACCGTCCCCGTCGCCTAACCCTAACCCTAGCCCGAACCCTAACCCTAACCCTTCCCCGAAGCCTGACCCTCAGCCGTCCCCTAATCCTAACCCGTACGCTGACACTAACCCGCGCCCTCACACGTACGCTCCCCCTAGAGCGTTGTCGTACCCTCACCTGGACCCTAAACCGTCCGGGTCCCCTAACCCTAGCCCGAACCCTAACCCTAACACTTCCCCGAAGCCTGACCCTCAGCCGTCCCCTAATCATAACCCGTACACTGACACTAACCCGCGCCCTCACACGTACGCTCCCCCTAGAGCGTTGTCGTACCCTCACCTGGACCCTAAACCGTCCCCGTCCCCTAACCCTAACCCTAGCCCGAACCCTAACCCTAACCCTTCCCCGAAGCCTGACCCTCAGCCGTCCCCTAATCCTAACCCGTACGCTGACACTAACCCGCGCCCTCACACGTACGCTCCCCCTAGAGCGTTGTCGTACCCTCACCTGGACCCTAAACCGTCCCCGTCCCCTAACCCTAACCCTAGCCCGAACCCTAACCCTAACCCTTCCCCGAAGCCTGACCCTCAGCCGTCCCCTAATCCTAACCCGTACGCTGACACTAACCCGCGCCCTCACACGTACGCTCCCCCTAGAGCGTTGTCGTACCCTCACCTGGACCCTAAACCGTCCCCGTCCCCTAACCCTAACCCTAGCCCGAACCCTAACCCTAACCCTTCCCCGAAGCCTGACCCTCAGCCGTCCCCTAATCCTAACCCGTACGCTGACACTAACCCGCGCCCTCACACGTACGCTCCCCCTAGAGCGTTGTCGTACCCTCACCTGGACCCTAAACCGTCCCCGTCCCCTAACCCTAACCCTAGCCCGAACCCTAACCCTAACCCTTCCCCGAAGCCTGACCCTCAGCCGTCCCCTAATCCTAACCCGTACGCTGACACTAACCCGCGCCCTCACACGTACGCTCCCCCTAGAGCGTTGTCGTACCCTCACCTGGACCCTAAACCGTCCCCGTCCCCTAACCCTAACCCTAGCCCGAACCCTAACCCTAACCCTTCCCCGAAGCCTGACCCTCAGCCGTCCCCTAATCCTAACCCGTACGCTGACACTAACCCGCGCCCTCACACGTACGCTCCCCCTAGAGCGTTGTCGTACCCTCACCTGGACCCTAAACCGTCCCCGTCCCCTAACCCTAACCCTAGCCCGAACCCTAACCCTAACCCTTCCCCGAAGCCTGACCCTCAGCCGTCCCCTAATCCTAACCCGTACGCTGACACTAACCCGCGCCCTCACACGTACGCTCCCCCTAGAGCGTTGTCGTACCCTCACCTGGACCCTAAACCGTCCCCGTCCCCTAACCCTAACCCTAGCCCGAACCCTAACCCTAACCCTTCCCCGAAGCCTGACCCTCAGCCGTCCCCTAATCCTAACCCGTACGCTGACAGTAACCCGCGCCCTCACACGTACGCTCCCCCTAGAGCGTTGTCGTACCCTCACCTGGACCCTAAACCGTCCCCGTCCCCTAACCCTAACCCTAGCCCGAACCCTAACCCTAACCCTTCCCCGAAGCCTGACCCTCAGCCGTCCCCTAATCCTAACCCGTACGCTGACACTAACCCGCGCCCTCACACGTACGCTCCCCCTAGAGCGTTGTCGTACCCTCACCTGGACCCTAAACCGTCCCCGTCCCCTAACCCTAACCCTAGCCCGAACCCTAACCCTAACCCTTCCCCGAAGCCTGACCCTCAGCCGTCCCCTAATCCTAACCCGTACGCTGACACTAACCCGCGCCCTCACACGTACGCTCCCCCTAGAGCGTTGTCGTACCCTCACCTGGACCCTAAACCGTCCCCGTCCCCTAACCCTAACCCTAGCCCGAATCCTAACCCTAACCCTTCCCCGAAGCCTGACCCTCAGCCGTCCCCTAATCCTAACCCGTACGCTGACACTAACCCGCGCCCTCACACGTACGCTCCCCCTAGAGCGTTGTCGTACCCTCACCTGGACCCTAAACCGTCCCCGTCCCCTAAGCCTAGCCCGAACCCTAACCCTAACCCTTCCCCGAAACCTGACCCTCAGCCGTCCCCTAATCCTAACCCGTACGCCTACACTAACCCGCGCCCTCACACGTACGCTCCCCCTAGAGCGTTGTCGTACCCTCAACTGGACCCTAAACCGTCCCCGTCCCCTAACCCTAACCCTAGCCCGAACCCTAACCCTAACCCTTCCCCGAAGCCTGACCCTCAGCCGTCCCCTAATCCTAACCCGTACGCTGACACTAACCCGTGCCCTCACACGTACGCTCCCCCTAGAGCGTTGTCGTACCCTCACCTGGACCCTAAACCGTCCCCGTCCCCTAACCCTAACCCTAGCCCGAAGCCTAACCCTAACCCTTCCCCGAAGCCTGACCCTCAGCCGTCCCCTAATCCTAACCCGTACGCTGACACTAACCCGCGCCCTCACACGTACGCTCCCCCTAGAGCGTTGTCGTACCCTCACCTGGACCCTAAACCGTCCCCGTCCCCTAACCCTAACCCTAGCCCGAACCCTAACCCTAACCCTTCCCCGAAGCCTGACCCTCAGCCGTCCCCTAATCCTAACCCGTACGCTGACACTAACCCGCGCCCTCACATGTACGCTCCCCCTAGAGCGTTGTCGTACCCTCACCTGGACCCTAAACCGTCCCCGTCCCCTAACCCTAACCCTAGCCCGAACCCTAACCCTAACCCTTCCCCGAAGCCTGACCCTCAGCCGTCCCCTAATCCTAACCCGTACGCTGACACTAACCCGCGCCCTCAAACGTACGCTCCCCCTAGAGCGTTGTCGTACCCTCACCTGGACCCTAAACCGTTCCCGTCCCCTATCCCTAACCCTAACCCGAACCCTAACCCTAACCCTTCCCCGAAGCCTGACCCTCAGCCGTCCCCTAATCCTAACCCGTACGCTGACACTAACCCGCGCCCTCAAACGTACGCTCCCCCTAGAGCGTTGTCGTACCCTCACCTGGACCCTAAACCGTTCCCGTCCCCTAACCCTAACCCTAACCCGAACCCTAAACCTAACCCTTCCCCGAAGCCTGACCCTCAGCCGTCCCCTAATCCTAACCCGTACGCTGACACTAACCCGCGCCCTCACACGTACGCTCCCCCTAGAGCGTTGTCGTACCCTCACCTGGACCCTAAACCGTCCCCGTCCCCTAACCCTAGCCCGAACCCTAACCCTAACACTTCCCCGAAACCTGACCCTCAGCCGTCCCCTAATCCTAACCCGTACGCCTACACTAACCCGCGCCCTCACACGTACGCTCCCCCTAGAGCGTTGTCGTACCCTCAACTGGACCCTAAACCGTCCCCGTCCCCTAACCCTAACCCTAGCCCGAACCCTAACCCTAACCCTTCCCCGAAGCCTGACCCTCAGCCGTCCCCTAATCCTAACCCGTACGCTGACACTAACCCGTGCCCTCACACGTACGCTCCCCCTAGAGCGTTGTCGTACCCTCACCTGGACCCTAAACCGTCCCCGTCCCCTAACCCTAACCCTAGCCCGAAGCCTAACCCTAACCCTTCCCCGAAGCCTGACCCTCAGCCGTCCCCTAATCCTAACCCGTACGCTGACACTAACCCGCGCCCTCACACGTACGCTCCCCCTAGAGCGTTGTCGTACCCTCACCTGGACCCTAAACCGTCCCCGTCCCCTAACCCTAACCCTAGCCCGAACCCTAACCCTAACCCTTCCCCGAAGCCTGACCCTCAGCCGTCCCCTAATCCTAACCCGTACGCTGACACTAACCCGCGCCCTCACATGTACGCTCCCCCTAGAGCGTTGTCGTACCCTCACCTGGACCCTAAACCGTCCCCGTCCCCTAACCCTAACCCTAGCCCGAACCCTAACCCTAACCCTTCCCCGAAGCCTGACCCTCAGCCGTCCCCTAATCCTAACCCGTACGCTGACACTAACCCGCGCCCTCACACGTACGCTCCCCCTAGAGCGTTGTCGTACCCTCACCTGGACCCTAAACCGTCCCCGTCCCCTAACCCTAACCCTAGCCCGAACCCTAACCCTAACCCTTCCCCGAAGCCTGACCCTCAGCCGTCCCCTAATCCTAACCCGTACGCTGACACTAACCCGCGCCCTCACACGTACGCTCCCCCTAGAGCGTTGTCGTACCCTCACCTGGACCCTAAACCGTCCCCGTCCCCTAACCCTAAACCTAGCCCGAACCCTAACCCTAACCCTTCCCCGAAGCCTGACCCTCAGCCGTCCCCTAATCCTAACCCGTACGCTGACACTAACCCGCGCCCTCACACGTACGCTCCCCCTAGAGCGTTGTCGTACCCTCACCTGGACCCTAAACCGTCCCCGTCCCCTAACCCTAACCCTAGCCCGAACCCTAACCCTAACCCTTCCCCGAAGCCTGACCCTCAGCCGTCCCCTAATCCTAACCCGTACGCTGACACTAACCCGCGCCCTCACACGTACGCTCCCCCTAGAGCGTTGTCGTACCCTCACCTGGACCCTAAACCGTCCCCGTCCCCTAACCCTAACCCTAGCCCGAAGCCTAACCCTAACCTTCCCCGAAGCCTGACCCTCAGCCGTCCCCTAATCCTAACCCGTACGCTGACACTAACCCGCGCCCTCACACGTACGCTCCCCCTAGAGCGTTGTCGTACCCTCACCTGGACCCTAAACCGTCCCCGTCCCCTAACCCTAACCCTAGCCCGAACCCTAACCCTAACCCTTCCCCGAAGCCTGACCCTCAGCCGTCCCCTAATCCTAACCCGTACGCTGACACTAACCCGCGGCCTCACACGTACGCTCCCCCTAGAGCGTTGTCGTACCCTCACCTGGACCCTAAACCGTCCCCGTCCCCTAACCCTAACCCTAGCCCGAACCCTAACCCTAACCCTTCCCCGAAGCCTGACCCTCAGCCGTCCCCTAATCCTAACCCGTACGCTGACACTAACCGGCGCCCTCACACATACGCTCCCCCTAGAGCGTTGTCGTACCCTCACCTGGACCCTAAACCGTCCCCGTCCCCTAACCCTAACCCTAGCCCGAACCCTAACCCTAACCCTTCCCCGAAGCCTGACCCTCAGCCGTCCCCTAATCCTAACCCGTACGCTGACACTAACCCGCGCCCTCACACGTACGCTCCCCCTAGAGCGTTGTCGTACCCTCACCTGGACCCTAAACCGTCCCCGTCCCCTAACCCTAACCCTAGCCCGAACCCTAACCCTAACCCTTCCCCGAAGCCTGACCCTCAGCCGTCCCCTAATCCTAACCCGTACGCTGACACTAACCCGCGCCCTCACACGTACGCTCCCCCTAGAGCGTTGTCGTACCCTCACCTGGACCCTAAACCGTCCCCGTCCCCTAACCCTAACCCTAGCCCGAATCCTAACCCTAACCCTTCCCCGAAGCCTGACCCTCAGCCGTCCCCTAATCCTAACCCGTACGCTGACACTAACCCGCACCCTCACACGTACGCTCCCCCTACAGCGTTGTCGTACCCTCACCTGGACCCTAAACCGTCCCCGTCCCCTAACCCTAGCCCGAACCCTAACCCAAACACTTCCCCGAAACCTGACCCTCAGCCGTCCCCTAATCCTAACCCGTACGCTGACACTAACCCGCGCCCTCACACGTACGCTCCCCCTAGAGCGTTGTCGTACCCTCACCTGGACCCTAAACCGTCCCCGTCCCCTAACCCTAACCCTAGCCCGAACCCTAACCCTAACCCTTCCCCGAAGCCTGACCCTCAGCCGTCCCCTAATCCTAACCCGTACGCTGACACTAACCCGCGCCCTCACACGTACGCTCCCCCTAGAGCGTTGTCGTACCCTCACCTGGACCCTAAACCGTCCCCGTCCCCTAACCCTAACCCTAGCCCGAACCCTAACCCTAACCCTTCCCCGAAGCCTGACCCTCAGCCGTCCCCTAATCCTAACCCGTACGCTGACACTAACCCGCGCCCTCACACGTACGCTCCCCCTAGAGCGTTGTCGTACCCTCACCTGGACCCTAAACCGTCCCCGTCCCCTAACCCTAACCCTAGCCCGAACCCTAACCATAACCCTTCCCCGAAGCCTGAACCTCAGCCGTCCCCTAATCCTAACCCGTATGCTGACACTAACCCACGCCCTCACACGTACGCTCCCTCTAGAGCATTGTCGTACCCTCACCTGGACCCTAAACCGTCCCCATCCCCTAACCCTAACCCTAGCCCGAACCCTAACCCTAACCCTTCCCCGAAGCCTGACCCTCAGCCGTCCCCTAATCCTAACCCGTACGCTGACACTAACCCGCGCCCTCACACGTACGCTCCCCCTAGAGCGTTGTCGTACCCTCACCTGGACCCTAAACCGTCCCCGTCCCCTAACCCTAACCCTAGACCGAACCCTAACCCTAACCCTTCCCCGAAGCCTGACCCTCAGCCCTCCCCTAACCCTAACCCGTACGCTGACACTAACCCGCGCCCTCACACGTACGCTCCTCCTAGAGCGTTGTCGTACCCTCACCTGGACCCTAAACCGTCCCCGTCCCCTAACCCTAACCCTAGCCCGAACCCTAACCCTAACCCTTCCCCGAAGCCTGACCCTCAGCCGTCCCCTAATCCTAACCCGTACGCTGACACTAACCCGCGCCCTCACACGTACGCTCCCCCTAGAGCGTTGTCGTACCCTCACCTGGACCCTAAACCGTCCCCGTCCCCTAACCCTAACCCTAGCCCGAACCCTAACCCTAACCATTCCCCGAAGCCTGACCCTCAGCCGTCCCCTAATCCTAACCCGTACGCTGACACTAACCCGCGCCCTCACACGTACGCTCCCCCTAGAGCGTTGTCGTACCCTCACCTGGACCCTAAACCGTCCCCGTCCCCTAACCCTAACCCTAGCCCGAACCCTAACCCTAACCCTTCCCCGAAGCCTGACCCTCAGCCGTCCCCTAATCCTAACCCGTACGCTGACACTAACCCGCGCCCTCACACGTACGCTCCCCCTAGAGCGTTGTCGTACCCTCACCTGGACCCTAAACCGTCCCCGTCCCCTAACCCTAACCCTAGCCCGAACCCTAACCCTAACCCTTCCCCGAAGCCTGACCCTCAGCCGTCCCCTAATCCTAACCCGTACGCTGACACTAACCCGCTCCCTCACACGTACGCTCCCCCTAGAGCGTTGTCGTACCCTCACCTGGACCCTAAACCGTCCCCGTCCCCTAACCCTAGCCCGAACCCTAACCCTAACCCTTCCCCGAAGCCTGACTCTCAGCCGTACTCTAATCCTAACCCGTACGCTGACACTAACCCGCGCCCGCACACGTACGCTCCCCCTAGAGCGTTGTCGTACCCTCACCTGGACCCTAAACCGTCCCCGTCCCCTAACCCTAACCCTAGCCCGAACCCTACCCCTAACGCTTCCCCGAAGCCTGACCCTCAGCCGTCCCCTAATCCTAACCCGTACGCTGACACTAACCCGCGCCCTCACACGTACGCTCCCCCTAGAGCGTTGTCGTACCCTCACCTGGACCCTAAACCGTCCCCGTCCCCTAACCCTAACCCTAGCCCGAACCCTAACCCTAACCCTTCCCCGAAGCCTGACCCTCACCCGTCCCCTAATCCTAACCCGTACGCTGACACTAACCCGCGCCCTCACACGTACGCTCCCCCTAGAGCGTTGTCGTACCCTCACCTGGACCCTAAACCGTCCCCGTCCCCTAACCCTAACCCTAGCCCGAAGCATAACCCTAACCCTTCCCCGAAGCCTGACCCTCAGCCGTCCCCTAATCCTAACCCGTATGCTGACACTAACCCGCGCCCTCACACGTACGCTCCCCCTAGAGCGTTGTCGTACCCTCACCTGGACCCTGAACCGTCCCCGTCCCCTAACCCTAACCCTAGCCCGAACCCTAACCCTAACCCTTCCCCGAAGCCTGACCCTCAGCCGTCCCCTAATCCTAACCCGTACGCTGACACTAACCCGCGCCCTCACACGTACGCTCCCCCTAGAGCGTTGTCGTACCCTCACCTGGACCCTAAACCGTCCCCGTCCCCTAACCCTAGCCCGAACCCTAACCCTAACACTTCCCCGAAACCTGACCCTCAGCTGTCCCCTAATCCTAACCCGTACGCTGACACTAACCCGCGCCCTCACACGTACGCTCCCCCTAGAGCGTTGTCGTACCCTCACCTGGACCCTAAACCGTCCCCGTCCCGTAACCCTAACCCTAGCCCGAACCCTAACCCTAACCCTTCCCCGAAGCCTGACCCTCAGCCGTCCCCTAATCCTAACCCGTACGCTGACACTAACCCGCGCCCTCACACGTACGCTCCCCGTAGAGCGTTGTCGTACCCTCACCTGGACCCTAAACCGTCCCCGTCCCCTAACCCTAACCCTAGCCCGAACCCTAACCCTAACCCTTCCCCGAAGCCTGACCCTCAGCCGTCCCCTAATCCTAACCCGTACGCTGACACTAACCCGCGCCCTCACACGTACGCTCCCCCTAGAGCGTTGTCGTACCCTCACCTGGACCCTAAACCGTCCCCGCCCCCTAACCCTAACCCTAGCCCGAACCCTAACCCTAACCCTTTCCCGAAGCCTGACCCTCAGCCGTCCCCTAATCCTAACCCGTACGCTGACACTAACCCGCGCCCTCACACGTACGCTCCCCCTAGAGCGTTGTCGTACCCTCACCTGGACCCTAAACCGTCCCCGTCCCGTAACCCTAACCCTAGCCCGAAGCCTAACCCTAACCCTTCCCCGAAGCCTGACCCTCAGCCGTCCCCTAATCCTAACTCGTACGCTGACGCTAACCCGCGCCCTCACACGTACGCTCCCCCTAGAGCGTTGTCGTACCCTCACCTGGACCCTAAACAGTCCCCGTCCCCTAACCCTAACCCTAGCCCGAACCCTAACCCTAACCCTTCCCCGAAGCCTGACCCTCAGCCGTCCCCTAATCCTAACCCGTACGCTGACACTAACCCGCGCCCTCACACGTACGCTCCCCCTAGAGCGTTGTCGTACCCTCACCTGGACCCTAAACCGTCCCCGTCCCCTAACCCTAACCCTAGCCCGAACCCTAACCCTAACCCTTCCCCGAAGCCTGACCCTCAGCCGTCCCCTAATCCTAACCCGTACGCTGACACTAACCCGCGCCCTCACACGTACGCTCCCCCTAGAGCGTTGTCGTACCCTCACCTGGACCCTAAACCGTCCCCGTCCCCTAACCCTAACCCTAGCCCGAACCCTAACCCTAACCCTTCCCCGAAGCCTGACCCTCAGCCGTCCCCTAATCCTAACCCGTACGCTGACACTAACCCGCGCCCTCACACGTACGCTCCCCCTAGAGCGTTGTCGTACCCTCACCTGGACCCTAAACCGTCCCCGTCCCCTAACCCTAACCCTAGCCCGAACCCTAACCCTAACCCTTCCCCGAAGCCTGACCCTCAGCCGTCCCCTAATCCTAACCCGTACGCTGACACTAACCCGCGCCCTCACACGTACGCTCCCCCTAGAGCGTTGTCGTACCCTCACCTGGACCCTAAACCGTCCCCGTCCCCTAACCCTAACCCTAGCCCGAACCCTAACCCTAACCCTTCCCCGAAGCCTGACCCTCAGCCGTCCCCTAATCCTAACCCGTACGCTGACAGTAACCCGCGCCCTCACACGTACGCTCCCCCTAGAGCGTTGTCGTACCCTCACCTGGACCCTAAACCGTCCCCGTCCCCTAACCCTAACCCTAGCCCGAACCCTAACCCTAACCCTTCCCCGAAGCCTGACCCTCAGCCGTCCCCTAATCCTAACCCGTACGCTGACACTAACCCGCGCCCTCACACGTACGCTCCCCCTAGAGCGTTGTCGTACCCTCACCTGGACCCTAAACCGTCCCCGTCCCCTAACCCTAACCCTAGCCCGAACCCTAACCCTAACCCTTCCCCGAAGCCTGACCCTCAGCCGTCCCCTAATCCTAACCCGTACGCTGACACTAACCCGCGCCCTCACACGTACGCTCCCCCTAGAGCGTTGTCGTACCCTCACCTGGACCCTAAACCGTCCCCGTCCCCTAACCCTAACCCTAGCCCGAATCCTAACCCTAACCCTTCCCCGAAGCCTGACCCTCAGCCGTCCCCTAATCCTAACCCGTACGCTGACACTAACCCACGCCCTCACACGTACGCTCCCCCTAGAGCGTTGTCGTACCCTCACCTGGACCCTAAACCGTCCCCGTCCCCTAACCCTAGCCCGAACCCTAACCCTAACACTTCCCCGAAACCTGACCCTCAGCCGTCCCCTAATCCTAACCCGTACGCCTACACTAACCCGCGCCCTCACACGTACGCTCCCCCTAGAGCGTTGTCGTACCCTCAACTGGACCCTAAACCGTCCCCGTCCCCTAACCCTAACCCTAGCCCGAACCCTAACCCTAACCCTTCCCCGAAGCCTGACCCTCAGCCGTCCCCTAATCCTAACCCGTACGCTGACACTAACCCGCGCCCTCAAACGTACGCTCCCCCTAGAGCGTTGTCGTACCCTCACCTGGACCCTAAACCGTTCCCGTCCCCTAACCCTAACCCTAACCCGAACCCTAACCCTAACCCTTCCCCGAAGCCTGACCCTCAGCCGTCCCCTAATCCTAACCCGTACGCTGACACTAACCCGCGCCCTCACACGTACGCTCCCCCTAGAGCGTTGTCGTACCCTCACCTGGACCCTAAACCGTCCCCGTCCCCTAACCCTAACCCTAGCCCGAACCCTAACCCTAACCCTTCCCCGAAGCCTGACCCTCAGCCGTCCCCTAATCCTAACCCGTACGCTGACACTAACCCGCGCCCTCACACGTACGCTCCCCCTAGAGCGTTGTCGTACCCTCACCTGGACCCTAAACCGTCCCCGTCCCCTAACCCTAACCCTAGCCCGAACCCTAACCCTAACACTTCCCCGAAGCCTGACCCTCAGCCGTCCCCTAATCCTAACCCGTACGCTGACACTAACCCGCGCCCTCACACGTACGCTCCCCCTAGAGCGTTGTCGTACCCTCACCTGGACCCTAAACCGTCCCCGTCCCCTAACCCTAACCCTAGCCCGAACCCTAACCCTAACCCTTCCCCGAAGCCTGACCCTCAGCCGTCCCCTAATCCTAACCCGTACGCTGACACTAACCCGCGCGCTCACACGTACGCTCCCCCTAGAGCGTTGTCGTACCCTCACCTGGACCCTAAACCGTCCCCGTCCCCTAACCCTAACCCTAGCCCGAACCCTAACCCTAACCCTTCCCCGAAGCCTGACCCTCAGCCGTCCCCTAATCCTAACCCGTACGCTGACACTAACCCGCGCCCTCACACGTACGCTCCCCCTAGAGCGTTGTCGTACCCTCACCTGGACCCTAAACCGTCCCCGTCCCCTAACCCTAACCCTAGCCCGAACCCTAACCCTAACCCTTCCCCGAAGCCTGACCCTCAGCCGTCCCCTAATCCTAACCCGTACGCTGACACTAACCCGCGGCCTCACACGTACGCTCCCCCTAGAGCGTTGTCGTACCCTCACCTGGACCCTAAACCGTCCCCGTCCCCTAACCCTAACCCTAGCCCGAACCCTAACCCTAACCCTTCCCCGAAGCCTGACCCTCAGCCGTCCCCTAATCCTAACCCGTACGCTGACACTAACCGGCGCCCTCACACATACGCTCCCCCTAGAGCGTTGTCGTACCCTCACCTGGACCCTAAACCGTCCCCGTCCCCTAACCCTAACCCTAGCCCGAACCCTAACCCTAACCCTTCCCCGAAGCCTGACCCTCAGCCGTCCCCTAATCCTAACCCGTACGCTGACACTAACCGGCGCCCTCACACATACGCTCCCCCTAGAGCGTTGTCGTACCCTCACCTGGACCCTAAACCGTCCCCGTCCCCTAACCCTAACCCTAGCCCGAACCCTAACCCTAACCCTTCCCCGAAGCCTGACCCTCAGCCGTCCCCTAATCCTAACCCGTACGCTGACACTAACCCGCACCCTCACACGTACGCTCCCCCTAGAGCGTTGTCGTACCCTCACCTGGACCCTAAACCGTCCCCGTCCCCTAACCCTAACCCTAGCCCGAACCCTAACCCTAACCCTTCCCCGAAGCCTGACCCTCAGCCGTCCCCTAATACTAACCCGTACGCTGACACTAACCCGCGCCCTCACACGTACGCTCCCCCTAGAGCGTTGTCGTACCCTCACCTGGACCCTAAACCGTCCCCGTCCCCTAACCCTAACCCTAGCCCGAATCCTAACCCTAACCGTTCCCCGAAGCCTGACCCTAAGCCGTCCCCTAATCCTAACCCGTACGCTGACACTAACCCGCAGCCTCACACGTACGCTCCCCCTACAGCGTTGTCGTACCCTCACCTGGACCCTAAACCGTCCCCGTCCCCTAACCCTAGCCCGAACCCTAACCCTAACACTTCCCCGAAACCTGACCCTCAGCCGTCCCCTAATCCTAACCCGTACGCTGACACTAACCCGCGCGCTCACACGTACGCTCCCCCTAGAGCGTTGTCGTACCCTCACCTGGACCCTAAACCGTCCCCGTCCCCTAACCCTAACCCTAGCCCGAACCCTAACCCTAACCCTTCCCCGAAGCCTGACCCTCAGCCGTCCCCTAATCCTAACCCGTACGCTGACACTAACCCGCGCCCTCACACGTACGCTCCCCCTAGAGCGTTGTCGTACCCTCACCTGGACCCTAAACCGTCCCCGTCCCCTAACCCTAACCCTAGCCCGAACCCTAACCCTAACCCTTCCCCGAAGCCTGACCCTCAGCCGTCCCCTAATCCTAACCCGTACGCTGACACTAACCCGCGCCCTCACACGTACGCTCCCCCTAGAGCGTTGTCGTACCCTCACCTGGACCCTAAACCGTCCCCGTCCCCTAACCCTAACCCTAGCCCGAACCCTAACCCTAACCCTTCCCCGAAGCCTGACCCTCAGCCGTCCCCTAATCCTAACCCGTATGCTGACACTAACCCATGCCCTCACACGTACGCTCCCCCTAGAGCGTTGTCGTACCCTCACCTGGACCCTAAACCGTCCCCATCCCCTAACCCTAACCCTAGCCCGAACCCTAACCCTAACCCTTCCCCGAAGCCTGACCCTCAGCCGTCCCCTAATCCTAACCCGTACGCTGACACTAACCCGCGCCCTCACACGTACGCTCCCCCTAGAGCGTTGTCGTACCCTCACCTGGACCCTAAACCGTCCCCGTCCCCTAACCCTAACCCTAGACCGAACCCTAACCCTAACCCTTCCCCGAAGCCTGATCCTCAGCCCTCCCCTAATCCTAACCCGTACGCTGACACTAACCCGCGCCCTCACACGTACGCTCCTCCTAGAGCGTTTTCGTACCCTCACCTGGACCCTAAACCGTCCCCGTCCCCTAACCCTAACCCTACCCGAACCCTAACCCTAACCCTTCCCCGAAGCCTGACCCTCAGCCGTCCCCTAATCCTAACCCGTACGCTGACACTAACCCGCGCCCTCACACGTACGCTCCCCCTAGAGCGTTGTCGTACCCTCACCTGGACCCTAAACCGTCCCCGTCCCCTAACCCTAACCCTAGCCCGAACCCTAACCCTAACCCTTCCCCGAAGCCTGACCCTCAGCCGTCCCCTAATCCTAACCCGTACGCTGACACTAACCCGCGCCCTCACACGTACGCTCCCCCTAGAGCGTTGTCGTACCCTCACCTGGACCCTAAACCGTCCCCGTCCCCTAACCCTAACCCTAGCCCGAACCCTAACCCTAACCCTTCCCCGAAGCCTGACCCTCAGCCGTCCCCTAATCCTAACCCGTACGCTGACACTAACCCGCGCCCTCACACGTACGCTCCCCCTAGAGCGTTGTCGTACCCTCACCTGGACCCTAAACCGTCCCCGTCCCCTAACCCTAACCCTAGCCCGAACCCTAACCCTAACCCTTCCCCGAAGCCTGACCCTCAGCCGTCCCCTAATCCTAACCCGTACGCTGACACTAACCCGCGCCCTCACACGTACGCTCCCCCTAGAGCGTTGTCGTACCCTCACCTGGACCCTAAACCGTCCCCGTCCCCTAACCCTAACCCTAGCCCGAACCCTAACCCTAACCCTTCCCCGAAGCCTGACCCTCAGCCGTCCCCTAATCCTAACCCGTACGCTGACACTAACCCGCGCCCTCACACGTACGCTCCCCCTAGAGCGTTGTCGTACCCTCACCTGGACCCTAAACCGTCCCCGTCCCCTAACCCTAACCCTAGCCCGAACCCTAACCCTAACCCTTCCCCGAAGCCTGACCCTCAGCCGTCCCCTAATCCTAACCCGTACGCTGACACAAACCCGCGCCCTCACACGTACGCTCCCCCTAGAGCGTTGTCGTACCCTCACCTGGACCCTAAACCGTCCCCGACCCCTAACCCTAACCCTAGCCCGAACCCTAACCCTAACCCTTCCCCGAAGCCTGACCCTCAGCCGTCCCCTAATCCTAACCCGTACGCTGACACTAACCCGCGCCCTCACACGTACGCTCCCCCTAGAGCGTTGTCGTACCCTCACCTGGACCCTAAACCGTCCCCGCCCCCTAACCCTAACCCTAGCCCGAACCCTAACCCTAACCCTTCCCCGAAGCCTGACCCTCAGCCGTCCCCTAATCCTAACCCGTACGCTGACACTAACCCGCGCCCTCAAACGAACGCTCCCCCTAGAGCGTTGTCGTACCCTCACCTGGACCCTAAACCGTTCCCGTCCCCTAACCCTAACCCTAGCCCGAACCCTAACCCTAACCCTTCCCCGAAGCCTGACCCTCAGCCGTCCCCTAATCCTAACCCGTACGCTGACACTAACCCGCGCCCTCACACGTACGCTCCCCCTAGAGCGTTGTCGTACCCTCACCTGGACCCTAAACCGTCCCCGTCCCCTAACCCTAACCCTAGCCCGAACCCTAACCCTAACCCTTCCCCGAAGCCTGACCCTCAGCCGTCCCCTAATCCTAACCCGTACGCTGACACTAACCCGCGCCCTCACACGTACGCTCCCCCTAGAGCGTTGTCGTACCCTCACCTGGACCCTAAACCGTCCCCGTCCCCTAACCCTAACCCTAGCCCGAACCCTAACCCTAACCCTTCCCCGAAGCCTGACCCTCAGCCGTCCCCTAATCCTAACCCGTACGCTGACACTAACCCACGCCCTCACACGTACGCTCCCCCTAGAGCGTTGTCGTACCCTCACCTGGACCCTAAACCGTCCCCGTCCCCTAACCCTAACCCTAGCCCGAACCCTAACCCTAACCCTTCCCCGAAGCCTGACCCTCAGCCGTCCCCTAATCCTAACCCGTATGCTGACACTAACCCGCGCCCTCACACGTACGCTCCCCCTAGAGCGTTGTCGTACCCTCACCTGGACCCTAAACCGTCCCCGTCCCCTAACCCTAACCCTAGCCCGTACCCTAACCCTAACCCTTCCCCGAAGCCTGACCCTCAGCCGTCCCCTAATCCTAACCCGTACGCTGACACTAACCCGCGCCCTCACACGTACGCTCCCCCTAGAGCGTTGTCATACCATCACCTGGACCCTAAACCGTCCCCGTCCCCTAACCCTAACCCTAGACCGAACGCTAACCCTAAACCTTCCCCGAAGCCTGACCCTCAGCCGTCCCCTAATCCTAACCCGTACGCTGACACTAACCCGCGCCCTCACACGTACGCTCCCCCTAGAGCGTTGTCGTACCCTCACCTGGACCTTAAACCGTCCCCGTCCCCTAACCCTAACCCTAGCCCGAACCCTAACCCTAACCCTTCCCCGAGGCCTGACCCTCAGCCGTCCCCTAATCCTAACCCGTACGCTGACACTAACCCGCGCCCTCACACGTACGCTCCCCCTAGAGCGTTGTCGTACCCTCACCTGGACCCTAAACCGTCCCCGTCCCCTAACCCTAACCCTAGCCCGAACCCTAAACCTAACCCTTCCCCGAAGCCTGACCCTCAGCCGTCCCCTAATCCTAACCCGTACGCTGACACTAACCCACGCCCTCACACGTACGCTCCCCCTAGAGCGTTGTCGTACCCTCACCTGGACCCTAAACCGTCCCCGTCCCCTAAACCTAACCCTAGCCCGAACCCTAACCCTAACCCTTCCCCGAAGCCTGACCCTCAGCCGTCCCCTAATCCTAACCCGTACGCTGACACTAACCCGCGCCCTCACACGTACGCTCCCCCTAGAGCGTTGTCGTACCCTCACCTGGACCCTAAACCGTCCCCGTCCCCTAACCCTAACCCTAGCCCGAACCCTAACCCTAAACCTTCCCCGAAGCTTGACCCTCAGCCGTCCCCTAATCCTAACCCGTACGCTGACACTAACCCGCGCCCTCACATGTACGCTCCCCCTAGAGCGTTGTCGTACCCTCACCTGGACCCTAAACCGTCCCCGTCCCCTAACCCTAACCCTAGCCCGAACCCTAACCCTAACCCTTCCCCGAAGCCTGACCCTCAGCCGTCCCCTAATCCTAACCCGTACGCTGACACTAACCCGCGCCCTCACACGTACGCTCCCCCTGGAGCGTTGTCGTACCCTCACCTGGACCCTAAACCGTCCCCGTCCCCTAACCCTAACCCTAGACCGAACCCTAACCCTAACCCTTCCCCGAAGCCTGACCCTCAGCTGTCTCCTAATCCTAACCCGTACGCTGACACTAACCCGCGCCCTCACACGTACGCTCCCCCTAGAGCATTGTCGTACCCTCACCTGGACCCTAAACCGTCCCCGTCCCCTAACCCTAACCCTAGCCCGAACCCTAACCCTAACCCTTCCCCGAAGCCTGACCCTCAGCCGTCCCCTAATCCTAACCCGTACGCTGACACTAACCCGCGCCCTCACACGTACGCTCCCCCTAGAGCGTTGTCGTACCCTCACCTGGACCCTAAACCGTCCCCGTCCCCTAACCCTCACCCTAGACCGAACCCTAACCCTAACCCTTCCCCGAAGCCTGACCCTCAGCCGTCCCCTAATCCTAACCCGTACGCTGACACTAACCCGCGCCCTCACACGTACGCTCCCCCTAGAGCGTTGTCGTACCCTCAACTGGACCCTAAACCGTCCCCGTCCCCTAACCCTAACCCTAGCCCGAACCCTAACCCTAACCCTTCCCCGAAGCCTGACCCTCACCAGTCCCATAATCCTAACCCGTACGCTGACACTAACCCGCGCCCTCACACGTACGCTCCCCCTAGAGCGTTGTCGTACCCTCACCTGGACCCTAAACCGTCCCCGTCCCCTAACCCTAACCCTAGCCCGAAGCATAACCCTAACCCTTCCCCGAAGCCTGACCCTCAGCCGTCCCCTAATCCTAACCCGTACGCTGACACTAACCCGCGCCCTCACACGTACGCTCCCCCTAGAGCGTTGTCGTACCCTCACCTGGACCCTAAACCGTCCCCGTCCCCTAACCCTAACCCTAGCCCGAACCCTAACCCTAACCCTTCCCCGAAGCCTGACCCTCACCCGTCCCCTAATCCTAACCCGTACGCTGACACTAACCCGCGCCCTCACACGTACGCTCCCCCTAGAGCGTTGTCGTACCCTCACCTGGACCCTAAACCGTCCCCGTCCCCTAACCCTAACCCTAGCCCGAACCCTACCCCTAACGCTTCCCCGAAGCCTGACCCTCAGCCGTCCCCTAATCCTAACCCGTACGCTGACACTAACCCGCGCCCTCACACGTACGCTCCCCCTAGAGCGTTGTCGTACCCTCACCTGGACCCTAAACCGTCCCCGTCCCCTAACCCTAACCCTAGCCCGAACCCTAACCCTAACCCTTCCCCGAAGCCTGACCCTCACCCGTCCCCTAATCCTAACCCGTACGCTGACACTAACCCGCGCCCTCACACGTACGCTCCCCCTAGAGCGTTGTCGTACCCTCACCTGGACCCTAAACCGTCCCCGTCCCCTAACCCTAACCCTAGCCCGAAGCATAACCCTAACCCTTCCCCGAAGCCTGACCCTCAGCCGTCCCCTAATCCTAACCCGTACGCTGACACTAACCCGCGCCCTCACACGTACGCTCCCCCTAGAGCGTTGTCGTACCCTCACCTGGACCCTAAACCGTCCCCGTCCCCTAACCCTAACCCTAGCCCGAACCCTAACCCTAACCCTTCCCCGAAGCCTGACCCTCACCCGTCCCCTAATCCTAACCCGTACGCTGACACTAACCCGCGCCCTCACACGTACGCTCCCCCTAGAGCGTTGTCGTACCCTCACCTGGACCCTAAACCGTCCCCGTCCCCTAACCCTAAACCTAGCCCGAAGCATAACCCTAACCCTTCCCCGAAGCCTGACCCTCAGCCGTCCCCTAATCCTAACCCGTACGCTGACACTAACCCGCGCCCTCACACGTACGCTCCCCCTAGAGCGTTGTCGTACCCTCACCTGGACCCTAAACAGTCCCCGTCCCCTAACCCTAACCCTAGCCCGAAGCCTAACACTAACCCTTCCCCGAAGCCTGACCCTCAGCCGTCCCCTAATCCTAACCCGTACGCTGACACTAACCCGCGCCCTCTCACGTACGCTCCCCCTAGAGCGTTGTCGTACCCTCACCTGGACCCTAAACCGTCCCCGTCCCCTAACCCTAACCCTAGCCCGAAGCCTAACCCTAACCCTTCCCCGAAGCCTGACCCTCAGCCGTCCCCTAATCCTAACCCGTACGCTGACACTAACCCGCGCCCTCACACGTACGCTCCCCCTAGAGCTTTGTCGTACCCTCACCTGGACCCTAAACCGTCCCCGTCCCCTAACCCTAACCCTAGCCCGAACCCTAACCCTAACCCTTCCCCGAAGCCTGACCCTCAGCCGTCCCCTAATCCTAACCCGTACGCTGACACTAACCCGCGCCCTCACACGTACGCTCCCCCTAGAGCGTTGTCGTACCCTCACCTGGACCCTAAACCGTCCCCGTCCCCTAACCCTAACCCTAGCCCGAACCCTAACCCTAACCCTTCCCCGAAGCCTGACCCTCAGCCGTCCCCTAATCCTAACCCGTACGCTGACACTAACCCGCGCCCTCACACGTACGCTCCCCCTAGAGCGTTGTCGTACCCTCACCTGGACCCTAAACCGTCCCCGTCCCCTAACCCTAACCCTAGCCCGAACCCTAACCCTAACCCTTCCCCGAAGCCTGACCCTCAGCCGTCCCCTAATCCTAACCCGTACGCTGACACTAACCCGCGCCCTCACACGTACGCTCCCCCTAGAGCGTTGTCGTACCCTCACCTGGACCCTAAACCGTCCCCGTCCCCTAACCCTAACCCTAGCCCGAACCCTAACCCTAACCCTTCCCCGAAGCCTGACCCTCAGCCGTCCCCTAATCCTAACCCGTACGCTGACACAAACCCGCGCCCTCACACGTACGCTCCCCCTAGAGCGTTGTCGTACCCTCACCTGGACCCTAAACCGTCCCCGACCCCTAACCCTAACCCTAGCCCGAACCCTAACCCTAACCCTTCCCCGAAGCCTGACCCTCAGCCGTCCCCTAATCCTAACCCGTACGCTGACACTAACCCGCGCCCTCACACGTACGCTCCCCCTAGAGCGTTGTCGTACCCTCACCTGGACCCTAAACCGTCCCCGCCCCCTAACCCTAACCCTAGCCCGAACCCTAACCCTAACCCTTCCCCGAAGCCTGACCCTCAGCCGTCCCCTAATCCTAACCCGTACGCTGACACTAACCCGCGCCCTCAAACGTACGCTCCCCCTAGAGCGTTGTCGTACCCTCACCTGGACCCTAAACCGTTCCCGTCCCCTAACCCTAACCCTAGCCCGAACCCTAACCCTAACCCTTCCCCGAAGCCTGACCCTCAGCCGTCCCCTAATCCTAACCCGTACGCTGACACTAACCCGCGCCCTCACACGTACGCTCCCCCTAGAGCGTTGTCGTACCCTCACCTGGACCCTAAACCGTCCCCGTCCCCTAACCCTAACCCTAGCCCGAACCCTAACCCTAACCCTTCCCCGAAGCCTGACCCTCAGCCGTCCCCTAATCCTAACCCGTACGCTGACACTAACCCGCGCCCTCACACGTACGCTCCCCCTAGAGCGTTGTCGTACCCTCACCTGGACCCTAAACCGTCCCCGTCCCCTAACCCTAACCCTAGCCCGAACCCTAACCCTAACCCTTCCCCGAAGCCTGACCCTCAGCCGTCCCCTAATCCTAACCCGTACGCTGACACTAACCCACGCCCTCACACGTACGCTCCCCCTAGAGCGTTGTCGTACCCTCACCTGGACCCTAAACCGTCCCCGTCCCCTAACCCTAACCCTAGCCCGAACCCTAACCCTAACCCTTCCCCGAAGCCTGACCCTCAGCCGTCCCCTAATCCTAACCCGTATGCTGACACTAACCCGCGCCCTCACACGTACGCTCCCCCTAGAGCGTTGTCGTACCCTCACCTGGACCCTAAACCGTCCCCGTCCCCTAACCCTAACCCTAGCCCGTACCCTAACCCTAACCCTTCCCCGAAGCCTGACCCTCAGCCGTCCCCTAATCCTAACCCGTACGCTGACACTAACCCGCGCCCTCACACGTACGCTCCCCCTAGAGCGTTGTCATACCATCACCTGGACCCTAAACCGTCCCCGTCCCCTAACCCTAACCCTAGACCGAACGCTAACCCTAAACCTTCCCCGAAGCCTGACCCTCAGCCGTCCCCTAATCCTAACCCGTACGCTGACACTAACCCGCGCCCTCACACGTACGCTCCCCCTAGAGCGTTGTCGTACCCTCACCTGGACCTTAAACCGTCCCCGTCCCCTAACCCTAACCCTAGCCCGAACCCTAACCCTAACCCTTCCCCGAGGCCTGACCCTCAGCCGTCCCCTAATCCTAACCCGTACGCTGACACTAACCCGCGCCCTCACACGTACGCTCCCCCTAGAGCGTTGTCGTACCCTCACCTGGACCCTAAACCGTCCCCGTCCCCTAACCCTAACCCTAGCCCGAACCCTAAACCTAACCCTTCCCCGAAGCCTGACCCTCAGCCGTCCCCTAATCCTAACCCGTACGCTGACACTAACCCACGCCCTCACACGTACGCTCCCCCTAGAGCGTTGTCGTACCCTCACCTGGACCCTAAACCGTCCCCGTCCCCTAAACCTAACCCTAGCCCGAACCCTAACCCTAACCCTTCCCCGAAGCCTGACCCTCAGCCGTCCCCTAATCCTAACCCGTACGCTGACACTAACCCGCGCCCTCACACGTACGCTCCCCCTAGAGCGTTGTCGTACCCTCACCTGGACCCTAAACCGTCCCCGTCCCCTAACCCTAACCCTAGCCCGAACCCTAACCCTAAACCTTCCCCGAAGCTTGACCCTCAGCCGTCCCCTAATCCTAACCCGTACGCTGACACTAACCCGCGCCCTCACATGTACGCTCCCCCTAGAGCGTTGTCGTACCCTCACCTGGACCCTAAACCGTCCCCGTCCCCTAACCCTAACCCTAGCCCGAACCCTAACCCTAACCCTTCCCCGAAGCCTGACCCTCAGCCGTCCCCTAATCCTAACCCGTACGCTGACACTAACCCGCGCCCTCACACGTACGCTCCCCCTGGAGCGTTGTCGTACCCTCACCTGGACCCTAAACCGTCCCCGTCCCCTAACCCTAACCCTAGACCGAACCCTAACCCTAACCCTTCCCCGAAGCCTGACCCTCAGCCGTCTCCTAATCCTAACCCGTACGCTGACACTAACCCGCGCCCTCACACGTACGCTCCCCCTAGAGCATTGTCGTACCCTCACCTGGACCCTAAACCGTCCCCGTCCCCTAACCCTAACCCTAGCCCGAACCCTAACCCTAACCCTTCCCCGAAGCCTGACCCTCAGCCGTCCCCTAATCCTAACCCGTACGCTGACACTAACCCGCGCCCTCACACGTACGCTCCCCCTAGAGCGTTGTCGTACCCTCACCTGGACCCTAAACCGTCCCCGTCCCCTAACCCTCACCCTAGACCGAACCCTAACCCTAACCCTTCCCCGAAGCCTGACCCTCAGCCGTCCCCTAATCCTAACCCGTACGCTGACACTAACCCGCGCCCTCACACGTACGCTCCCCCTAGAGCGTTGTCGTACCCTCAACTGGACCCTAAACCGTCCCCGTCCCCTAACCCTAACCCTAGCCCGAACCCTAACCCTAACCCTTCCCCGAAGCCTGACCCTCACCCGTCCCCTAATCCTAACCCGTACGCTGACACTAACCCGCGCCCTCACACGTACGCTCCCCCTAGAGCGTTGTCGTACCCTCACCTGGACCCTAAACCGTCCCCGTCCCCTAACCCTAACCCTAGCCCGAACCCTACCCCTAACGCTTCCCCGAAGCCTGACCCTCAGCCGTCCCCTAATCCTAACCCGTACGCTGACACTAACCCGCGCCCTCACACGTACGCTCCCCCTAGAGCGTTGTCGTACCCTCACCTGGACCCTAAACCGTCCCCGTCCCCTAACCCTAACCCTAGCCCGAACCCTAACCCTAACCCTTCCCCGAAGCCTGACCCTCACCCGTCCCCTAATCCTAACCCGTACGCTGACACTAACCCGCGCCCTCACACGTACGCTCCCCCTAGAGCGTTGTCGTACCCTCACCTGGACCCTAAACCGTCCCCGTCCCCTAACCCTAACCCTAGCCCGAAGCATAACCCTAACCCTTCCCCGAAGCCTGACCCTCAGCCGTCCCCTAATCCTAACCCGTACGCTGACACTAACCCGCGCCCTCACACGTACGCTCCCCCTAGAGCGTTGTCGTACCCTCACCTGGACCCTAAACCGTCCCCGTCCCCTAACCCTAACCCTAGCCCGAACCCTAACCCTAACCCTTCCCCGAAGCCTGACCCTCACCCGTCCCCTAATCCTAACCCGTACGCTGACACTAACCCGCGCCCTCACACGTACGCTCCCCCTAGAGCGTTGTCGTACCCTCACCTGGACCCTAAACCGTCCCCGTCCCCTAACCCTAACCCTAGCCCGAAGCATAACCCTAACCCTTCCCCGAAGCCTGACCCTCAGCCGTCCCCTAATCCTAACCCGTACGCTGACACTAACCCGCGCCCTCACACGTACGCTCCCCCTAGAGCGTTGTCGTACCCTCACCTGGACCCTAAACAGTCCCCGTCCCCTAACCCTAACCCTAGCCCGAAGCCTAACACTAACCCTTCCCCGAAGCCTGACCCTCAGCCGTCCCCTAATCCTAACCCGTACGCTGACACTAACCCGCGCCCTCTCACGTACGCTCCCCCTAGAGCGTTGTCGTACCCTCACCTGGACCCTAAACCGTCCCCGTCCCCTAACCCTAACCCTAGCCCGAAGCCTAACCCTAACCCTTCCCCGAAGCCTGACCCTCAGCCGTCCCCTAATCCTAACCCGTACGCTGACACTAACCCGCGCCCTCACACGTACGCTCCCCCTAGA
Organism: Globicephala melas; assembly: GCF_963455315.2. Classification (NCBI taxonomy): domain Eukaryota; kingdom Metazoa; phylum Chordata; class Mammalia; order Artiodactyla; family Delphinidae; genus Globicephala; species Globicephala melas. The sequence continues at coordinate 94,606 of NW_027207368.1, read as the reverse complement.
GCTTTGTCGTACCCTCACCTGGACCCTAAACCGTCCCCGTCCCCTAACCCTAACCCTAGCCCGAACCCTAACCCTAACCCTTCCCCGAAGCCTGACCCTCAGCCGTCCCCTAATCCTAACCCGTACGCTGACACTAACCCGCGCCCTCACACGTACGCTCCCCCTAGAGCGTTGTCGTACCCTCACCTGGACCCTAAACCGTCCCCGTCCCCTAACCCTAACCCTAGCCCGAACCCTAACCCTAACCCTTCCCCGAAGCCTGACCCTCAGCCGTCCCCTAATCCTAACCCGTACGCTGACACTAACCCGCGCCCTCACACGTACGCTCCCCCTAGAGCGTTGTCGTACCCTCACCTGGACCCTAAACCGTCCCCGTCCCCTAACCCTAACCCTAGCCCGAACCCTAACCCTAACCCTTCCCCGAAGCCTGACCCTCAGCCGTCCCCTAATCCTAACCCGTACGCTGACACAAACCCGCGCCCTCACACGTACGCTCCCCCTAGAGCGTTGTCGTACCCTCACCTGGACCCTAAACCGTCCCCGACCCCTAACCCTAACCCTAGCCCGAACCCTAACCCTAACCCTTCCCCGAAGCCTGACCCTCAGCCGTCCCCTAATCCTAACCCGTACGCTGACACTAACCCGCGCCCTCACACGTACGCTCCCCCTAGAGCGTTGTCGTACCCTCACCTGGACCCTAAACCGTCCCCGCCCCCTAACCCTAACCCTAGCCCGAACCCTAACCCTAACCCTTCCCCGAAGCCTGACCCTCAGCCGTCCCCTAATCCTAACCCGTACGCTGACACTAACCCGCGCCCTCAAACGTACGCTCCCCCTAGAGCGTTGTCGTACCCTCACCTGGACCCTAAACCGTTCCCGTCCCCTAACCCTAACCCTAGCCCGAACCCTAACCCTAACCCTTCCCCGAAGCCTGACCCTCAGCCGTCCCCTAATCCTAACCCGTACGCTGACACTAACCCGCGCCCTCACACGTACGCTCCCCCTAGAGCGTTGTCGTACCCTCACCTGGACCCTAAACCGTCCCCGTCCCCTAACCCTAACCCTAGCCCGAACCCTAACCCTAACCCTTCCCCGAAGCCTGACCCTCAGCCGTCCCCTAATCCTAACCCGTACGCTGACACTAACCCGCGCCCTCACACGTACGCTCCCCCTAGAGCGTTGTCGTACCCTCACCTGGACCCTAAACCGTCCCCGTCCCCTAACCCTAACCCTAGCCCGAACCCTAACCCTAACCCTTCCCCGAAGCCTGACCCTCAGCCGTCCCCTAATCCTAACCCGTACGCTGACACTAACCCACGCCCTCACACGTACGCTCCCCCTAGAGCGTTGTCGTACCCTCACCTGGACCCTAAACCGTCCCCGTCCCCTAACCCTAACCCTAGCCCGAACCCTAACCCTAACCCTTCCCCGAAGCCTGACCCTCAGCCGTCCCCTAATCCTAACCCGTATGCTGACACTAACCCGCGCCCTCACACGTACGCTCCCCCTAGAGCGTTGTCGTACCCTCACCTGGACCCTAAACCGTCCCCGTCCCCTAACCCTAACCCTAGCCCGTACCCTAACCCTAACCCTTCCCCGAAGCCTGACCCTCAGCCGTCCCCTAATCCTAACCCGTACGCTGACACTAACCCGCGCCCTCACACGTACGCTCCCCCTAGAGCGTTGTCATACCATCACCTGGACCCTAAACCGTCCCCGTCCCCTAACCCTAACCCTAGACCGAACGCTAAACCTAAACCTTCCCCGAAGCCTGACCCTCAGCCGTCCCCTAATCCTAACCCGTACGCTGACACTAACCCGCGCCCTCACACGTACGCTCCCCCTAGAGCGTTGTCGTACCCTCACCTGGACCTTAAACCGTCCCCGTCCCCTAACCCTAACCCTAGCCCGAACCCTAACCCTAACCCTTCCCCGAGGCCTGACCCTCAGCCGTCCCCTAATCCTAACCCGTACGCTGACACTAACCCGCGCCCTCACACGTACGCTCCCCCTAGAGCGTTGTCGTACCCTCACCTGGACCCTAAACCGTCCCCGTCCCCTAACCCTAACCCTAGCCCGAACCCTAAACCTAACCCTTCCCCGAAGCCTGACCCTCAGCCGTCCCCTAATCCTAACCCGTACGCTGACACTAACCCACGCCCTCACACGTACGCTCCCCCTAGAGCGTTGTCGTACCCTCACCTGGACCCTAAACCGTCCCCGTCCCCTAAACCTAACCCTAGCCCGAACCCTAACCCTAACCCTTCCCCGAAGCCTGACCCTCAGCCGTCCCCTAATCCTAACCCGTACGCTGACACTAACCCGCGCCCTCACACGTACGCTCCCCCTAGAGCGTTGTCGTACCCTCACCTGGACCCTAAACCGTCCCCGTCCCCTAACCCTAACCCTAGCCCGAACCCTAACCCTAAACCTTCCCCGAAGCTTGACCCTCAGCCGTCCCCTAATCCTAACCCGTACGCTGACACTAACCCGCGCCCTCACATGTACGCTCCCCCTAGAGCGTTGTCGTACCCTCACCTGGACCCTAAACCGTCCCCGTCCCCTAACCCTAACCCTAGCCCGAACCCTAACCCTAACCCTTCCCCGAAGCCTGACCCTCAGCCGTCCCCTAATCCTAACCCGTACGCTGACACTAACCCGCGCCCTCACACGTACGCTCCCCCTGGAGCGTTGTCGTACCCTCACCTGGACCCTAAACCGTCCCCGTCCCCTAACCCTAACCCTAGACCGAACCCTAACCCTAACCCTTCCCCGAAGCCTGACCCTCAGCCGTCTCCTAATCCTAACCCGTACGCTGACACTAACCCGCGCCCTCACACGTACGCTCCCCCTAGAGCATTGTCGTACCCTCACCTGGACCCTAAACCGTCCCCGTCCCCTAACCCTAACCCTAGCCCGAACCCTAACCCTAACCCTTCCCCGAAGCCTGACCCTCAGCCGTCCCCTAATCCTAACCCGTACGCTGACACTAACCCGCGCCCTCACACGTACGCTCCCCCTAGAGCGTTGTCGTACCCTCACCTGGACCCTAAACCGTCCCCGTCCCCTAACCCTCACCCTAGACCGAACCCTAACCCTAACCCTTCCCCGAAGCCTGACCCTCAGCCGTCCCCTAATCCTAACCCGTACGCTGACACTAACCCGCGCCCTCACACGTACGCTCCCCCTAGAGCGTTGTCGTACCCTCAACTGGACCCTAAACCGTCCCCGTCCCCTAACCCTAACCCTAGCCCGAACCCTAACCCTAACCCTTCCCCGAAGCCTGACCCTCACCAGTCCCATAATCCTAACCCGTACGCTGACACTAACCCGCGCCCTCACACGTACGCTCCCCCTAGAGCGTTGTCGTACCCTCACCTGGACCCTAAACCGTCCCCGTCCCCTAACCCTAACCCTAGCCCGAAGCATAACCCTAACCCTTCCCCGAAGCCTGACCCTCAGCCGTCCCCTAATCCTAACCCGTACGCTGACACTAACCCGCGCCCTCACACGTACGCTCCCCCTAGAGCGTTGTCGTACCCTCACCTGGACCCTAAACCGTCCCTGTCCCCTAACCCTAACCCTAGCCCGAACCCTAACCCTAACCCTTCCCCGAAGCCTGACCCTCACCCGTCCCCTAATCCTAACCCGTACGCTGACACTAACCCGCGCCCTCACACGTACGCTCCCCCTAGAGCGTTGTCGTACCCTCACCTGGACCCTAAACCGTCCCCGTCCCCTAACCCTAACCCTAGCCCGAACCCTACCCCTAACGCTTCCCCGAAGCCTGACCCTCAGCCGTCCCCTAATCCTAACCCGTACGCTGACACTAACCCGCGCCCTCACACGTACGCTCCCCCTAGAGCGTTGTCGTACCCTCACCTGGACCCTAAACCGTCCCCGTCCCCTAACCCTAACCCTAGCCCGAACCCTAACCCTAACCCTTCCCCGAAGCCTGACCCTCACCCGTCCCCTAATCCTAACCCGTACGCTGACACTAACCCGCGCCCTCACACGTACGCTCCCCCTAGAGCGTTGTCGTACCCTCACCTGGACCCTAAACCGTCCCCGTCCCCTAACCCTAACCCTAGCCCGAAGCATAACCCTAACCCTTCCCCGAAGCCTGACCCTCAGCCGTCCCCTAATCCTAACCCGTACGCTGACACTAACCCGCGCCCTCACACGTACGCTCCCCCTAGAGCGTTGTCGTACCCTCACCTGGACCCTAAACCGTCCCCGTCCCCTAACCCTAACCCTAGCCCGAACCCTAACCCTAACCCTTCCCCGAAGCCTGACCCTCACCCGTCCCCTAATCCTAACCCGTACGCTGACACTAACCCGCGCCCTCACACGTACGCTCCCCCTAGAGCGTTGTCGTACCCTCACCTGGACCCTAAACCGTCCCCGTCCCCTAACCCTAACCCTAGCCCGAAGCATAACCCTAACCCTTCCCCGAAGCCTGACCCTCAGCCGTCCCCTAATCCTAACCCGTACGCTGACACTAACCCGCGCCCTCACACGTACGCTCCCCCTAGAGCGTTGTCGTACCCTCACCTGGACCCTAAACCGTCCCCGTCCCCTAACCCTAACCCTAGCCCGAAGCCTAACACTAACCCTTCCCCGAAGCCTGACCCTCAGCCGTCCCCTAATCCTAACCCGTACGCTGACACTAACCCGCGCCCTCTCACGTACGCTCCCCCTAGAGCGTTGTCGTACCCTCACCTGGACCCTAAACCGTCCCCGTCCCCTAACCCTAACCCTAGCCCGAAGCCTAACCCTAACCCTTCCCCGAAGCCTGACCCTCAGCCGTCCCCTAATCCTAACCCGTACGCTGACACTAACCCGCGCCCTCACACGTACGCTCCCCCTAGAGCTTTGTCGTACCCTCACCTGGACCCTAAACCGTCCCCGTCCCCTAACCCTAACCCTAGCCCGAACCCTAACCCTAACCCTTCCCCGAAGCCTGACCCTCAGCCGTCCCCTAATCCTAACCCGTACGCTGACACTAACCCGCGCCCTCACACGTACGCTCCCCCTAGAGCGTTGTCGTACCCTCACCTGGACCCTAAACCGTCCCCGTCCCCTAACCCTAACCCTAGCCCGAACCCTAACCCTAACCCTTCCCCGAAGCCTGACCCTCAGCCGTCCCCTAATCCTAACCCGTACGCTGACACTAACCCGCGCCCTCACACGTACGCTCCCCCTAGAGCGTTGTCGTACCCTCACCTGGACCCTAAACCGTCCCCGTCCCCTAACCCTAACCCTAGCCCGAACCCTAACCCTAACCCTTCCCCGAAGCCTGACCCTCAGCCGTCCCCTAATCCTAACCCGTACGCTGACACTAACCCGCGCCCTCACACGTACGCTCCCCGTAGAGCGTTGTCGTACCCTCACCTGGACCCTAAACCGTCCCCGTCCCCTAACCCTAACCCTAGCCCGAACCCTAACCCTAACACTTCCCCGAAGCCTGACCCTCAGCCGTCCCCTAATCCTAACCCGTACGCTGACACTAACCCGCGCCCTCACACGTACGCTCCCCCTAGAGTGTTGTCGTACCCTCACCTGGACCCTAAACCGTCCCCGTCCCCTAACCCTAACCCTAGCCCGAACCCTAACCCTAACCCTTCCCCGAAGCCTGACCCTCAGCCGTCCCCTAATCCTAACCCGTACGCTGACACTAACCCGCGCCCTCACACGTACGCTCCCCCTAGAGCGTTGTCGTACCCTCACCTGGACCCTAAACCGTCCCCGTCCCCTAACCCTAACCCTAGCCCGAAGCCTAACCCTAACCCTTCCCCGAAGCCTGACCCTCAGCCGTCCCCTAATCCTAACCCGTACGCTGACACTAACCCGCGCCCTCACACGTACGCTCCCCCTAGAGCTTTGTCGTACCCTCACCTGGACCCTAAACCGTCCCCGTCCCCTAACCCTAACCCTAGCCCGAACCCTAACCCTAACCCTTCCCCGAAGCCTGACCCTCAGCCGTCCCCTAATCCTAACCCGTACGCTGACACTAACCCGCGCCCTCACACGTACGCTCCCCCTAGAGCGTTGTCGTACCCTCACCTGGACCCTAAACCGTCCCCGTCCCCTAACCCTAACCCTAGCCCGAACCCTAACCCTAACCCTTCCCCGAAGCCTGACCCTCAGCCGTCCCCTAATCCTAACCCGTACGCTGACACTAACCCGCGCCCTCACACGTACGCTCCCCCTAGAGCGTTGTCGTACCCTCACCTGGACCCTAAACCGTCCCCGTCCCCTAACCCTAACCCTAGCCCGAACCCTAACCCTAACCCTTCCCCGAAGCCTGACCCTCAGCCGTCCCCTAATCCTAACCCGTACGCTGACACTAACCCGCGCCCTCACACGTACGCTCCCCCTAGAGCGTTGTCGTACCCTCACCTGGACCCTAAACCGTCCCCGTCCCCTAACCCTAACCCTAGCCCGAACCCTAACCCTAACCCTTCCCCGAAGCCTGACCCTCAGCCGTCCCCTAATCCTAACCCGTACGCTGACACAAACCCGCGCCCTCACACGTACGCTCCCCCTAGAGCGTTGTCGTACCCTCACCTGGACCCTAAACCGTCCCCGACCCCTAACCCTAACCCTAGCCCGAACCCTAACCCTAACCCTTCCCCGAAGCCTGACCCTCAGCCGTCCCCTAATCCTAACCCGTACGCTGACACTAACCCGCGCCCTCACACGTACGCTCCCCCTAGAGCGTTGTCGTACCCTCACCTGGACCCTAAACCGTCCCCGCCCCCTAACCCTAACCCTAGCCCGAACCCTAACCCTAACCCTTCCCCGAAGCCTGACCCTCAGCCGTCCCCTAATCCTAACCCGTACGCTGACACTAACCCGCGCCCTCAAACGTACGCTCCCCCTAGAGCGTTGTCGTACCCTCACCTGGACCCTAAACCGTTCCCGTCCCCTAACCCTAACCCTAGCCCGAACCCTAACCCTAACCCTTCCCCGAAGCCTGACCCTCAGCCGTCCCCTAATCCTAACCCGTACGCTGACACTAACCCGCGCCCTCACACGTACGCTCCCCCTAGAGCGTTGTCGTACCCTCACCTGGACCCTAAACCGTCCCCGTCCCCTAACCCTAACCCTAGCCCGAACCCTAACCCTAACCCTTCCCCGAAGCCTGACCCTCAGCCGTCCCCTAATCCTAACCCGTACGCTGACACTAACCCGCGCCCTCACACGTACGCTCCCCCTAGAGCGTTGTCGTACCCTCACCTGGACCCTAAACCGTCCCCGTCCCCTAACCCTAACCCTAGCCCGAACCCTAACCCTAACCCTTCCCCGAAGCCTGACCCTCAGCCGTCCCCTAATCCTAACCCGTACGCTGACACTAACCCACGCCCTCACACGTACGCTCCCCCTAGAGCGTTGTCGTACCCTCACCTGGACCCTAAACCGTCCCCGTCCCCTAACCCTAACCCTAGCCCGAACCCTAACCCTAACCCTTCCCCGAAGCCTGACCCTCAGCCGTCCCCTAATCCTAACCCGTATGCTGACACTAACCCGCGCCCTCACACGTACGCTCCCCCTAGAGCGTTGTCGTACCCTCACCTGGACCCTAAACCGTCCCCGTCCCCTAACCCTAACCCTAGCCCGTACCCTAACCCTAACCCTTCCCCGAAGCCTGACCCTCAGCCGTCCCCTAATCCTAACCCGTACGCTGACACTAACCCGCGCCCTCACACGTACGCTCCCCCTAGAGCGTTGTCATACCATCACCTGGACCCTAAACCGTCCCCGTCCCCTAACCCTAACCCTAGACCGAACGCTAACCCTAAACCTTCCCCGAAGCCTGACCCTCAGCCGTCCCCTAATCCTAACCCGTACGCTGACACTAACCCGCGCCCTCACATGTACGCTCCCCCTAGAGCGTTGTCGTACCCTCACCTGGACCTTAAACCGTCCCCGTCCCCTAACCCTAACCCTAGCCCGAACCCTAACCCTAACCCTTCCCCGAGGCCTGACCCTCAGCCGTCCCCTAATCCTAACCCGTACGCTGACACTAACCCGCGCCCTCACACGTACGCTCCCCCTAGAGCGTTGTCGTACCCTCACCTGGACCCTAAACCGTCCCCGTCCCCTAACCCTAACCCTAGCCCGAACCCTAAACCTAACCCTTCCCCGAAGCCTGACCCTCAGCCGTCCCCTAATCCTAACCCGTACGCTGACACTAACCCACGCCCTCACACGTACGCTCCCCCTAGAGCGTTGTCGTACCCTCACCTGGACCCTAAACCGTCCCCGTCCCCTAAACCTAACCCTAGCCCGAACCCTAACCCTAACCCTTCCCCGAAGCCTGACCCTCAGCCGTCCCCTAATCCTAACCCGTACGCTGACACTAACCCGCGCCCTCACACGTACGCTCCCCCTAGAGCGTTGTCGTACCCTCACCTGGACCCTAAACCGTCCCCGTCCCCTAACCCTAACCCTAGCCCGAACCCTAACCCTAACCCTTCCCCGAAGCCTGACCCTCAGCCGTCCCCTAATCCTAACCCGTACGCTGACACTAACCCGCGCCCTCACACGTACGCTCCCCCTGGAGCGTTGTCGTACCCTCACCTGGACCCTAAACCGTCCCCGTCCCCTAACCCTAACCCTAGACCGAACCCTAACCCTAACCCTTCCCCGAAGCCTGACCCTCAGCCGTCTCCTAATCCTAACCCGTACGCTGACACTAACCCGCGCCCTCACACGTACGCTCCCCCTAGAGCATTGTCGTACCCTCACCTGGACCCTAAACCGTCCCCGTCCCCTAACCCTAACCCTAGCCCGAACCCTAACCCTAACCCTTCCCCGAAGCCTGACCCTCAGCCGTCCCCTAATCCTAACCCGTACGCTGACACTAACCCGCGCCCTCACACGTACGCTCCCCCTAGAGCGTTGTCGTACCCTCACCTGGACCCTAAACCGTCCCCGTCCCCTAACCCTCACCCTAGACCGAACCCTAACCCTAACCCTTCCCCGAAGCCTGACCCTCAGCCGTCCCCTAATCCTAACCCGTACGCTGACACTAACCCGCGCCCTCACACGTACGCTCCCCCTAGAGCGTTGTCGTACCCTCAACTGGACCCTAAACCGTCCCCGTCCCCTAACCCTAACCCTAGCCCGAACCCTAACCCTAACCCTTCCCCGAAGCCTGACCCTCACCAGTCCCATAATCCTAACCCGTACGCTGACACTAACCCGCGCCCTCACACGTACGCTCCCCCTAGAGCGTTGTCGTACCCTCACCTGGACCCTAAACCGTCCCCGTCCCCTAACCCTAACCCTAGCCCGAAGCATAACCCTAACCCTTCCCCGAAGCCTGACCCTCAGCCGTCCCCTAATCCTAACCCGTACGCTGACACTAACCCGCGCCCTCACACGTACGCTCCCCCTAGAGCGTTGTCGTACCCTCACCTGGACCCTAAACCGTCCCCGTCCCCTAACCCTAACCCTAGCCCGAACCCTAACCCTAACCCTTCCCCGAAGCCTGACCCTCACCCGTCCCCTAATCCTAACCCGTACGCTGACACTAACCCGCGCCCTCACACGTACGCTCCCCCTAGAGCGTTGTCGTACCCTCACCTGGACCCTAAACCGTCCCCGTCCCCTAACCCTAACCCTAGCCCGAACCCTACCCCTAACGCTTCCCCGAAGCCTGACCCTCAGCCGTCCCCTAATCCTAACCCGTACGCTGACACTAACCCGCGCCCTCACACGTACGCTCCCCCTAGAGCGTTGTCGTACCCTCACCTGGACCCTAAACCGTCCCCGTCCCCTAACCCTAACCCTAGCCCGAACCCTAACCCTAACCCTTCCCCGAAGCCTGACCCTCACCCGTCCCCTAATCCTAACCCGTACGCTGACACTAACCCGCGCCCTCACACGTACGCTCCCCCTAGAGCGTTGTCGTACCCTCACCTGGACCCTAAACCGTCCCCGTCCCCTAACCCTAACCCTAGCCCGAAGCATAACCCTAACCCTTCCCCGAAGCCTGACCCTCAGCCGTCCCCTAATCCTAACCCGTACGCTGACACTAACCCGCGCCCTCACACGTACGCTCCCCCTAGAGCGTTGTCGTACCCTCACCTGGACCCTAAACCGTCCCCGTCCCCTAACCCTAACCCTAGCCCGAACCCTAACCCTAACCCTTCCCCGAAGCCTGACCCTCACCCGTCCCCTAATCCTAACCCGTACGCTGACACTAACCCGCGCCCTCACACGTACGCTCCCCCTAGAGCGTTGTCGTACCCTCACCTGGACCCTAAACCGTCCCCGTCCCCTAACCCTAACCCTAGCCCGAAGCATAACCCTAACCCTTCCCCGAAGCCTGACCCTCAGCCGTCCCCTAATCCTAACCCGTACGCTGACACTAACCCGCGCCCTCACACGTACGCTCCCCCTAGAGCGTTGTCGTACCCTCACCTGGACCCTAAACAGTCCCCGTCCCCTAACCCTAACCCTAGCCCGAAGCCTAACACTAACCCTTCCCCGAAGCCTGACCCTCAGCCGTCCCCTAATCCTAACCCGTACGCTGACTCTAACCCGCGCCCTCTCACGTACGCTCCCCCTAGAGCGTTGTCGTACCCTCACCTGGACCCTAAACCGTCCCCGTCCCCTAACCCTAACCCTAGCCCGAAGCCTAACCCTAACCCTTCCCCGAAGCCTGACCCTCAGCCGTCCCCTAATCCTAACCCGTACGCTGACACTAACCCGCGCCCTCACACGTACGCTCCCCCTAGAGCTTTGTCGTACCCTCACCTGGACCCTAAACCGTCCCCGTCCCCTAACCCTAACCCTAGCCCGAACCCTAACCCTAACCCTTCCCCGAAGCCTGACCCTCAGCCGTCCCCTAATCCTAACCCGTACGCTGACACTAACCCGCGCCCTCACACGTACGCTCCCCCTAGAGCGTTGTCGTACCCTCACCTGGACCCTAAACCGTCCCCGTCCCCTAACCCTAACCCTAGCCCGAACCCTAACCCTAACCCTTCCCCGAAGCCTGACCCTCAGCCGTCCCCTAATCCTAACCCGTACGCTGACACTAACCCGCGCCCTCACACGTACGCTCCCCCTAGAGCGTTGTCGTACCCTCACCTGGACCCTAAACCGTCCCCGTCCCCTAACCCTAACCCTAGCCCGAACCCTAACCCTAACCCTTCCCCGAAGCCTGACCCTCAGCCGTCCCCTAATCCTAACCCGTACGCTGACACTAACCCGCGCCCTCACACGTACGCTCCCCGTAGAGCGTTGTCGTACCCTCACCTGGACCCTAAACCGTCCCCGTCCCCTAACCCTAACCCTAGCCCGAACCCTAACCCTAACACTTCCCCGAAGCCTGACCCTCAGCCGTCCCCTAATCCTAACCCGTACGCTGACACTAACCCGCGCCCTCACACGTACGCTCCCCCTAGAGTGTTGTCGTACCCTCACCTGGACCCTAAACCGTCCCCGTCCCCTAACCCTAACCCTAGCCCGAACCCTAACCCTAACCCTTCCCCGAAGCCTGACCCTCAGCCGTCCCCTAATCCTAACCCGTACGCTGACACTAACCCGCGCCCTCACACGTACGCTCCCCCTAGAGCGTTGTCGTACCCTCACCTGGACCCTAAACCGTCCCCGTCCCCTAACCCTAACCCTAGCCCGAAGCCTAACCCTAACCCTTCCCCGAAGCCTGACCCTCAGCCGTCCCCTAATCCTAACCCGTACGCTGACAATAACCCGCGCCCTCACACGTACGATCCCCCTAGAGCGTTGTCGTACCCTCACCTGGACCCTAAACCGTCCCCGTCCCCTAACCCTAACCCTAGCCCGAACCCTAACCCTAACCCTTCCCCGAAGCCTGACCCTCAGCCGTCCCCTAATCCTAACCCGTACGCTGACACTAACCCGCGCCCTCACACGTACGCTCCCCCTAGAGCGTTGTCGTACCCTCACCTGGACCCTAAACCGTCCCCGTCCCCTAACCCTAACCCTAGCCCGAACCCTAACCCTAACCCTTCCCCGAAGCCTGACCCTCAGCCGTCCCCTAATCCTAACCCGTACGCTGACACTAACCCGCGCCCTCACACGTACGCTCCCCCTAGAGCGTTGTCGTACCCTCACCTGGACCCTAAACCGTCCCCGTCCCCTAACCCTAACCCTAGCCCGAAACCTAACCCTAACCCTTCCCCGAAGCCTGACCCTCAGCCGTCCCCTAATCCTAACCCGTACGCTGACACTAACCCGCGCCCTCACACGTACGCTCCCCCTAGAGCGTTGTCGTACCCTCACCTGGACCCTAAACCGTCCCCGTCCCCTAACCCTAACCCTAGCCCGAACCCTAACCCTAACCCTTCCCCGAAGCCTGACCCTCAGCCGTCCCCTAATCCTAACCCGTACGCTGACACTAACCCGCGCCCTCACACGTACGCTCCCCCTAGAGCGTTGTCGTACCCTCACCTGGACCCTAAACCGTCCCCGTCCCCTAACCCTAACCCTAGCCCGAAGCCTAACCCTAACCCTTCCCCGAAGCCTGACCCTCAGCCGTCCCCTAATCCTAACCCGTACGCTGACACTAACCCGCGCCCTCACACGTACGCTCCCCCTAGAGCGTTGTCGTACCCTCACCTGGACCCTAAACCGTCCCCGTCCCCTAACCCTAACCCTAGCCCGAACCCTAACCCTAACCCTTCCCCGAAGCCTGACCCTCAGCCGTCCCCTAATCCTAACCCGTACGCTGACACTAACCCGCGCCCTCACACGTACGCTCCCCCTAGAGCGTTGTCGTACCCTCACCTGGACCCAAAACCGTCCCCGTCCCCTAACCCTAACCCTAGCCCGAACCCTAACCCTAACCCTTCCCCCGAAGCCTGACCCTCAGCCGTCCCCTAATCCTAACCCGTACGCTGACACTAACCCGCGCCCTCACACGTACGCTCCCCCTAGAGCGTTGTTGTACCCTCACCTGGACCCTAAACCGTCCCCGTCCCCTAACCCTAACCCTAGCCCGAAGCCTAACCCTAACCCTTCCCCGAAGCCTGACCCTCAGCCGTCCCCTAATCCTAACCCGTACGCTGACACTAACCCGCGCCCTCACACGTACGCTCCCCCTAGAGCGTTGTCGTACCCTCACCTGGACCCTAAACCGTCCCCGTCCCCTAACCCTAACCCTAGCCCGAAGCCTAACCCTAACCCTTCCCCGAAGCCTGACCCTCAGCCGTCCCCTAATCCTAACCCGTACGCTGTCACTAACCCTCGCCCTCACACGTACGCTCCCCCTAGAGCGTTGTCGTACCCTCACCTGGACCCTAAACCGTCCCCGTCCCCTAACCCTAACCCTAGCCCGAACCCTAACCCTAACCCTTCCCCGAAGCCTGACCCTCAGCCGTCCCCTAATCCTAACCCGTACGCTGACACTAACCCGCGCCCTCACACGTACGCTCCCCCTAGAGCGTTGTCGTACCCTCACCTGGACCCTAAACCGTCCCCGTCCCCTAACCCTAACCCTAGCCCGAAGCCTAACCCTAACCCTTCCCCGAAGCCTGACCCTCAGCCGTCCCCTAATCCTAACCCGTACGCTGTCACTAACCCTCGCCCTCACACGTACGCTCCCCCTAGAGCGTTGTCGTACCCTCACCTGGACCCTAAACCGTCCCCGTCCCCTAACCCTAACCCTAGCCCGAACCCTAACCCTAACCCTTCCCCGAAGCCTGACCCTCAGCCGTCCCCTAATCCTAACCCGTACGCTGACACTAACCCGCGCCCTCACACGTACGCTCCCCCTAGAGCGTTGTCGTACCCTCACCTGGACCCTAAACCGTCCCCGTCCCCTAACCCTAACCCTAGCCCGAAGCCTAACCCTAACCCTTCCCCGAAGCCTGACCCTCAGCCGTCCCCTAATCCTAACCCGTACGCTGACACTAACCCGTGCCCTCACACGTACGCTCCCCCTAGAGCGTTGTCGTACCCTCACCTGGACCCTAAACCGTCCCCGTCCCCTAACCCTAACCCTAGCCCGAACCCTAACCCTAACCCTTCCCCGAAGCCTGACCCTCAGCCGTCCCCTAATCCTAACCCGTACGCTGACACTAACCCGCGCCCTCACACGTACGCTCCCCCTAGAGCGTTGTCGTACCCTCACCTGGACCCTAAACCGTCCCCGTCCCCTAACCCTAACCCTAGCCCGAAGCCTAACCCTAACCCTTCCCCGAAGCCTGACCCTCAGCCGTCCCCTAATCCTAACCCGTACGCTGACACTAACCCGCGCCCTCACACGTACGCTCCCCCTAGAGCGTTGTCGTACCCTCACCTGGACCCTAAACCGTCCCCGTCCCCTAACCCTAACCCTAGCCCGAAGCCTAACCCTAACCCTTCCCCGAAGCCTGACCCTCAGCCGTCCCCTAATCCTAACCCGTACGCTGTCACTAACCCTCGCCCTCACACGTACGCTCCCCCTAGAGCGTTGTCGTACCCTCACCTGGACCCTAAACCGTCCCCGTCCCCTAACCCTAACCCTAGCCCGAAGCCTAACCCTAACCCTTCCCCGAAGCCTGACCCTCAGCCGTCCCCTAATCCTAACCCGTACGCTGACACTAACCCGCGCCCTCACACGTACGCTCCCCCTAGAGCGTTGTCGTACCCTCACCTGGACCCTAAACCGTCCCCGTCCCCTAACCCTAACCCTAGCCCGAAGCCTAACCCTAACCCTTCCCCGAAGCCTGACCCTCAGCCGTCCCCTAATCCTAACCCGTACGCTGTCACTAACCCTCGCCCTCACACGTACGCTCCCCCTAGAGCGTTGTCGTACCCTCACCTGGACCCTAAACCGTCCCCGTCCCCTAACCCTAACCCTAGCCCGAACCCTAACCCTAACCCTTCCCCGAAGCCTGACCCTCAGCCGTCCCCTAATCCTAACCCGTACGCTGACACTAACCCGCGCCCTCACACGTACGCTCCCCCTAGAGCGTTGTCGTACCCTCACCTGGACCCTAAACCGTCCCCGTCCCCTAACCCTAACCCTAGCCCGAAGCCTAACCCTAACCCTTCCCCGAAGCCTGACCCTCAGCCGTCCCCTAATCCTAACCCGTACGCTGACACTAACCCGTGCCCTCACACGTACGCTCCCCCTAGAGCGTTGTCGTACCCTCACCTGGACCCTAAACCGTCCCCGTCCCCTAACCCTAACCCTAGCCCGAACCCTAACCCTAACCCTTCCCCTCAGCCTGACCCTCAGCCGTCCCCTAATCCTAACCCGTATGCTGACACTAACCCGCGCCCTCACACGTACGCTCCCCCTAGAGCGTTGTCGTACCCTCACCTGGACCCTAAACCGTCCCCGTCCCCTAACCCTAACCCTAGCCCGAAGCCTAACCCTAACCCTTCCCCGAAGCCTGACCCTCAGCCGTCCCCTAATCCTAACCCGTACGCTGACACTAACCCGCGCCCTCACACGTACGCTCCCCCTAGAGCGTTGTCGTACCCTCACCTGGACCCTAAACCGTCCCCGTCCCCTAACCCTAACCCTAGCCCGAAGCCTAACCCTAACCCTTCCCCGAAGCCTGACCCTCAGCCGTCCCCTAATCCTAACCCGTACGCTGACACTAACCCGCGCCCTCACACGTACGCTCCCCCTAGAGCGTTGTCGTACCCTCACCTGGACCCTAAACCGTCCCCGTCCCCTAACCCTAACCCTAGCCCGAAGCCTAACCCTAACCCTTCCCCGAAGCCTGACCCTCAGCCGTCCCCTAATCCTAACCCGTACGCTGATACTAACCCGCGCCCTCACACGTACGCTCCCCCTAGAGCGTTGTCGTACCCTCACCTGGACCCTAAACCGTCCCCGTCCCCTAACCCTAACCCTAGCCCGAAGCCTAACCCTAACCCTTCCCCGAAGCCTGACCCTCAGCCGTCCCCTAATCCTAACCCGTACGCTGACACTAACCCGCGCCCTCACACGTACGCTCCCCCTAGAGCGTTGTCGTACCCTCACCTGGACCCTAAACCGTCCCCGTCCCCTAACCCTAACCCTAGCCCGAACCCTAACCCTAACCCTTCCCCTCAGCCTGACCCTCAGCCGTCCCCTAATCCTAACCCGTACGCTGACACTAACCCGCGCCATCACACGTACGCTCCCCCTAGAGCGTTGTCGTACCCTCACCTGGACCCTAAACCGTCCCCGTCCCCTAACCCTAACCCTAGCCCGAACCCTAACCCTAACCCTTCCCCGAAGCCTGACCCTCAGCCGTCCCCTAATCCTAACCCGTACGCTGACACTAACCCGCGCCCTCACACGTACGCTCCCCCTAGAGCGTTGTCGTACCCTCACCTGGACCCTAAACCGTCCCCGTCCCCTAACCCTAACCCTAGCCCGAACCCTAACCCTAACCCTTCCCCGAAGCCTGACCCTCAGCCGTCCCCTAATCCTAACCCGTACGCTGACACTAACCCGCGCCCTCACACGTACGCTCCCCCTAGAGCGTTGTCGTACCCTCACCTGGACCCTAAACCGTCCCCGTCCCCTAACCCTAACCCTAGCCCGAAGCCTAACCCTAACCCTTCCCCGAAGCCTGACCCTCAGCCGTCCCCTAATCCTAACCCGTACGCTGACACTAACCCGCGCCCTCACACGTACGCTCCCCCTAGAGCGTTGTCGTACCCTCACCTGGACCCTAAACCGTCCCCGTCCCCTAACCCTAACCCTAGCCCGAACCCTAACCCTAACCCTTCCCCGAAGCCTGACCCTCAGCCGTCCCCTAATCCTAACCCGTACGCTGACACTAACCCGCGCCCTCACACGTACCCTCCCCCTAGAGCGTTGTCGTACCCTCACCTGGACCCTAAACCGTCCCCGTCCCCTAACCCTAACCCTAGCCCGAACCCTAACCCTAACCCTTCCCCGAAGCCTGACCCTCAGCCGTCCCCTAATCCTAACCCGTACGCTGACACTAACCCGCGCCCTCACACGTACGCTCCCCCTAGAGCGTTGTCGTACCCTCACCAGGACCCTAAACCGTCCCCGTCCCCTAACACTAACCCTAGCCCGAACCCTAACCCTAACCCTTCCCCTCAGCCTGACCCTCAGCCGTCCCCTAATCCTAACCCGTACGCTGACACTAACCCGCGCCCTCACACGTACGCTCCCCCTAGAGCGTTGTCGTACCCTCACCTGGACCCTAAACCGTCCCCGTCCCCTAACCCTAACCCTAGCCCGAAGCCTAACCCTAACCCTTCCCCGAAGCCTGACCCTCAGCCGTCCCCTAATCCTAACCCGTACGCTGACACTAACCCGCGCCCTCACACGTACGCTCCCCCTAGAGCGTTGTCGTACCCTCACCTGGACCCTAAACCGTCCCCGTCCCCTAACCCTAACCCTAGCCCGAAGCCTAACCCTAACACTTCCCCGAAGCCTGACCCTCAGCCGTCCCCTAATCCTAACCCGTACGCTGACACTAACCCGCGCCCTCACACGTACGCTCCCCCTAGAGCGTTGTCGTACCCTCACCTGGACCCTAAACCGTCCCCGTCCCCTAAACCTAACCCTAGCCCGAACCCTAACCCTAACCCTTCCCCGAAGCCTGACCCTCAGCCGTCCCCTAATCCTAACCCGTACGCTGACACTAACCCGCGCCCTCACACGTACGCTCCCCCTAGAGCGTTGTCGTACCCTCACCTGGACCCTAAACCGTCCCCGTCCCCTAACCCTAACCCTAGCCCGAAGCCTAACCCTAACCCTTCCCCGAAGCCTGACCCTCAGCCGTCCCCTAATCCTAACCCGTACGCTGACACTAACCCGCGCCCTCACACGTACGCTCCCCCTAGAGCGTTGTCGTACCCTCACCTGGACCCTAAACCGTCCCCGTCCCCTAACCCTAACCCTAGCCCGAACCCTAACCCTAACCCTTCCCCGAAGCCTGACCCTCAGCCGTCCCCTAATCCTAACCCGTACGCTGACACTAACCCGCGCCCTCACACGTACGCTCCCCCTAGAGCGTTGTCGTACCCTCACCTGGACCCTAAACCGTCCCCGTCCCCTAACCCTAACCCTAGCCCGAACCCTAACCCTAACCCTTCCCCGAAGCCTGACCCTCAGCCGTCCCCTAATCCTAACCCGTACGCTGACACTAACCCGCGCCCTCACACGTACGCTCCCCCTAGAGCGTTGTCGTACCCTCACCTGGACCCTAAACCGTCCCCGTCCCCTAACACTAACCCTAGCCCGAACCCTAACCCTAACCCTTCCCCTCAGCCTGACCCTCAGCCGTCCCCTAATCCTAACCCGTACGCTGACACTAACCCGCGCGCTCACACGTACGCTCCCCCTAGAGCGTTGTCGTACCCTCACCTGGACCCTAAACCGTCCCCGTCCCCTAACCCTAACCCTAGCCCGAAGCCTAACCCTAACCCTTCCCCGAAGCCTGACCTTCAGCCGTCCCCTAATCCTAACCCGTACGCTGACACTAACCCGCGCCCTCACACGTACGCTCCCCCTAGAGCGTTGTCGTACCCTCACCTGGACCCTAAACCGTCCCCGTCCCCTAACCCTAACCCTAGCCCGAAGCCTAACCCTAACCCTTCCCCGAAGCCTGACCCTCAGCCGTCCCCTAATCCTAACCCGTACGCTGACACTAACCCGCGCCCTCACACGTACGCTCCCCCTAGAGCGTTGTCGTACCCTCACCTGGACCCTAAACCGTCCCCGTCCCCTAACCCTAACCCTAGCCCGAAGCCTAACCCTAACCCTTCCCCGAAGCCTGACCCTCAGCCGTCCCCTAATCCTAACCCGTACGCTGACACTAACCCGCGCCCTCACACGTACGCTCCCCCTAGAGCGTTGTCGTACCCTCACCTGGACCCTAAACCGTCCCCGTCCCCTAACACTAACCCTAGCCCGAAGCCTAACCCTAACCCTTCCCCTCAGCCTGACCCTCAGCCGTCCCCTAATCCTAACCCGTACGCTGACACTAACCCGCGCCCTCACACGTACACTCCCCCTAGAGCGTTGTCGTACCCTCACCTGGACCCTAAACCGTCCCCGTCCCCTAACCCTAACCCTAGCCCGAAGCCTAACCCTAACCCTTCCCCGAAGCCTGACCTTCAGCCGTCCCCTAATCCTAACCCGTACGCTGACACTAACCCGCGCCCTCACACGTACGCTCCCCCTAGAGCGTTGTCGTACCCTCACCTGGACCCTAAACCGTCCCCGTCCCCTAACCCTAACCCTAGCCCGAAGCCTAACCCTAACCCTTCCCCGAAGCCTGACCCTCAGCCGTCCCCTAATCCTAACCCGTACGCTGACACTAACCCGCGCCCTCACACGTACGCTCCCCCTAGAGCGTTGTCGTACCCTCACCTGGACCCTAAACCGTCCCCGTCCCCTAACCCTAACCCTAGCCCGAAGCCTAACCCTAACCCTTCCCCGAAGCCTGACCCTCAGCCGTCCCCTAATCCTAACCCGTACGCTGACACTAACCCGCGCCCTCACACGTACGCTCCCCCTAGAGCGTTGTCGTACCCTCACCTGGACCCTAAACCGTCCCCGTCCCCTAAACCTAACCCTAGCCGGAACCCTAACCCTAACCCTTCCCCGAAGCCTGACCCTCAGCCGTCCCCTAATCCTAACCCGTACGCTGACACTAACCCGCGCCCTCACACGTACGCTCCCCCTAGAGCGTTGTCGTACCCTCACCTGGACCCTAAACCGTCCCCGTCCCCTAACCCTAACCCTAGCCCGAACCCTAACCCTAACCCTTCCCCGAAGCCTGACCCTCAGCCGTCCCCTAATCCTAACCCGTACGCTGACACTAACCCGTGCCCTCACACGTACGCTCCCCCTAGAGCGTTGTCGTACCCTCACCTGGACCCTAAACCGTCCCCGTCCCCTAACCCTAACCCTAGCCCGAAGCCTAACCCTAACCCTTCCCCGAAGCCTGACCCTCAGCCGTCCCCTAATCCTAACCCGTACGCTGACACTAACCCGCGCCCTCACACGTACGCTCCCCCTAGAGCGTTGTCGTACCCTCACCTGGACCCTAAACCGTCCCCGTCCCCTAACCCTAACCCTAGCCCGAACCCTAACCCTAACCCTTCCCCGAAGCCTGACCCTCAGCCGTCCCCTAATCCTAACCCGTACGCTGACACTAACCCGCGCCCTCACACGTACGCTCCCCCTAGAGCGTTGTCGTACCCTCACCTGGACCCTAAACCGTCCCCGTCCCCTAACCCTAACCCTAGCCCGAACCCTAACCCTAACCCTTCCCCGAAGCCTGATCCTCAGCCGTCCCCTAATCCTAACCCGTACGCTGACACTAACCCGCGCCCTCACACGTACGCTCCCCCTAGAGCGTTGTCGTACCCTCACCTGGACCCTAAACCGTCCCCGTCCCCTAACCCTAACCCTAGCCCGAAGCCTAACCCTAACCCTTCCCCGAAGCCTGACCCTCAGCCGTCCCCTAATCCTAACCCGTACGCTGACACTAACCCGCGCCCTCACACGTACGCTCCCCCTAGAGCGTTGTCGTACCCTCACCTGGACCCTAAACCGTCCCCGTCCCCTAACCCTAACCCTAGCCCGAACCCTAACCCTAACCCTTCCCCGAAGCCTGACCCTCAGCCGTCCCCTAATCCTAACCCGTACGCTGACACTAACCCGCGCCCTCACACGTACGCTCCCCCTAGAGCGTTGTCGTACCCTCACCTGGACCCTAAACCGTCCCCGTCCCCTAACCCTAACCCTAGCCCGAACCCTAACCCTAACCCTTCCCCGAAGCCTGACCCTCAGCCGTCCCCTAATCCTAACCCGTACGCTGACACTAACCCGCGCCCTCACACGTACGCTCCCCCTAGAGCGTTGTCGTACCCTCACCTGGACCCTAAACCGTCCCCGTCCCCTAACCCTAACCCTAGCCCGAACCCTAACCCTAACCCTTCCCCGAAGCCTGACCCTCAGCCGTCCCCTAATCCTAACCCGTACGCTGACACTAAGCCGCGCCCTCACACGTACGCTCCCCCTAGAGCGTTGTCGTACCCTCACCTGGACCCTAAACCGTCCCCGTCCCCTAACCCTAACCCTAGCCCGAACCCTAACCCTAACCCTTCCCCGAAGCCTGACCCTCAGCCGTCCCCTAATCCTAACCCGTACGCTGACACTAACCCGCGCCCTCACACGTACGCTCCCCCTAGAGCGTTGTCGTACCCTCACCTGGACCCTAAACCGTCCCCGTCCCCTAACCCTAACCCTAGCCCGAACCCTAACCCTAACCCTTCCCCGAAGCCTGACCCTCAGCCGTCCCCTAATCCTAACCCGTACGCTGACACTAACCCGCGCCCTCACACGTACGCTCCCCCTAGAGCGTTGTCGTACCCTCACCTGGACCCTAAACCGTCCCCGTCCCCTAACCCTAACCCTAGCCCGAAGCCTAACCCTAACCCTTCCCCGAAGCCTGACCCTCAGCCGTCCCCTAATCCTAACCCGTACGCTGACACTAACCCGCGCCCTCACACGTACGCTCCCCCTAGAGCGTTGTCGTACCCTCACCTGGACCCTAAACCGTCCCCGTCCCCTAACCCTAACCCTAGCCCGAAGCCTAACCCTAACCCTTCCCCGAAGCCTGACCCTCAGCCGTCCCCTAATCCTAACCCGTACGCTGACACTAACCCGCGCCCTCACACGTACGCTCCCCCTAGAGCGTTGTCGTACCCTCACCTGGACCCAAAACCGTCCCCGTCCCCTAACCCTAACCCTAGCCCGAACCCTAACCCTAAACCTTCCCCCGAAGCCTGACCCTCAGCCGTCCCCTAATCCTAACCCGTACGCTGACACTAACCCGCGCCCTCACACGTACGCTCCCCCTAGAGCGTTGTCGTACCCTCACCTGGACCCTAAACCGTTCCCGTCCCCTAACCCTAACCCTAGCCCGAAGCCTAACCCTAACCCTTCCCCGAAGCCTGACCCTCAGCCGTCCCCTAATCCTAACCCGTACGCTGACACTAACCCGCGCCCTCACACGTACGCTCCCCCTAGAGCGTTGTCGTACCCTCACCTGGACCCTAAACCGTCCCCGTCCCCTAACCCTAACCCTAGCCCGAAGCCTAACCCTAACCCTTCCCCGAAGCCTGACCCTCAGCCGTCCCCTAATCCTAACCCGTACGCTGACACTAACCCGCGCCCTCACACGTACGCTCCCCCTAGAGCGTTGTCGTACCCTCACCTGGACCCTAAACCGTCCCCGTCCCCTAACCCTAACCCTAGCCCGAAGCCTAACCCTAACCCTTCCCCGAAGCCTGACCCTCAGCCGTCCCCTAATCCTAACCCGTACGCTGACACTAACCCGCGCCCTCACACGTACGCTCCCCCTAGAGCGTTGTCGTACCCTCACCTGGACCCTAAACCGTCCCCGTCCCCTAACCCTAACCCTAGCCCGAACCCTAACCCTAACCCTTCCCCGAAGCCTGACCCTCAGCCGTCCCCTAATCCTAACCCGTACGCTGACACTAACCCGCGCCCTCACACGTACGCTCCCCCTAGAGCGTTGTCGTACCCTCACCTGGACCCTAAACCGTCCCCGTCCCCTAACCCTAACCCTAGCCCGAACCCTAACCCTAACCCTTCCCCGAAGCCTGACCCTCAGCCGTCCCCTAATCCTAACCCGTTCGCTGACACTAACCCGCGCCCTCACACGTACGCTCCCCCTAGAGCGTTGTCGTACCCTCACCTGGACCCTAAACCGTCCCCGTCCCCTAACCCTAACCCTAGCCCGAAGCCTAACCCTAACCCTTCCCCGAAGCCTGACCCTCAGCCGTCCCCTAATCCTAACCCGTACGCTGACACTAACCCGCGCCCTCACACGTACGCTCCCCCTAGAGCGTTGTCGTACCCTCACCTGGACCCTAAACCGTCCCCGTCCCCTAACCCTAACCCTAGCCCGAACCCTAACCCTAACCCTTCCCCGAAGCCTGACCCTCAGCCGTCCCCTAATCCTAACCCGTACGCTGACACTAACCCGCGCCCTCACACGTACGCTCCCCCTAGAGCGTTGTCGTACCCTCACCTGGACCCTAAACCGTCCCCGTCCCCTAACCCTAACCCTAGCCCGAACCCTAACCCTAACCCTTCCCCGAAGCCTGACCCTCAGCCGTCCCCTAATCCTAACCCGTACGCTGACACTAACCCGCGCCCTCACACGTACGCTCCCCCTAGAGCGTTGTCGTACCCTCACCTGGACCCTAAACCGTCCCCGTCCCCTAACCCTAACCCTAGCCCGAAGCCTAACCCTAACACTTCCCCGAAGCCTGACCCTCAGCCGTCCCCTAATCCTAACCCGTACGCTGACACTAACCCGCACCCTCACACGTACGCTCCCCCTAGAGCGTTGTCGTACCCTCACCTGGACCCTAAACCGTCCCCGTCCCCTAACCCTAACCCTAGCCCGAAGCCTAACCCTAACCCTTCCCCGAAGCCTGACCCTCAGCCGTCCCCTAATCCTAACCCGTACGCTGACACTAACCCGCGCCCTCACACGTACGCTCCCCCTAGAGCATTGTCGTACCCTCACCTGGACCCTAAACCGTCCCCGTCCCCTAACCCTAACCCTAGCCCGAAGCCTAACCCTAACCCTTCCCCGAAGCCTGACCCTCAGCCGTCCCCTAATCCTAACCCGTACGCTGACACTAACCCGCGCCCTCACACGTACGCTCCCCCTAGAGCGTTGTCGTACCCTCACCTGGACCCTAAACCGTCCCCGTCCCCTAACCCTAACCCTAGCCCGAACCCTAACCCTAACCCTTCCCCGAAGCCTGACCCTCAGCCGTCCCCTAATCCTAACCCGTACGCTGACACTAACCCGCGCCCTCACACGTACGCTCCCCCTAGAGCGTTGTCGTACCCTCACCTGGACCCTAAACCGTCCCCGTCCCCTAACCCTAACCCTAGCCCGAAGCCTAACCCTAACCCTTCCCCGAAGCCTGACCCTCAGCCGTCCCCTAATCCTAACCCGTACGCTGACACTAACCCGCGCCCTCACACGTACGCTCACCCTAGAGCGTTGTCGTACCCTCACCTGGACCCTAAACCGTCCCCGTCCCCTAACCCTAACCCTAGCCCGAAGCCTAACCCTAACCCTTCCCCGAAGCCTGACCCTCAGCCGTCCCCTAATCCTAACCCGTACGCTGACACTAACCCGCGCCCTCACACGTACGCTCCCCCTAGAGCGTTGTCGTACCCTCACCTGGACCCAAAACCGTCCCCGTCCCCTAACCCTAACCCTAGCCCGAACCCTAACCCTAACCCTTCCCCCGAAGCCTGACCCTCAGCCGTCCCCTAATCCTAACCCGTACGCTGACACTAACCCGCGCCCTCACACGTACGCTCCCCCTAGAGCGTTGTCGTACCCTCACCTGGACCCTAAACCGTTCCCGTCCCCTAACCCTAACCCTAGCCCGAAGCCTAACCCTAACCCTTCCCCGAAGCCTGACCCTCAGCCGTCCCCTAATCCTAACCCGTACGCTGACACTAACCCGCACCCTCACACGTACGCTCCCCCTAGAGCGTTGTCGTACCCTCACCTGGACCCTAAACCGTCCCCGTCCCCTAACCCTAACCCTAGCCCGAAGCCTAACCCTAACCCTTCCCCGAAGCCTGACCCTCAGCCGTCCCCTAATCCTAACCCGTACGCTGACACTAACCCGCGCCCTCACACGTACGCTCCCCCTAGAGCGTTGTCGTACCCTCACCTGGACCCTAAACCGTCCCCGTCCCCTAACCCTAACCCTAGCCCGAACCCTAACCCTAACCCTTCCCCGAAGCCTGACCCTCAGCCGTCCCCTAATCCTAACCCGTACGCTGACACTAACCCGCGCCCTCACACGTACGCTCCCCCTAGAGCGTTGTCGTACCCTCACCTGGACCCAAAACCGTCCCCGTCCCCTAACCCTAAACCTAGCCCGAACCCTAACCCTAACCCTTCCCCCGAAGCCTGACCCTCAGCCGTCCCCTAATCCTAACCCGTACGCTGACACTAACCCGCGCCCTCACACGTACGCTCCCCCTAGAGCGTTGTCGTACCCTCACCTGGACCCTAAACCGTTCCCGTCCCCTAACCCTAACCCTAGCCCGAAGCCTAACCCTAACCCTTCCCCGAAGCCTGACCCTCAGCCGTCCCCTAATCCTAACCCGTACGCTGACACTAACCCGCGCCCTCACACGTACGCTCCCCCTAGAGCGTTGTCGTACCCTCACCTGGACCCTAAACCGTCCCCGTCCCCTAACCCTAACCCTAGCCCGAAGCCTAACCCTAACCCTTCCCCGAAGCCTGACCCTCAGCCGTCCCCTAATCCTAACCCGTACGCTGACACTAACCCGCGCCCTCACACGTACGCTCCCCCTAGAGCGTTGTCGTACCCTCACCTGGACCCTAAACCGTCCCCGTCCCCTAACCCTAACCCTAGCCCGAACCCTAACCCTAACCCTTCCCCGAAGCCTGACCCTCAGCCGTCCCCTAATCCTAACCCGTACGCTGACACTAACCCGCGCCCTCACACGTACGCTCCCCCTAGAGCGTTGTCGTACCCTCACCTGGACCCTAAACCGTCCCCGTCCCCTAACCCTAACCCTAGCCCGAAGCCTAACCCTAACCCTTCCCCGAAGCCTGACCCTCAGCCGTCCCCTAATCCTAACCCGTACGCTGACACTAACCCGCGCCCTCACACGTACGCTCCCCCTAGAGCGTTGTCGTACCCTCACCTGGACCCTAAACCGTCCCCGTCCCCTAACCCTAACCCTAGCCCGAACCCTAACCCTAACCCTTCCCCGAAGCCTGACCCTCAGCCGTCCCCTAATCCTAACCCGTACGCTGACACTAACCCGCGCCCTCACACGTACGCTCCCCCTAGAGCGTTGTCGTACCCTCACCTGGACCCTAAACCGTCCCCGTCCCCTAACCCTAACCCTAGCCCGAAGCCTAACCCTAACCCTTCCCCGAAGCCTGACCCTCAGCCGTCCCCTAATCCTAACCCGTACGCTGACACTAACCCGCGCCCTCACACGTACGCTCACCCTAGAGCGTTGTCGTACCCTCACCTGGACCCTAAACCGTCCCCGTCCCCTAACCCTAACCCTAGCCCGAAGCCTAACCCTAACCCTTCCCCGAAGCCTGACCCTCAGCCGTCCCCTAATCCTAACCCGTACGCTGACACTAACCCGCGCCCTCACACGTACGCTCCCCCTAGAGCGTTGTCGTACCCTCACCTGGACCCAAAACCGTCCCCGTCCCCTAACCCTAACCCTAGCCCGAACCCTAACCCTAACCCTTCCCCCGAAGCCTGACCCTCAGCCGTCCCCTAATCCTAACCCGTACGCTGACACTAACCCGCGCCCTCACACGTACGCTCCCCCTAGAGCGTTGTCGTACCCTCACCTGGACCCTAAACCGTTCCCGTCCCCTAACCCTAACCCTAGCCCGAAGCCTAACCCTAACCCTTCCCCGAAGCCTGACCCTCAGCCGTCCCCTAATCCTAACCCGTACGCTGACACTAACCCGCACCCTCACACGTACGCTCCCCCTAGAGCGTTGTCGTACCCTCACCTGGACCCTAAACCGTCCCCGTCCCCTAACCCTAACCCTAGCCCGAAGCCTAACCCTAACCCTTCCCCGAAGCCTGACCCTCAGCCGTCCCCTAATCCTAACCCGTACGCTGACACTAACCCGCGCCCTCACACGTACGCTCCCCCTAGAGCGTTGTCGTACCCTCACCTGGACCCTAAACCGTCCCCGTCCCCTAACCCTAACCCTAGCCCGAACCCTAACCCTAACCCTTCCCCGAAGCCTGACCCTCAGCCGTCCCCTAATCCTAACCCGTACGCTGACACTAACCCGCGCCCTCACACGTACGCTCCCCCTAGAGCGTTGTCGTACCCTCACCTGGACCCAAAACCGTCCCCGTCCCCTAACCCTAAACCTAGCCCGAACCCTAACCCTAACCCTTCCCCCGAAGCCTGACCCTCAGCCGTCCCCTAATCCTAACCCGTACGCTGACACTAACCCGCGCCCTCACACGTACGCTCCCCCTAGAGCGTTGTCGTACCCTCACCTGGACCCTAAACCGTTCCCGTCCCCTAACCCTAACCCTAGCCCGAAGCCTAACCCTAACCCTTCCCCGAAGCCTGACCCTCAGCCGTCCCCTAATCCTAACCCGTACGCTGACACTAACCCGCGCCCTCACACGTACGCTCCCCCTAGAGCGTTGTCGTACCCTCACCTGGACCCTAAACCGTCCCCGTCCCCTAACCCTAACCCTAGCCCGAAGCCTAACCCTAACCCTTCCCCGAAGCCTGACCCTCAGCCGTCCCCTAATCCTAACCCGTACGCTGACACTAACCCGCGCCCTCACACGTACGCTCCCCCTAGAGCGTTGTCGTACCCTCACCTGGACCCTAAACCGTCCCCGTCCCCTAACCCTAACCCTAGCCCGAACCCTAACCCTAACCCTTCCCCGAAGCCTGACCCTCAGCCGTCCCCTAATCCTAACCCGTACGCTGACACTAACCCGCGCCCTCACACGTACGCTCCCCCTAGAGCGTTGTCGTACCCTCACCTGGACCCTAAACCGTCCCCGTCCCCTAACCCTAACCCTAGCCCGAAGCCTAACCCTAACCCTTCCCCGAAGCCTGACCCTCAGCCGTCCCCTAATCCTAACCCGTACGCTGACACTAACCCGCGCCCTCACACGTACGCTCCCGCTAGAGCGTTGTCGTACCCTCACCTGGACCCTAAACCGTCCCCGTCCCCTAACCCTAACCCTAGCCCGAAGCCTAACCCTAACCCTTCCCCGAAGCCTGACCCTCAGCCGTCCCCTAATCCTAACCCGTACGCTGACACTAACCCGCGCCCTCAAACGTACGCTCCTCCTAGAGCGTTGTCGTACCCTCACCTGGACCCTAAACCGTCCCCGTCCCCTAACCCTAACCCTAGCCCGAAGCCTAACCCTAACCCTTCCCCGAAGCCTGACCCTCAGCCGTCCCCTAATCCTAACCCGTACGCTGACACTAACCCGCGCCCTCACACGTACGCTCCCCCTAGAGCGTTGTCGTACCCTCACCTGGACCCTAAACCGTCCCCGTCCCCTAACCCTAACCCTAGCCCGAAGCCTAACCCTAACCCTTCCCCGAAGCCTGACCCTCAGCCGTCCCCTAATCCTAACCCGTACGCTGACACTAACCCGCGCCCTCACACGTACGCTCCCCCTAGAGCGTTGTCGTACCCTCACCTGGACCCTAAACCGTCCCCGTCCCCTAACCCTAACCCTAGCCCGAAGCCTAACCCTAACCCTTCCCCGAAGCCTGACCCTCAGCCGTCCCCTAATCCTAACCCGTACGCTGACACTAACCCGCGCCCTCACACGTACGCTCCCCCTAGAGCGTTGTCGTACCCTCACCTGGACCCTAAACCGTCCCCGTCCCCTAACGCTAACCCTAGCCCGAACCCTAACCCTAACCCTTCCCCGAAGCCTGACCCTCAGCCGACCCCTAATCCTAACCCGTACGCTGACACTAACCCGCGCCCTCACACGTACGCTCCCCGTAGAGCGTTGTCGTACCCTCACCTGGACCCTAAACCGTCCCCGTCCCCTAACCCTAACCCTACCCGAACCCTAACCCTAACCCTTCCCCGAAGCCTGACCCTCAGCCGTCCCCTAATCCTAACCCGTACGCTGACACTAACCCGCGCCCTCACACGTACGCTCCCCCTAGAGCGTTGTCGTACCCTCACCTGGACCCTAAACCGTCCCCGTCCCCTAACCCTAACCCTAGCCCGAACCCTAACCCTAACCCTTCCCCCGAAGCCTGACCCTCAGCCGTCCCCTAATCCTAACCCGTACGCTGACACTAACCCGCGCCCTCACACGTACGCTCCCCCTAGAACGTTGTCGTACCCTCACCTGGACCCTAAACCGTCCCCGTCCCCTAACCCTAACCCTAGCCCGAAGCCTAACCCTAACCCTTCCCCGAAGCCTGACCCTCAGCCGTCCCCTAATCCTAACCCGTACGCTGACACTAACCCGCGCCCTCACACGTACGCTCCCCCTAGAGCGTTGTCGTACCCTCACCTGGACCCTAAACCGTCCCCATCCCCTAACCCTAACCCTAGCCCGAACCCTAACCCTAACCCTTCCCCGAAGCCTGACCATCAGCCGTCCCCTAATCTTAACCCGTACGCTGACACTAACCCGCGCCCTCACACGTACCCTCCCCGTAGAGCGTTGTCGTACCCTCACCTGGACCCTAAACCGTCCCCGTCCCCTAACCCTAACCCTAGCCCGAACCCAAACCCTAACCCTTCCCCGAAGCCTGACCCTCAGCCGTCCCCTAATCCTAACCCGTACGCTGACACTAACCCGCGCCCTCACACGTACGCTCCCCCTAGAGCGTTGTCGTACCCTCAACTGGACCCTAAACCGTCCCCGTCCCCTAACCCTAACCCTAGCCCGAAGCCTAACCCTAACCCTTCCCCGAAGCCTGACCCTCAGCCGTCCCCTAATCCTAACCCGTACGCTGACACTAACCCGCGCCCTCACACGTACGCTCCCCCTAGAGCGTTGTCGTACCCTCATCTGGACCCTAAACCGTCCCCGTCCCCTAACCCTAACCCTAGCCCGAACCCTAACCCTAACCCTTCCCCGAAGCCTGACCCTCAGCCGTCCCCTAATCCTAACCCGTACGCTGACACTAACCCGCGCCCTCACACGTACGCTCCCCCTAGAGCGTTGTCGTACCCTCACCTGGACCCTAAACCGTCCCCGTCCCCTAACCCTAACCCTAGCCCGAAGCCTAACCCTAACCCTTCCCCGAAGCCTGACCCTCAGCCGTCCCCTAATCCTAACCCGTACGCTGACACTAACCCGCGCCCTCACACGTACGCTCCCCCTAGAGCGTTGTCGTACCCTCACCTGGACCCTAAACCGTCCCCGTCCCATAACCCTAACCCTAGCCCGAAGCCTAACCCTAACCCTTCCCCGAAGCCTGACCCTCAGCCGTCCCCTAATCCTAACCCGTACGCTGACACTAACCCGCGCCCTCACATGTACGCTCCCCCTAGAGCGTTGTCGTACCCTCACCTGGACCCTAAACCGTCCCCGTCCCCTAACCCTAACCCTAGCCCGAACCCTAACCCTAACCCTTCCCCGAAGCCTGACCCTCAGCCGTCCCCTAATCCTAACCCGTACGCTGACACTAACCCGCGCCCTCACACGTACGCTCCCCCTAGAGCGTTGTCGTACCCTCACCTGGACCCTAAACCGTCCCCGTCCCCTAACCCTAACCCTAGCCCGAAGCCTAACCCTAACCCTTCCCCGAAGCCTGACCCTCAGCCGTCCCCTAATCCTAACCCGTACGCTGACACTAACCCGCGCCCTCACACGTACGCTCCCCCTAGAGCGTTGTCGTACCCTCACCTGGACCCTAAACCGTCCCCGTCCCCTAACCCTAACCCTAGCCCGAACCCTAACCCTAACCCTTCCCCGAAGCCTGACCCTCAGCCGTCCCCTAATCCTAACCCGTACGCTGACACTAACCCGCGCCCTCACACGTACGCTCCCCCTAGAGCGTTGTCGTACCCTCACCTGGACCCTAAACCGTCCCCGTCCCCTAACCCTAACCCTAGCCCGAACCCTAACCCTAACCCTTCCCCGAAGCCTGACCCTCAGCCGTCCCCTAATCCTAACCCGTACGCTGACACTAACCCGTGCCCTCACACGTACGCTCCCCCTAGAGCGTTGTCGTACCCTCACCTGGACCCTAAACCGTCCCCGTCCCCTAACCCTAACCCTAGCCCGAACCCTAACCCTAACCCTTCCCCGAAGCCTGACCCTCAGCCGTCCCCTAATCCTAACCCGTACGCTGACACTAACCCGCGCCCTCACACGTACGCTCCCCCTAGAGCGTTGTCGTACCCTCACCTGGACCCTAAACCGTCCCCGTCCCCTAACCCTAACCCTAGCCCGAACCCTAACCCTAACCCTTCCCCGAAGCCTGACCCTCAGCCGTCCCCTAATCCTAACCCGTACGCTGACACTAACCAACGCCCTCACACGTACGCTCCCCGTAGAGCGTTGTCGTACCCTCACCTGGACCCTAAACCGTCCCCGTCCCCTAACCCTAACCCTAGCCCGAACCCTAACCCTAACCCTTCCCCGAAGCCTGACCCTCAGCCGTCCCCTAATCCTAAACCGTACGCTGACACTAACCCGCGCCCTCACACGTACGCTCCCCCTAGAGCGTTGTCGTACCCTCACCTGGACCCTAAACCGTCCCCGTCCCCTAACCCTAACCCTAGCCCGAACCCTAACCCTAACCCTTCCCCGAAGCCTGACCCTCAGCCGTCCCCTAATCCTAACCCGTACGCTGACACTAACCCGCGCCCTCACACGTACGCTCCCCCTAGAGCGTTGTCGTACCCTCACCTGGACCCTAAACCGTCCCCGTCCCCTAACCCTAACCCTAGCCCGAAGCCTAACCCTAACCCTTCCCCGAAGCCTGACCCTCAGCCGTCCCCTAATCCTAACCCATACGCTGACACTAACCCGCGCCCTCACACGTACGCTCCCCCTAGAGCGTTGTCGTACCCTCACCTGGACCCTAAACCGTCCCCATCCCCTAACCCTAACCCTAGCCCGAACCCTAACCCTAACCCTTCCCCGAAGCCTGACCATCAGCCGTCCCCTAATCCTAACCCGTACGCTGACACTAACCAGCGCCCTCACACGTACCCTCCCCGTAGAGCGTTGTCGTACCCTCACCTAGACCCTAAACCGTCCCCGTCCCCTAACCCTAACCCTAGCCCGAAGCCTAACCCTAACCCTTCCCCGAAGCCTGACCCTCAGCCGTCCCCTAATCCTAACCCGTACGCTGACACTAACCCGCGCCCTCACACGTACGCTCCCCCTAGAGCGTTGTCGTACCCTCACCTGGACCCTAAACCGTCCCCGTCCCCTAACCCTAACCCTAGCCCGAACCCTAACCCTAACCCTTCCCCGAAGCCTGACCCTCAGCCGTCCCCTAATCCTAACCCGTACGCTGACACTAACCCGCGCCCTCACACGTACGCTCCCCCTAGAGCGTTGTCGTACCCTCACCTGGACCCTAAACCGTCCCCGTCCCCTAACCCTAACCCTAGCCCGAAGCCTAACCCTAACCCTTCCCCGAAGCCTGACCCTCAGCCGTCCCCTAATCCTAACCCGTACGCTGACACTAACCCGCGCCCTCACACGTACGCTCCCCCTAGAGCGTTGTCGTACCCTCACCTGGACCCTAAACCGTCCCCGTCCCCTAACCCTAACCCTAGCCCGAAGCCTAACCCTAACCCTTCCCCGAAGCCTGACCCTCAGCCGTCCCCTAATCCTAACCCGTACGCTGACACTAACCCGCGCCCTCACACGTACGCTCCCCCTAGAGCGTTGTCGTACCCTCACCTGGACCCTAAACCGTCCCCGTCCCCTAACCCTAACCCTAGCCCGAAGCCTAACCCTAACCCTTCCCCGAAGCCTGACCCTCAGCCGTCCCCTAATCCTAACCCGTACGCTGACACTAACCCGCGCCCTCACACGTACGCTCCCCCTAGAGCGTTGTCGTACCCTCACCTGGACCCTAAACCGTCCCCGTCCCCTAACCCTAACCCTAGCCCGAAGCCTAACCCTAACCCTTCCCCGAAGCCTGACCCTCAGCCGTCCCATAATCCTAACCCGTACGCTGACACTAACCCGCGCCCTCACACGTACGCTCCCCCTAGAGCGTTGTCGTACCCTCACCTGGACCCTAAACCGTCCCCGTCCCCTAACCCTAACCCTAGCCCGAACCCTAACCCTAACCCTTCCCCTCAGCCTGACCCTCAGCCGTCCCCTAATCCTAACCCGTACGCTGACACTAACCCGCGCCCTCACACGTACGCTCCCCCTAGAGCGTTGTCGTACCCTCACCTGGACCCTAAACCGTCCCCGTCCCCTAACCCTAACCCTAGCCCGAAGCCTAACCCTAACCCTTCCCCGAAGCCTGACCCTCAGCCGTCCCCTAATCCTAACCCGTACGCTGACACTAACCCGCGCCCTCACACGTACGCTCCCCCTAGAGCGTTGTCGTACCCTCACCTGGACCCTAAACCGTCCCCGTCCCCTAACCCTAACCCTAGCCCGAAGCCTAACCCTAACCCTTCCCCGAAGCCTGACCCTCAGCCGTCCCCTAATCCTAACCCATACGCTGACACTAACCCGCGCCCTCACACGTACGCTCCCCCTAGAGCGTTGTCGTACCCTCACCTGGACCCTAAACCGTCCCCATCCCCTAACCCTAACCCTAGCCCGAACCCTAACCCTAACCCTTCCCCGAAGCCTGACCATCAGCCGTCCCCTAATCCTAACCCGTACGCTGACACTAACCAGCGCCCTCACACGTACCCTCCCCGTAGAGCGTTGTCGTACCCTCACCTAGACCCTAAACCGTCCCCGTCCCCTAACCCTAACCCTAGCCCGAAGCCTAACCCTAACCCTTCCCCGAAGCCTGACCCTCAGCCGTCCCCTAATCCTAACCCGTACGCTGACACTAACCCGCGCCCTCACACGTACGCTCCCCCTAGAGCGTTGTCGTACCCTCACCTGGACCCTAAACCGTCCCCGTCCCCTAACCCTAACCCTAGCCCGAACCCTAACCCTAACCCTTCCCCGAAGCCTGACCCTCAGCCGTCCCCTAATCCTAACCCGTACGCTGACACTAACCCGCGCCCTCACACGTACGCTCCCCCTAGAGCGTTGTCGTACCCTCACCTGGACCCTAAACCGTCCCCGTCCCCTAACCCTAACCCTAGCCCGAAGCCTAACCCTAACCCTTCCCCGAAGCCTGACCCTCAGCCGTCCCCTAATCCTAACCCGTACGCTGACACTAACCCGCGCCCTCACACGTACGCTCCCCCTAGAGCGTTGTCGTACCCTCACCTGGACCCTAAACCGTCCCCGTCCCCTAACCCTAACCCTAGCCCGAAGCCTAACCCTAACCCTTCCCCGAAGCCTGACCCTCAGCCGTCCCCTAATCCTAACCCGTACGCTGACACTAACCCGCGCCCTCACACGTACGCTCCCCCTAGAGCGTTGTCGTACCCTCACCTGGACCCTAAACCGTCCCCGTCCCCTAACCCTAACCCTAGCCCGAAGCCTAACCCTAACCCTTCCCCGAAGCCTGACCCTCAGCCGTCCCCTAATCCTAACCCGTACGCTGACACTAACCCGCGCCCTCACACGTACGCTCCCCCTAGAGCGTTGTCGTACCCTCACCTGGACCCTAAACCGTCCCCGTCCCCTAACCCTAACCCTAGCCCGAAGCCTAACCCTAACCCTTCCCCGAAGCCTGACCCTCAGCCGTCCCATAATCCTAACCCGTACGCTGACACTAACCCGCGCCCTCACACGTACGCTCCCCCTAGAGCGTTGTCGTACCCTCACCTGGACCCTAAACCGTCCCCGTCCCCTAACCCTAACCCTAGCCCGAACCCTAACCCTAACCCTTCCCCTCAGCCTGACCCTCAGCCGTCCCCTAATCCTAACCCGTACGCTGACACTAACCCGCGCCCTCACACGTACGCTCCCCCTAGAGCGTTGTCGTACCCTCACCTGGACCCTAAACCGTCCCCGTCCCCTAAACCTAACCCTAGCCCGAAGCCTAACCCTAACCCTTCCCCGAAGCCTGACCCTCAGCCGTCCCCTAATCCTAACCCGTACGCTGACACTAACCCGCGCCCTCACACGTACGCTCCCCCTAGAGCGTTGTCGTACCCTCACCTGGACCCTAAACCGTCCCCGTCCCCTAACCCTAACCCTAGCCCGAAGCCTAACCCTAACCCTTCCCCTCAGCCTGACCCTCAGCCGTCCCCTAATCCTAACCCGTACGCTGACACTAACCCGTGCCCTCACACGTACGCTCCCCCTAGAGCGTTGTCGTACCCTCACCTGGACCCTAAACCGTCCCCGTCCCCTAACCCTAACC
Organism: Globicephala melas; assembly: GCF_963455315.2. Classification (NCBI taxonomy): domain Eukaryota; kingdom Metazoa; phylum Chordata; class Mammalia; order Artiodactyla; family Delphinidae; genus Globicephala; species Globicephala melas. Next base: position 59,601 of record NW_027207368.1, on the reverse strand, counting down.
CTAGCCCGAACCCTAACCCTAACCCTTCCCCGAAGCCTGACCCTCAGCCGTCCCCTAATCCTAACCCGTACGCTGACACTAACCCGCGCCCTCACACGTACGCTCCCCCTAGAGCGTTGTCGTACCCTCACCTGGACCCTAAACCGTCCCCGTCCCCTAACCCTAACCCTAGACCGAACCCTAACCCTAACCCTTCCCCGAAGCCTGACCCTCAGCCGTCCCCTAATCCTAACCCGTACGCTGACACTAACCCGCGCCCTCACACGTACGCTCCCCCTAGAGCGTTGTCGTACCCTCACCTGGACCCTAAACCGTCCCCGTCCCCTAACCCTAACCCTAGCCCGAACCCTAACCCTAACCCTTCCCCTCAGCCTGACCCTCAGCCGTCCCCTAATCCTAACCCGTACGCTGACACTAACCCGCGCCCTCACACGTACGCTCCCCCTAGAGCGTTGTCGTACCCTCACCTGGACCCTAAACCGTCCCCGTCCCCTAACCCTAACCCTAGCCCGAAGCCTAACCCTAACCCTTCCCCGAAGCCTGACCCTCAGCCGTCCCCTAATCCTAACCCGTACGCTGACACTAACCCGCGCCCTCACACGTACGCTCCCCCTAGAGCGTTGTCGTACCCTCACCTGGACCCTAAACCGTCCCCGTCCCCTAACCCTAACCCTAGCCCGAAGCCTAACCCTAACCCTTCCCCGAAGCCTGACCCTCAGCCGTCCCTTAATCCTAACCCGTAAGCTGACACTAACCCGCGCCCTCACACGTACGCTCCCCCTAGAGCGTTGTCGTACCCTCACCTGGACCCTAAACCGTCCCCGTCCCCTAACCCTAACCCTAGCCCGAAGCCTAACCCTAACCCTTCCCCGAAGCCTGACCCTCAGCCGTCCCCTAATCCTAACCCGTACGCTGACACTAACCCGCGCCCTCACACGTACGCTCCCCCTAGAGCGTTGTCGTACCCTCACCTGGACCCTAAACCGTCCCCGTCCCCTAACCCTAACCCTAGCCCGAAGCCTAACCCTAACCCTTCCCCGAAGCCTGACCCTCAGCCGTCCCCTAATCCTAAACCGTACGCTGACACTAACCCGTGCCCTCACACGTACGCTCCCCCTAGAGCATTGTCGTACCCTCACCTGGACCCTAAACCGTCCCCGTCCCCTAACCCTAACCCTAGCCCGAACCCTAACCCTAACCCTTCCCCGAAGCCTGACCCTCAGCCGTCCCCTAATCCTAACCCGTACGCTGACACTAACCCGCGCCCTCACACGTACGCTCCCCCTAGAGCGTTGTCGTACCCTCACCTGGACCCTAAACCGTCCCCGTCCCCTAACCCTAACCCTAGCCCGAAGCCTAACCCTAACCCTTCCCCGAAGCCTGACCCTCAGCCGTCCCCTAATCCTAACCCGTACGCTGACACTAACCCGTGCCCTCACACGTACGCTCCCCCTAGAGCGTTGTCGTACCCTCACCTGGACCCTAAACCGTCCCCGTCCCCTAACCCTAACCCTAGCCCGAACCATAACCCTAACCCTAACCCTTCCCCGAAGCCTGACCCTCAGCCGTCCCCTAATCCTAACCCGTACGCTGACACTAACCCGCGCCCTCACACGTACGCTCCCCCTAGAGCGTTGTCGTACCCTCACCTGGACCCTAAACCGTCCCCGTCCCCTAACCCTAACCCTAGCCCGAACCCTAACCCTAACCCTTCCCCGAAGCCTGACCCTCAGCCGTCCCCTAATCCTAACCCGTACGCTGACACTAACCCGCGCCCTCACACGTACGCTCCCCGTAGAGCGTTGTCGTACCCTCACCTGGACCCTAAACCGTCCCCGTCCCCTAACCCTAACCCTAGCCCGAACCCTAACCCTAACCCTTCCCCGAAGCCTGACCCTCAGCCGTCCCCTAATCCTAACCCGTACGCTGACACTAACCCGCGCCCTCACACGTACGCTCCCCCTAGAGCGTTGTCGTACCCTCACCTGGACCCTAAACCGTCCCCGTCCCCTAACCCTAACCCTAGCCCGAACCCTAACCCTAACCCTTCCCCGAAGCCTGACCCTCAGCCGTCCCCTAATCCTAACCCGTACGCTGACACTAACCCGCGCCCTCACACGTACGCTCCCCCTAGAGAGTTGTCGTACCCTCACCTGTACCCTAAACCGTCCCCATCCCCTAACCCTAACCCTAGCCCGAACCCTAACCCTAACCCTTCCCCGAAGTCTGACCTTCAGCCGTCCCCTAATCCTAACCCGTACGCTGAGAGTAACCCGCGCCCTCACACGTACGCTCCCCCTAGAGCGTTGTCGTACCCTCACCTGGACCCTAAACCGTCCCCGTCCCCTAACCCTAACCCTAGCCCGAACCCTAACCCTAACCCTTCCCCGAAGCCTGACCCTCAGCCGTCCCCTAATCCTAACCCGTACGCTGACACTAACCCGCGCCCTCACACGTACGCTCCCCCTAGAGCGTTGTCGTACCCTCACCTGGACCCTAAACCGTCCCCGTCCCCTAACCCTAACCCTAGCCCGAACCCTAACCCTAACCCTTCCCCGAAGCCTGACCCTCAGCCGTCCCCTAATCCTAACCCGTACGCTGACACTAACCCGCGCCCTCACACGTACGCTCCCCCTAGAGCGTTGTCGTACCCTCACCTGGACCCTAAACCGTCCCCGTCCCCTAACCCTAACCCTAGCCCGAACCCTAACCCTAACCCTTCCCCGAAGCCTGACCCTCAGCCGTCCCCTAATCCTAACCCGTACGCTGACACTAACCCGCGCCCTCACACGTACGCTCCCCCTAGAGCGTTGTCGTACCCTCACCTGGACCCTAAACCGTCCCCGTCCCCTAACCCTAACCCTAGCCCGAACCCTAACCCTAACCCTTCCCCGAAGCCTGACCCTCAGCCGTCCCCTAATCCTAACCCGTACGCTGACACTAACCCGCGCCCTCACACGTACGCTCCCCCTAGAGCGTTGTCGTACCCTCACCTGGACCCTAAACCGTCCCCGTCCCCTAACCCTAACCCTAGCCCGAAGCCTAACCCTAACCCTTCCCCGAAGCCTGACCCTCAGCCGTCCCCTAATCCTAACCCGTACGCTGAGAGTAACCCGCACCCTCACACGTACGCTCCCCCTAGAGCGTTGTCGTACCCTCACCTGGACCCTAAACCGTCCCCGTCCCCTAACCCTAACCCTAGCCCGAACACTAACCCTAACCCTTCCCCGAAGCCTGACCCTCAGCCGTCCCCTAATCCTAACCCGTACGCTGACACTAACCCGCGCCCTCACACGTACGCTCCCCCTAGAGCGTTGTCGTACCCTCACCTGGACCCTAAACCGTCCCCGTCCCCTAACCCTAACCCTAGCCCGAACCCTAACCCTAACCCTTCCCCGAAGCCTGACCCTCAGCCGTCCCCTAATCCTAACCCGTACGCTGACACTAACCCGCGCCCTCACACGTACGCTCCCCCTAGAGCGTTGTCGTACCCTCACCTGGACCCTAAACCGTCCCCGTCCCCTAACCCTAACCCTAGCCCGAACCCTAACCCTAACCCTTCCCCGAAGCCTGACCCTCAGCCGTCCCCTAATCCTAACACGTACGCTGACACTAACCCGCGCCCTCACACGTACGCTCCCCCTAGATCGTTGTCGTACCCTCACCTGGACCCTAAACCGTCCCCGTCCCCTAACCCTAACCCTAGCCCGAACCCTAACCCTAACCCTTCCCCGAAGCCTGACCCTCAGCCGTCCCCTAATCCTAACCCGTACGCTGACACTAACCCGCGCCCTCACACGTACGCTCCCCCTAGAGCGTTGTCGTACCCTCACCTGGACCCTAAACCGTCCCCGTCCCCTAACCCTAACCCTAGCCCGAACCCTAATCCTAACCCTTCCCCGAAGCCTGACCCTCAGCCGTCCCCTAATCCTAACCCGTACGCTGACACTAAACCGCGCCCTCACACGTTCCCTCCCCCTAGAGCGTTGTCGTACCCTCACCTGGACCCTAAACCGTCCCCGTCCCCTAAGTCTAACCCTAGCCCGAACCCTAACCCTAACCCTTCCCCGAAGCCTGACCCTCAGCCGTCCCCTAATCCTAACCCGTACGCTGACACTAACCCGCGCCCTCACACGTACGCTCCCCCTAGAGCGTTGTCGTACCCTCACCTGGACCCTAAACCGTCCCCGTCCCCTAACCCTAACCCTAGCCCGAAGCCTAACCCTAACCCTTCCCTGAAGCCTGACCCTCAGCCGTCCCCTAATCCTAACCCGTACGCTGACACTAACCCGCGCCCTCACACGTACGCTCCCCCTAGAGCGTTGTCTTACCCTCACCTGGACCCTAAACCGTCCCCGTCCCCTAACCCTAACCCTAGCCCGAAGCCTAACCCTAACCCTTCCCCGAAGCCTAACCCTCAGCCGTCCCCTAATCCTAACCCGTACGCTGACACTAACCCGCGCCCTCACACGTACGCTCCCCCTAGAGCGTTGTCGTACCCTCACCTGGACCCTAAACCGTCCCCGTCCCCTAACCCTAACCCTAGCCCGAACCCTAACCCTAACCCTTCCCCAAAGCCTGACCCTCAGCCGTCCCCTAATCCTAACCCGTACGCTGACACTAACCCGCGCCCTCACACGTACGCTCCCCCTAGAGCGTTGTCGTACCCTCACCTGGACCCTAAACCGTCCCCGTCCCCTAACCCTAACCCTAGCCCGAAGCCTAACCCTAACCCTTCCCCGAAGCCTGACCCTCAGCCGTCCCCTAATCCTAAACGGTACGCTGACACTAACCCGCGCCCTCACACGTACGCGCCCCCTAGAGCGTTGTCGTACCCTCACCTGGACCCTAAACCGTCCCCGTCCCCTAACCCTAACCCTAGCCCGAACCCTAACCCTAACCCTTCCCCAAAGCCTGACCCTCAGCCGTCCCCTAATCCTAACCCGTACGCTGACACTAACCCGCGCCCTCACACGTACGCTCCCCCTAGAGCGTTGTCGTACCCTCACCTGGACCCTAAACCGTCCCCGTCCCCTAACCCTAACCCTAGCCCGAACCCTAACCCTAACCCTTCCCCAAAGCCTGACCCTCAGCCGTCCCCTAATCCTAACCCGTACGCTGACACTAACCCGCGCCCTCACACGTACGCTCCCCCTAGAGCGTTGTCGTACCCTCACCTGGACCCTAAACCGTCCCCGTCCCCTAACCCTAACCCTAGCCCGAAGCCTAACCCTAACCCTTCCCCGAAGCCTGACCCTCAGCCGTCCCCTAATCCTAACCCGTACGCTGACACTAACCCGCGCCCTCACACGTACGCTCCCCCTAGAGCGTTGTCGTACCCTCACCTGGACCCTAAACCGTCCCCGTCCCCTAAGCCTAACCTTAGCCCGAACCCTAACCCTAACCCTTCCCCGAAGCCTGACCCTCAGCCGTCCCCTAATACTAACCCGTACGCTGATACTAACCCGCGCCCTCACACGTACTCTCCCCCTAGAGCGTTGTCGTACCCTCACCTGGACCCTAAACCGTCCCCGTCCCCTAACCCTAACCCTAGCCCGAACCCTAATCCTAACCCTTCCCCGAAGCCTGACCCTCAGCCGTCCCCTAATCCTAACCCGTACGCTGACACTAACCCGCGCCCTCACACGTACCCTCCCCCTAGAGCGTTGTCGTACCCTCACCTGGACCCTAAACCGTCCCCGTCCCCTAACCCTAACCCTAGCCCGAACCCTAACCCTAACCCTTCCCCGAAGCCTGACCCTCAGCCGTCCCCTATTCCTAACCCGTACGCTGACACTAACCCGCGCCCTCACACGTACGCTCCCCCTAGAGCGTTGTCGTACCCTCACCTGGACCCTAAACCGTCCCCGTCCCCTAACCCTAACCTTAGCCCGAAGCCTAACCCTAACGCTTCCCCGAAGCCTGACCCTCAGCCGTCCCCTAATCCTAACCCGTACGCTGACACTAACCCGCGCCCTCACACGTACGCTCCCCCTAGAGCGTTGTCGTACCCTCACCTGGACCCTAAACCGTCCCCGTCCCCTAACCCTAACCCTAGCCCGAAGCCTAACCCTAACCCTTCCCCGAAGCCTAACCCTCAGCCGTCCCCTAATCCTAACCCGTACGCTGACACTAACCCGCGCCCTCACACGTACGCTCCCCCTAGAGCGTTGTCGTACCCTCACCTGGACCCTAAACCGTCCCCGTCCCCTAACCCTAACCCTAGCCCGAAGCCTAACCCTAACCCTTCCCCGAAGCCTGACCCTCAGCCGTCCCCTAATCCTAACCCGTACGCTGACACTAACCCGCGCCCTCACACGTATGCTCCCCCTAGAGCGTTGTCGTACCCTCACCTGGACCCTAAACCGTCCCCGTCCCCTAACCCTAACCCTAGCTCGAAGCCTAACCCTAACCCTTCCCCGAAGCCTGACCCTCAGCCGTCCCCTAATCCTAACCCGTACGCTGACACTAACCCGCGCCCTCACACGTACGCTCCCCCTAGAGCGTTGTCGTACCCTCACCTGGACCCTAAACCGTCCCCGTCCCCTAACCCTAACCCTAGCCCGAACCCTAACCCTAACCCTTCCCCGAAGCCTGACCCTCAGCCGTCCCCTAATCCTAACCCGTACGCTGACACTAACCCGCGCCCTCACACGTACTCTCCCCCTAGAGCGTTGTCGTACCCTCACCTGGACCCTAAACCGTCCCCGTCCCCTAACCCTAACCCTAGCCCGAACCCTAACCCTAACCCTTCCCCGAAGCCTGACCCTCAGCCGTCCCCTAATCCTAACCCGTACGCTGACACTAACCCGCGCCCTCACACGTACGCTCCCCCTAGAGCGTTGTCGTACCCTCACCTGGACCCTGAACCGTCCCCGTCCCCTAACCCTAACCCTAGCCCGAAGCCTAACCCTAACCCTTCCCCGAAGCCTGACCCTCAGCCGTCCCCTAATCCTAACCCGTACGCTGACACTAACCCGCGCCCTCACACGTACGCTCCCCCTAGAGCGTTGTCGTACCCTCAACTGGACGCTAAACCGTCCCCGTCCCCTAACCCTAACCCTAGCCCGAACCCTAACCCTAATCCTTCCCCGAAGCCTGACCCTCAGCTGTCCCCTAATCCTAACCCGTACGCTGACACTAACCCGCGCCCTCACACGTACGCTCCCCCTAGAGCGTTGTCGTACCCTCACCTGGACCCTAAACCGTCCCCGTCCCCTAACCCTAACCCTAGCCCGAAGCCTAACACTAACCCTTCCCCGAAGCCTGACCCTCAGCCGTCCCCTAATCCTAACCCGTACGCTGACACTAACCCGCGCCCTCACACGTACGCTCCCCCTAGAGCGTTGTCGTACCCTCACCTGGACCCTAAACCGTCCCCGTCCCCTAACCCTAACCCTTGCCCGAACCCTAACCCTAACCCTTCCCCGAAGCCTGACCCTCAGGCATCCCCTAATCCTAACCCGTACGCTGACACTAACCCGCGCCCTCACACGTACGCTCCCCCTAGAGCGTTGTCGTACCCTCACCTGGACCCTAAACCGTCCCCGTCCCCTAACCCTAACCCTAGCCCGAACCCTAACCCTAACCCTTCCCCGAAGCCTGACCCTCAGCCGTCCCCTAATCCTAACCCGTACGCTGACACTAACCCGCGCCCTCACACGTACGCTCCCCCTAGAGCGTTGTCGTACCCTCACCTGGACCCAAAACCGTCCCCGTCCCCTAACCCTAACCCTAGCCCGAACCCTAACCATAACCCTTCCCCGAAGCCTGACCCTCAGCCGTCCCCTAATCCTAACCCATACGCTGACACTAACCCGCGCCCTCACACGTACGCTCCCCCTAGAGCGTTGTCGTACCCTCACCTGGACCCTAAACCGTCCCCGTCCCCTAACCCTAACCCTAGCCCGAAGCCTAACCCTAACCCTTCCCCGAAGCCTGACCCTCAGCCGTCCCCTAATCCTAACCCGTACGCTGACACTAACCCGCGCCCTCACACGTACGCTCCCCCTAGAGCGTTGTCGTACCCTCACCTGGACCCTAAACCGTCCCCGTCCCCTAACCCTAACCCTAGCCCGAAGCCTAACCCTAACCCTTCCCCGAAGCCTGACCCTCAGCCGTCCCCTAATCCTAACCCGTACGCTGACACTAACCCGCGCCCTCACACGTACGCTCCCCCTAGAGCGTTGTCGTACCCTCACCTGGACCCTAAACCGTCCCCGTCCCCTAACCCTAACCCTAGCCCGAAGCCTAACCCTAACCCTTCCCCGAAGCCTGACCCTCAGCCGTCCCCTAATCCTAACCCGTACGCTGACACTAACCCGCGCCCTCACACGTACGCTCCCCCTAGAGCGTTGTCGTACCCTCACCTGGACCCTAAACCGTCCCCGTCCCCTAACCCTAAACCTAGCCCGAAGCCTAACCCTAACCCTTCCCCGAAGCCTGACCCTCAGCCGTCCCCTAATCCTAACCCGTACGCTGACACTAACCCGCGCCCTCACACGTACGCTCCCCCTAGAGCGTTGTCGTACCCTCACCTGGACCCTAAACCGTCCCCGTCCCCTAACCCTAACCCTAGCCCGAAGCCTAACCCTAACCCTTCCCCGAAGCCTGACCCTCAGCCGTCCCCTAATCCTAACCCGTACGCTGACACTAACCCGCGCCCTCACACGTACGCTCCCCCTAGAGCGTTGTCGTACCCTCACCTGGACCCTAAACCGTCCCCGTCCCCTAACCCTAACCCTAGCCCGAAGCCTAACCGTAACCCTTCCCCGAAGCCTGACCCTCAGCCGTCCCCTAATCCTAACCCGTACGCTGACACTAACCCGCGCCCTCACACGTACGCTCCCCCTAGAGCGTTGTCGTACCCTCACCTGGACCCTAAACCGTCCCCGTCCCCTAACCCTAACCCTAGCCTGAACCCTAACACTAACCCTTCCCCGAAGCCTGACCCTCAGCCGTCCCCTAATCCTAACCCGTACGCTGAAACTAACCCGCGCCCTCACACGTACGCTCCCCATAGAGCGTTGTCGTACCCTCACCTGGACCCTAAACCGTCCCCGTCCCCTAACCCTAACCCTAGCCCGAACCCTAACCCTAACCCTTCCCCGAAGCCTGACCCTCAGCCGTCCCCTAATCCTAACCCGTACGCTGACACTAACCCGCGCCCTCACACGTACGCTCCCCCTAGAGCGTTGTCGTACCCTCACCTGGACCCTAAACCGTCCCCGTCCCCTAACCCTAACCCTAGCTCGAAGCCTAACCCTAACCCTTCCCCGAAGCCTGACCCTCAGCCGTCCCCTAATCCTAACCCGTACGCTGACACTAACCCGCGCCCTCACACGTACGCTCCCCCTAGAGCGTTGTCGTACCCTCACCTGGACCCTAAACCGTCCCCGTCCCCTAACCCTAACCCTAGCCCGAACCCTAACCCTAACCCTTCCCCGAAGCCTGACCCTCAGCCGTCCCCTAATCCTAACCCGTACGCTGACACTAACCCGCGCCCTCACACGTACTCTCCCCCTAGAGCGTTGTCGTACCCTCACCTGGACCCTAAACCGTCCCCGTCCCCTAACCCTAACCCTAGCCCGAACCCTAACCCTAACCCTTCCCCGAAGCCTGACCCTCAGCCGTCCCCTAATCCTAACCCGTACGCTGACACTAACCCGCGCCCTCACACGTACGCTCCCCCTAGAGCGTTGTCGTACCCTCACCTGGACCCTGAACCGTCCCCGTCCCCTAACCCTAACCCTAGCCCGAAGCCTAACCCTAACCCTTCCCCGAAGCCTGACCCTCAGCCGTCCCCTAATCCTAACCCGTACGCTGACACTAACCCGCGCCCTCACACGTACGCTCCCCCTAGAGCGTTGTCGTACCCTCAACTGGACGCTAAACCGTCCCCGTCCCCTAACCCTAACCCTAGCCCGAACCCTAACCCTAATCCTTCCCCGAAGCCTGACCCTCAGCCGTCCCCTAATCCTAACCCGTACGCTGACACTAACCCGCGCCCTCACACGTACGCTCCCCCTAGAGCGTTGTCGTACCCTCACCTGGACCCTAAACCGTCCCCGTCCCCTAACCCTAACCCTAGCCCGAAGCCTAACACTAACCCTTCCCCGAAGCCTGACCCTCAGCCGTCCCCTAATCCTAACCCGTACGCTGACACTAACCCGCGCCCTCACACGTACGCTCCCCCTAGAGCGTTGTCGTACCCTCACCTGGACCCTAAACCGTCCCCGTCCCCTAACCCTAACCCTTGCCCGAACCCTAACCCTAACCCTTCCCCGAAGCCTGACCCTCAGGCATCCCCTAATCCTAACCCGTACGCTGACACTAACCCGCGCCCTCACACGTACGCTCCCCCTAGAGCGTTGTCGTACCCTCACCTGGACCCTAAACCGTCCCCGTCCCCTAACCCTAACCCTAGCCCGAACCCTAACCCTAACCCTTCCCCGAAGCCTGACCCTCAGCCGTCCCCTAATCCTAACCCGTACGCTGACACTAACCCGCGCCCTCACACGTACGCTCCCCCTAGAGCGTTGTCGTACCCTCACCTGGACCCAAAACCGTCCCTGTCCCCTAACCCTAACCCTAGCCCGAACCCTAACCATAACCCTTCCCCGAAGCCTGACCCTCAGCCGTCCCCTAATCCTAACCCATACGCTGACACTAACCCGCGCCCTCACACGTACGCTCCCCCTAGAGCGTTGTCGTACCCTCACCTGGACCCTAAACCGTCCCCGTCCCCTAACCCTAACCCTAGCCCGAAGCCTAACCCTAACCCTTCCCCGAAGCCTGACCCTCAGCCGTCCCCTAATCCTAACCCGTACGCTGACACTAACCCGCGCCCTCACACGTACGCTCCCCCTAGAGCGTTGTCGTACCCTCACCTGGACCCTAAACCGTCCCCGTCCCCTAACCCTAACCCTAGCCCGAAGCCTAACCCTAACCCTTCCCCGAAGCCTGACCCTCAGCCGTCCCCTAATCCTAACCCGTACGCTGACACTAACCCGCGCCCTCACACGTACGCTCCCCCTAGAGCGTTGTCGTACCCTCACCTGGACCCTAAACCGTCCCCGTCCCCTAACCCTAACCCTAGCCCGAAGCCTAACCCTAACCCTTCCCCGAAGCCTGACCCTCAGCCGTCCCCTAATCCTAACCCGTACGCTGACACTAACCCGCGCCCTCACACGTACGCTCCCCCTAGAGCGTTGTCGTACCCTCACCTGGACCCTAAACCGTCCCCGTCCCCTAACCCTAAACCTAGCCCGAAGCCTAACCCTAACCCTTCCCCGAAGCCTGACCCTCAGCCGTCCCCTAATCCTAACCCGTACGCTGACACTAACCCGCGCCCTCACACGTACGCTCCCCCTAGAGCGTTGTCGTACCCTCACCTGGACCCTAAACCGTCCCCGTCCCCTAACCCTAACCCTAGCCCGAAGCCTAACCCTAACCCTTCCCCGAAGCCTGACCCTCAGCCGTCCCCTAATCCTAACCCGTACGCTGACACTAACCCGCGCCCTCACACGTACGCTCCCCCTAGAGCGTTGTCGTACCCTCACCTGGACCCTAAACCGTCCCCGTCCCCTAACCCTAACCCTAGCCCGAAGCCTAACCGTAACCCTTCCCCGAAGCCTGACCCTCAGCCGTCCCCTAATCCTAACCCGTACGCTGACACTAACCCGCGCCCTCACACGTACGCTCCCCCTAGAGCGTTGTCGTACCCTCACCTGGACCCTAAACCGTCCCCGTCCCCTAACCCTAACCCTAGCCTGAACCCTAACACTAACCCTTCCCCGAAGCCTGACCCTCAGCCGTCCCCTAATCCTAACCCGTACGCTGAAACTAACCCGCGCCCTCACACGTACGCTCCCCATAGAGCGTTGTCGTACCCTCACCTGGACCCTAAACCGTCCCCGTCCCCTAACCCTAACCCTAGCCCGAACCCTAACCCTAACCCTTCCCCGAAGCCTGACCCTCAGCCGTCCCCTAATCCTAACCCGTACGCTGACACTAACCCGCGCCCTCACACGTACGCTCCCCCTAGAGCGTTGTCGTACCCTCACCTGGACCCTAAACCGTCCCCGTCCCCTAACCCTAACCCTAGCCCGAACCCTAACCCTAACCCTTCCCCGAAGCCTGACCCTCAGCCGTCCCCTAATCCTAACCCGTACGCTGACACTAACCCGCGCCCTCACACGTACGCTCTCCCTAGAGCGTTGTCGTACCCTCACCTGGACCCTAAACCGTCCCCGTCCCCTAACCCTAACACTAGCCCGAAGCCTAACCCTAACCCTTCCACGAAGCCTGACCCTCAGCCGTCCCCTAATCCTAACCCGTACGCTGACACTAACCCGCGCCCTCACACGTACGCTCCCCCTAGAGCATTGTCGTAACCTCACCTGGACCCTAAACCGTCCCCGTCCCCTAACCCTAACCCTAGCCCGAAGCCTAACCCTAACCCTTCCCCGAAGCCTGACCCTCAGCCGTCCCCTAATCCTAACCTGTACGCTGACACTAACCCGCGCCCTCACACGTACGCTCCCCCTAGAGCATTGTCGTTCCCTCACCTGGACCCTAAACCGTCCCCGTCCCCTAACCCTAACCCTAGCCCGAACCCTAACCCTAACCCTTCCCCGAAGCCTGACCCTCAGCCGTCCCCTAATCCTAACCCGTACGCTGACACTAACCCGCGCCCTCACACGTACGCTCCCCCTAGAGCGTTGTCGTACCCTCACCTGGACCCTAAACCGTCCCCGTCCCCTAACCCTAACCCTAGCCCGAACCCTAACCCTAACCCTTCCCCGAAGCCTGAGCCTCAGCCGTCCCCTAATCCTAACCCGTACGCTGACACTAACCCGCGCCCTCACACGTACGATCCCCCTAGAGCGTTGTCGTACCCTCACCTGGACCCTAAACCTTCCCCGTCCCCTAACCCTAACCCTAGCCCGAACCCTAACCCTAACCCTTCCCCGAAGCCTGACCCTCAGCCGTCCCCTAATCCTAACTCGTACGCTGACACTAACCCGCGCCCTCACACGTACGCTCCCCCTAGAGCGTTGTCGTACCCTCACCTGGACCCTAAACCGTCCCCGTCCCCTAACCCTAACCCTAGCCCGAACCCTAACCCTAACCCTTCCCCGAAGCCTGACCCTCAGCCGTCCCCTAATCCTAACCCGTACGCTGACACTAACCCGCGCCCTGACACGTACGCTCCCCCTAGAGCGTTGTCGTACCCTCACCTGGACCCTAAACCGTCCCCGTCCCCTAACCCTAACCCTAGCCCGAACCCTAACCCTAACCTTTCCCCGAAGCCTGACCCTCAGTCGTCCCCTAATCCTAACCCGTACGCTGACACTAACCCGCGCCCTCACACGTACGCTCCCCCTAGAGCGTTGTCGTACCCTCACCTGGACCCTAAACCGTCCCCGTCCCCTAACCCTAACCCTAGCCCGAACCCTAACCCTAACCCTTCCCCGAAGCCTGACCCTCAGCCGTCCCCTAATCCTAACCCGTACGCTGACACTAACCCGCGCCCTCACACGTACGCTCCCCCTAGAGCGTTGTCGTACCCTCACCTGGACCCTAAACCGTCCCCGTCCCCTAACCCTAACCCTAGCCCGAAGCCTAACCCTAACCCTTCCCCGAAGCCTGACCCTCAGCCGTCCCCTAATCCTAACCCGTACGCTGACACTAACCCGCGCCCTCACACGTACGCTCCCCCTAGAGCGTTGTCGTACCCTCACCTGGACCCAAAACCGTCCCCGTCCCCTAACCCTAACCCTAGCCCGAACCCTAACCCTAACCCTTCCCCGAAGCCTGACCCTCAGCCGTCCCCTAATCCTAACCCGTACGCTGACACTAACCCGCGCCCTCACACGTACGCTCCCCCTAGAGCGTTGTCGTACCCTCACCTGGACCCTAAACCGTCCCCGTCCCCTAACCCTAACCCTAGCCCGAAACCTAACCCTAACCCTTCCCCGAAGCCTGACCCTCAGCCGTCCCCTAATCCTAACCCGTACGCTGACACTAACCCGCGCCCTCACACGTACGCTCCCCCTAGAGCGTTGTCGTGCCCTCACCTGGACCCTAAACCGTCCCCGTCCCCTAACCCTAACCCTAGCCCGAACCCTAACCCTAACCCTTCCCCGAAGCCTGACCCTCAGCCGTCCCCTAATCCTAACCCGTACGCTGACACTAACCCGCGCCCTCACACGTACGCTCCCCCTAGAGCGTTGTCGTACCCTCACCTGGACCCTAAACCGTCCCCGTCCCCTAACCCTAACCCTAGCCCGAACCCTAACCCTAACCCTTCCCCGAAGCCTGACCCTCAGCCGTCCCCTAATCCTAACCCGTACGCTGACACTAACCCGCGCCCTCACACGTACGCTCCTCCTAGAGCTTTGTCGTACCCTCACCTGGACCCTAAACCGTCCCCGTCCCCTAACCCTAACCCTAGCCCGAAGCCTAACCCTAACCCTTCCCCGAAGCCTGACCCTCAGCCGTCCCCTAATCCTAACCCGTACGCTGACACTAACCCGCGCCCTCACACGTACGCTCCCCCTAGAGCGTTGTCGTACCCTCACCTGGACCCTAAACCGTCCCCATCCCCTAACCCTAACCCTAGCCCGAACCCTAACCCTAACCCTTCCCCGAAGCCTGACCCTCAGCCGTCCCCTAATCCTAACCCGTACGCTGACACTAACCCGCGCCCTCACACGTACGCTCCCCCTAGAGCGTTGTCGTACCCTCACCTGGACCCTAAACCGTCCCCGTCCCCTAACCCTAACCCTAGCCCGAAGCCTAACCCTAACCCTTCCCCGAAGCCTGACCCTCAGCCGTCCCCTAATCCTAACCCGTACGCTGACACTAACCCGCGCCCTCACACGTACGCTCCCCCTAGAGCGTTGTCGTACCCTCACCTGGACCCTAAACCGTCCCCGTCCCCTAACCCTAACCCTAGCCCGAAGCCTAACCCTAACCCTTCCCCGAAGCCTGACCCTCAGCCGTCCCCTAATCCTAACCCGTACGCTGACACTAACCCGCGCCCTCACACGTACGCTCCCCCTAGAGCGTTGTCGTACCCTCACCTGGACCCAAAACCGTCCCCGTCCCCTAACCCTAACCCTAGCCCGAACCCTAACCCTAACCCTTCCCCGAAGCCTGACCCTCAGCCGTCCCCTAATCCTAACCCGTACGCTGACACTAACCCGCACCCTCACACGTACGCTCCCCCTAGAGCGTTGTCGTACCCTCACCTGGACCCTAAACCGTCCCCGTCCCCTAACCCTAACCCTAGCCCGAAACCTAACCCTAACCCTTCCCCGAAGCCTGACCCTCAGCCGTCCCCTAATCCTAACCCGTACGCTGACACTAACCCGCGCCCTCACACGTACGCTCCCCCTAGAGCGTTGTCGTACCCTCACCTGGACCCTAAACCGTCCCCGTCCCCTAACCCTAACCCTAGCCCGAACCCTAACCCTAACCCTTCCCCGAAGCCTGACCCTCAGCCGTCCCCTAATCCTAACCCGTACGCTGACACTAACCCGCGCCCTCACACGTACGCTCCCCCTAGAGCTTTGTCGTACCCTCACCTGGACCCTAAACCGTCCCCGTCCCCTAACCCTAACCCTAGCCCGAAGCCTAACCCTAACCCTTCCCCGAAGCCTGACCCTCAGCCGTCCCCTAATCCTAACCCGTACGCTGACACTAACCCGCGCCCTCACACGTACGCTCCCCCTAGAGCGTTGTCGTACCCTCACCTGGACCCTAAACCGTCCCCGTCCCCTAACCCTAACCCTAGCCCGAACCCTAACCCTAACCCTTCCCCGAAGCCTGACCCTCAGCCGTCCCCTAATCCTAACCCGTACGCTGACACTAACCCGCGCCCTCACACGTACGCTCCCCCTAGAGCGTTGTCGTACCCTCACCTGGACCCTAAACCGTCCCCGTCCCCTAACCCTAACCCTAGCCCGAAGCCTAACCCTAACCCTTCCCCGAAGCCTGACCCTCAGCCGTCCCCTAATCCTAACCCGTACGCTGACACTAACCCGCGCCCTCACACGTACGCTCCCCCTAGAGCGTTGTCGTACCCTCACCTGGACCCTAAACCGTCCCCGTCCCCTAACCCTAACCCTAGCCCGAAACCTAACCCTAACCCTTCCCCGAAGCCTGACCCTCAGCCGTCCCCTAATCCTAACCCGTACGCTGACACTAACCCGCGCCCTCACACGTACGCTCCCCCTAGAGCGTTGTCGTACCCTCACCTGGACCCTAAACCGTCCCCGTCCCCTAACCCTAACCCTAGCCCGAACCCTAACGCTAACCCTTCCCCGAAGCCTGACCCTCAGCCGTCCCCTAATCCTAACCCGTACGCTGACACTAACCCGCGCCCTCACACGTACGCTCCCCCTAGAGCGTTGTCGTACCCTCACCTGGACCCTAAACCGTCCCCGTCCCCTAACCCTAACCCTAGCCCGAACCCTAACCCTAACCCTTCCCCGAAGCCTGACCCTCAGCCGTCCCCTAATCCTAACCCGTACGCTGACACTAACCCGCGCCCTCACACCTACGCTCCCCCTAGAGCGTTGTCGTACCCTCACCTGGACCCTAAACCGTCCCCGTCCCCTAACCCTAACCCTAGCCCGAACCCTAACCCTAACCCTTCCCCGAAGCCTGACCCTCAGCCGTCCCCTAATCCTAACCCGTACGCTGACACTAACCCGCGCCCTCACACGTACACTCCCCCTAGAGCGTTGTCGTACCCTCACCTGGACCCTAAACCGTCCCCGTCCCCTAACCCTAACCCTAGCCCGAACCCTAACCCTAACCCTTCCCCGAAGCCTGACCCTCAGCCGTCCCCTAATCCTAACCCGTACGCTGACACTAACCCGCGCCCTCACACGTACGCTCCCCCTAGAGCGTTGTCGTACCCTCACCTGGACCCTAAACCGTCCCCGTCCCCTAACCCTAACCCTAGCCCGAACCCTAACCCTAACCCTTCCCCGAAGCCTGACCCTCAGCCGTCCCCTAATCCTAACCCGTACGCTGACACTAACCCGCGCCCTCACACGTACGCTCCCCCTAGAGCGTTGTCGTACCCTCACCTGGACCCTAAACCGTCCCCGTCCCCTAACCCTAACCCTAGCCCGAACCCTAACACTAACCCTTCCCCGAAGCCTGACCCTCAGCCGTCCCCTAATCCTAACCCGTACGCTGACACTAACCCGCGCCCTCACACGTACGCTCCCCCTAGAGCGTTGTCGTACCCTCACCTGGACCCTAAACCGTCCCCGTCCCCTAACCCTAACCCTAGCCCGAACCCTAACCCTAACCCTTCCCCGAAGCCTGACCCTCAGCCGTCCCCTAATCCTAACCCGTACGCTGACACTAACCCGCGCCCTCACACGTACGCTCCCCCTAGAGCGTTGTCGTACCCTCACCTGGACCCTAAACCGTCCCCGTCCCCTAACCCTAACCCTAGCCCGAAGCCTAACCCTAACCCTTCCCCGAAGCCTGACCCTCAGCCGTCCCCTAATCCTAACCCGTACGCTGACACTAACCCACGCCCTCACACGTACGCTCCCCCTAGAGCGTTGTCGTACCCTCACCTGGACCCTAAACCGTCCCCGTCCCCTAACCCTAACCCTAGCCCGAAGCCTAACCCTAACCCTTCCCCGAAGCCTGACCCTCAGCCGTCCCCTAATCCTAACCCGTACGCTGACACTAACCCACGCCCTCACACGTACGCTCCCCCTAGAGCGTTGTCGTACCCTCACCTGGACCCTAAACCGTCCCCGTCCCCTAACCCTAACCCTAGCCCGAAGCCTAACCCTAACCCTTCCCCGAAGCCTGACCCTCAGCCGTCCCCTAATCCTAACCCGTACGCTGACACTAACCCACGCCCTCACACGTACGCTCCCCCTAGAGCGTTGTCGTACCCTCACCTGGACCCTAAACCGTCCCCGTCCCCTAACCCTAACCCTAGCCCGAAGCCTAACCCTAACCCTTCCCCGAAGCCTGACCCTCAGCCGTCCCCTAATCCTAACCCGTACGCTGACACTAACCCGCGCCCTCACACGTACGCTCCCCCTAGAGCGTTGTCGTACCCTCACCTGGACCCTAAACCGTCCCCGTCCCCTAACCCTAACCCTAGCCCGAACCCTAACCCTAACCCTTCCCCGAAGCCTGACCCTCAGCCGTCCCCTAATCCTAACCCGTACGCTGACACTAACCCGCGCCCTCACACGTACGCTCCCCCTAGAGCGTTGTCGTACCCTCACCTGGACCCTAAACCGTCCCCGTCCCCTAACCCTAACCCTAGCCCGAAGCCTAACCCTAACCCTTCCCCGAAGCCTGACCCTCAGCCGTCCCCTAATCCTAACCCGTACGCTGACACTAACCCACGCCCTCACACGTACGCTCCCCTAGAGCGTTGTCGTACCCTCACCTGGACCCTAAACCGTCCCCGTCCCCTAACCCTAACCCTAGCCCGAAGCCTAACCCTAACCCTTCCCCGAAGCCTGACCCTCAGCCGTCCCCTAATCCTAACCCGTACGCTGACACTAACCCGCGCCCTCACACGTACGCTCCCCTAGAGCGTTGTCGTACCCTCACCTGGACCCTAAACCGTCCCCGTCCCCTAACCCTAACCCTAGCCCGAACCCTAACCCTAACCCTTCCCCGAAGCCTGACCCTCAGCCGTCCCCTAATCCTAACCCGTACGCTGACACTAACCCGCGCCCTCACACGTACGCTCCCCCTAGAGCGTTGTCGTACCCTCACCTGGACCCTAAACCGTCCCCGTCCCCTAACCCTAACCCTAGCCCGAACCCTAACCCTAACCCTTCCCCGAAGCCTGACCCTCAGCCGTCCCCTAATCCTAACCCGTACGCTGACACTAACCCGCGCCCTCACACGTACGCTCCCCCTAGAGCGTTGTCGTACCCTCACCTGGACCCTAAACCGTCCCCGTCCCCTAACCCTAACCCTAGCCCGAACCCTAACCCTAACCCTTCCCCGAAGCCTGACCCTCAGCCGTCCCCTAATCCTAACCCGTACGCTGACACTAACCCGCGCCCTCACACGTACGCTCCCCCTAGAGCGTTGTCGTACCCTCACCTGGACCCTAAACCGTCCCCGTCCCCTAACCCTAACCCTAGCCCGAACCCTAACCCTAACCCTTCCCCGAAGCCTGACCCTCAGCCGTCCCCTAATCCTAACCCGTACGCTGACACTAACCCGCGCCCTCACACGTACGCTCCCCCTAGAGCGTTGTCGTACCCTCACCTGGACCCTAAACCGTCCCCGTCCCCTAACCCTAACCCTAGCCCGAACCCTAACCCTAACCCTTCCCCTCAGCCTGACCCTCAGCCGTCCCCTAATCCTAACCCGTACGCTGACACTAACCCGCGCCCTCACACGTACGCTCCCCCTAGAGCGTTGTCGTACCCTCACCTGGACCCTAAACCGTCCCCGTCCCCTAACCCTAACCCTAGCCCGAACCCTAACCCTAAACCTTCCCCGAAGCCTGACCCTCAGCCGTCCCCTAATCCTAACCCGTACGCTGACACTAACCCGCGCCCTCACACGTACGCTCCCCCTAGAGCGTTGTCGTACCCTCACCTGGACCCTAAACCGTCCCCGTCCCCGTCCCCTAACCCTAACCCTAGCCCGAACCCTAACCCTAACCCTTCCCCGAAGCCTGACCCTCAGCCGTCCCCTAATCCTAACCCGTACGCTGACACTAACCCGCGCCCTCACACGTACGCTCCCCCTAGAGCGTTGTCGTACCCTCACCTGGACCCTAAACCGTCCCCGTCCCCTAACCCTAACCCTAGCCCGAAGCCTAACCCTAACCCTTCCCCGAAGCCTGACCCTCAGCCGTCCCCTAATCCTAACCCGTACGCTGACACTAACCCGCGCCCTCACACGTACGCTCCCCCTAGAGCGTTGTCGTACCCTCACCTGGACCCTAAACCGTCCCCGTCCCCTAACCCTAACCCTAGCCCGAACCCTAACCCTAACCCTTCCCCGAAGCCTGACCCTCAGCCGTCCCCTAATCCTAACCCGTACGCTGACACTAACCCGCGCCCTCACACGTACGCTCCCCCTAGAGCGTTGTCGTACCCTCACCTGGACCCTAAACCTTCCCCGTCCCCTAACCCTAACCCTAGCCCGAACCCTAACCCTAACCCTTCCCCGAAGCCTGACCCTCAGCCGTCCCCTAATCCTAACCCGTACGCTGACACTAACCCGCGCCCTCACACGTACGCTCCCCCTAGAGCGTTGTCGTACCCTCACCTGGACCCTAAACCGTCCCCGTCCCCTAACCCTAACCCTTCCCCGAAGCCTGACCCTCAGCCGTCCCCTAATCCTAACCCGTACGCTGACACTAACCCGCGCCCTCACACGTACGCTCCCCCTAGAGCGTTGTCGTACCCTCACCTGGACCCTAAACCGTCCCCGTCCCCTAACCCTAACCCTAGCCCGAACCCTAACCCTAACCCTTCCCCGAAGCCTGACCCTCAGCCGTCCCCTAATCCTAACCCGTACGCTGACACTAACCCGCGCCCTCACACGTACGCTCCCCCTAGAGCGTTGTCGTACCCTCACCTGGACCCTAAACCGTCCCCGTCCCCTAACCCTAACCCTAGCCCGAACCCTAACCCTAACACTTTCCCGAAGCCTGACCCTCAGCCGTCCCCTAATCCTAACCCGTACGCTGACACTAACCCGCGCCCTCACACGTTCGCTCCCCCTAGAGCGTTGTCGTACCCTCACCTGGACCCTAAACCGTCCCCGTCCCCTAACCCTAACCCTAGCCCGAAGCCTAACCCTAACCCTTCCCCGAAGCCTGACCCTCAGCCGTCCCCTAATCCTAACCCGTACGCTGACACTAACCCGCGCCCTCACACGTACGCTCCCCCTAGAACGTTGCCGTACCCTCACCTGGACCCTAAACCGTCCCCGTCCCCTAACCCTAACCCTAGCCCGAACCCTAACCCTAACCCTTCCCCGAAGCCTGACCCTCAGCCGTCCCCTAATCCTAACCCGTACGCTGACACTAACCCACGCCCTCACACGTACGCTCCCCCTAGAGCGTTGTCGTACCCTCACCTGGACCCTAAACCGTTCCCGTCCCCTAACCCTAACCCTAGCCGGAACCCTAACCCTAACCCTTCCCCGAAGCCTGACCCTCACCCGTCCCCTAATCCTAACCCGTACGCTGACACTAACCCGCGCCCTCACACGTACGCTCCCCCTAGAGCGTTGTCGTACCCTCACCTGGACCCTAAACCGTCCCCGTCCCCTAACCCTAACCCTAGCCCGAACGCTAACCCTAACCCTTCCCCGAAGCCTGACCCTCAGCCGTCCCCTAATCCTAACCCGTACGCTGACACTAACCCGCGCCCTCACACGTACGCTCCCCCAAGAGCGTTGTCGTACCCTCACCTGGACCCTAAACCGTCCCCGTCCCCTAACCCTAACCCTAGCCGGAACCCTAACCCTAACCCTTCCCCGAAGCCTGACCCTCAGCCGTCCCCTAATCCTAACCCGTACGCTGACACTAACCCGCGCCCTCACACGTACGCTCCCCCTAGAGCGTTGTCGTACCCTCACCTGGACCCTAAACCGTCCCCGTCCCCTAACCCTAACCCTAGCCCGAACCCTAACCCTAACCCTTCCCCGAAGCCTGACCCTCAGCCGTCCCCTAATCCTAACCCGTACGCTGACACTAACCCGCGCCCTCACACGTACGCTCCCCCTAGAGCGTTGTCGTACCCTCACCTGGACCCTAAACCGTCCCCGTCCCCTAACCCTAACCCTAGCCCGAACCCTAACCCTAAAACTTCCCCGAAGCCTGACCCTCAGCCGTCCCCTAATCCTAACCCGTACGCTGACACTAACCCGCGCCCTCACACGTACGCTCCCCCTAGAGCGTTGTCGTACCCTCACCTGGACCCTAAACCGTCCCCGTCCCCTAACCCTAACCCTAGCCCGAACCCTAACCCTAACCCTTCCCCGAAGCCTGACCCTCAGCCGTCCCCTAATCCTAACCCGTACGCTGACACTAACCCGCGCCCTCACACGTACGCTCCCCCTAGAGCGTTGTCGTACCCTCACCTGGACCCTAAACCGTCCCCGTCCCCTAACCCTAACCCTAGCCCGAACCCTAACCCTAACCCTTCCCCGAAGCCTGACCCTCAGCCGTCCCCTAATCCTAACCCGTACGCTGACACTAACCCGAGCCCTCACACGTACGCTCCCCCTAGAGCGTTGTCGTACCCTCACCTGGACCCTAAACCGTCCCCGTCCCCTAACCCTAACCCTTCCCCGAAGCCTGACCCTCAGCCGTCCCCTAATCCTAACCCGTACGCTGACACTAACCCGCGCCCTCACACGTACGCTCCCCCTAGAGCGTTGTCGTACCCTCACCTGGACCCCAAACCGTCCCCGTCCCCTAACCCTAACCCTAGCCCGAACCCTAACCCTAACCCTTCCCCGAAGCCTGACCTTCAGCCGTCCCCTAATCCTAACCCGTACGCTGACACTAACCCGCGCCCTCACACGTACGCTCCCCCTAGAGCGTTGTCGTACCCTCACCTGGACCCTAAACCGTCCCCGTCCCCTAAACCTAACCCTAGCCAGAAGCCTAACCCTAACCCTTCCCCGAGGCCTGACCCTCAGCCGTCCCCTAATCCTAACCCGTACGCTGACACTAACCCGCGCCCTCACACGTACGCTCCCCCTAGAGCGTTGTCGTACCCTCACCTGGACCCTAAACCGTCCCCGTCCCCTAACCCTAACCCTAGCCCGAACCCTAACCCTAACCCTTCCCCGAAGCCTGACCCTCAGCCGTCCCCTAATCCTAACCCGTACGCTGACACTAACCCGCGCCCTCACACGTACGCTCCCCCTAGAGCGTTGTCGTACCCTCACCTGGACCCTAAACCGTCCCCGTCCCCTAACCCTAACCCTAGCCCGAAGCCTAACCCTAACCCTTCCCCGAAGCCTGACCCTCAGCCGTCCCCTAATCCTAACCCGTACGCTGACACTAACCCGCGCCCTCACACGTACGCTCCCCCTAGAGCGTTGTCGTACCCTCACCTGGACCCTAAACCGTCCCCGTCCCCTAACCCGAACCATAGCCCGAACCCTAACCCTAACCCTTCCCCGAAGCCTGACCCTCAGCCGTCCCCTAATCCTAACCCGTACGCTGACACTAACCCGCGCCCTCACACGTACGCTCCCCCTAGAGCGTTGTCGTACCCTCACCTGGACCCTGAACCATCCCCGTCCCCTAACCCTAACCCTAGACCGAACCCTAACCCTAACCCTTCCCCAAAGCCTGACACTCAGCCGTCCCCTAATCCTAACCCGTACGCTGACACTAACCCGCGCCCTCACACGTACGCTCCCCCTAGAGCGTTGTCGTACCCTCACCTGGACCCTGAACCGTCCCCGTCCCCTAACCCTAACCCTAGCCCGAACCCTAACCCTAACCCTTCCCCGAAGCCTGACCCTCAACCGTCCCCTAATCCTAACCCGTACGCTGACACTAACCCGCGCCCTCACACGTACGCTCCCCCTAGAGCGTTGTCGTACCCTCACCTGGACCCTAAACCGTCCCCGTCCCCTAACCCTAACCCTAGCCCGAAGCCTAACCCTAACCCTTCCCCGAAGCCTGACCCTCAGCCGTCCCCTAATCCTAACCCGTATGCTGACACTAACCCGCGTCCTCACACGTACGCTCCCCCTAGAGCGTTGTCGTACCCTCACCTGGACCCTGAACCGTCCCCGTCCCCTAACCCTAACCCTAGCCCGAAGCCTAACCCTAACCCTAACCCTTCCCCGAAGCCTGACCCTCAGCCGTCCCCTAATCCTAACCCGTACGCTGACACTAACCCGCGCCCTCACACGTACGCTCCCCCTAGAGCGTTGTCGTACCCTCACCTGGACCCTAAACCGTCCCCGTCCCCTAACCCTAACCCTAGCCCGAACCCTAACCCTAACCCTTCCCCGAAGCCTGACCCTCAGCCGTCCCCTAATCCTAACCCGTACGCTGACACTAACCCGCGCCCTCACACGTACGCTCCCCCTAGAGCGTTGTCGTACCCTCACCTGGACCCTAAACCGTCCCCGTCCCCTAACCCTAACCCTAGCCCGAACCCTAACCCTAACCCTTCCCCGAAGCCTGACCCTCAGCCGTCCCCTAATCCTAACCCGTACGCTGACACTAACCCGCGCCCTCACACGTACGCTCCCCCTAGAGCGTTGTCGTACCCTCACCTGGACCCTAAACTGTCCCCGTCCCCTAACGCTAACCCTAGCCCGAACCCTAACCCTAACCCTTCCCCGAAGCCTGACCCTCAGCCGTCCCCTAATCCTAACCCGTACGCTGACACTAACCCGCGCCCTCACACGTACGCTCCCCCTAGAGTGTTGTCGTACCCTCACCTGGACCCTAAACCGTCCCCGTCCCCTAACCCTAACCCTAGCCCGAAGCCTAACCCTAACCCTTCCCCGAAGCCTGACCCTCAGCCGTCCCCTAATCCTAACCCGTACGCTGACACTAACCCGCGCCCTCACACGTACGCTCCCCCTAGAGCGTTGTCGTACCCTCACCTGGACCCTAAACCGTCCCCGTCCCCTAACCCTAACCCTAGCCCGAACCCTAACCCTAACCCTTCCCCGAAGCCTGACCCTCAGCCGTCCCCTAATCCTAACCCGTACGCTGACACTAACCCGCGCCCTCACACGTACACTCCCCCTAGAGCGTTGTCGTACCCTCACCTGGACCCTAAACCGTCCCCGTCCCCTAACCCTAACCCTAGCCCGAACCCTAACCCTAACCCTTCCCCGAAGCCTGACCCTCAGCCGTCCCCTAATCCTAACCCGTACGCTGACACTAACCCGCGCCCTCACACGTACGCTCCCCCTAGAGCGTTGTCGTACCCTCACCTGGACCCTAAACCGTCCCCGTCCCCTAACCCTAACCCTAGCCCGAAGCCTAACCCTAACCCTTCCCCGAAGCCTGACCCTCAGCCGTCCCCTAATCCTAACCCGTACGCTGACACTAACCCGCGCCCTCACACGTACGCTCCCCCTAGAGCGTTGTCGTACCCTCACCTGGACCCTAAACCGTCCCCGTCCCCTAACCCTAACCCTAGCCCGAACCCTAAACCTAACCCTTCCCCGAAGCCTGACCCTCAGCCGTCCCCTAATCCTAACCCGTACGCTGACACTAACCCGCGCCCTCACACGTACGCTCCCCCTAGAGCGTTGTCGTACCCTCACCTGGACCCTAAACCGTCCCCGTCCAATAACCCTAACCCTAGCCCGAAGCCTAACCCTAACCCTTCCCCGAAGCCTGACCCTCAGCCGTCCCCTAATCCTAACCCGTACGCTGACACTAACCCGCGCCCTCACATGTACGTTCCCCCTAGAGCGTTGTCGTACCCTCACCTGGACCCTGAACCGTCCCCGTCCCCTAACCCTAACCCTAGCCCGAACCCTAACCCTAACCCTTCCCTGAAGCCTGACCCTCAGCCGTCCCCTAATCCTAACCCGTACGCTGACACTAACCCGCGCCCTCACACGTACGCTCCCCCTAGAGCTTTGTCGTACCCTCACTTGGACCCTAAACCGTCCCCGTCCCCTAACCCTAACCCTAGCCCGAAGCCTAACCCTAACCCTTCCCCGAAGCCTGACCCTCAGCCGTCCCCTAATCCTAACCCGTACGCTGACACTAACCCGCGCCCTCACACGTACGCTCCCCCTAGAGCGTTGACGTACCCTCACCTGGACCCTAAACCGTCCCCGTCCCCTAACCCTAACCCTAGCCCGAACCCTAACCCTAACCCTTCCCCGAAGCCTGACCCTCAACCGTCCCCTAATCCTAACCCGTACGCTGACACTAACCCGCGCCCTCACACGTACGCTCCCCCTAGAGCGTTGTCGTACCCTCACCTGGACCCTAAACCGTCCCCGTCCCCTAACCCTAACCCTAGCCCGAAGCCTAACCCTAACCCTTCCCCGAAGCCTGACCCTCAGACGTCCCCTAATCCTAACCCGTATGCTGACACTAACCCGCGTCCTCACACGTACGCTCCCCCTAGAGCGTTGTCGTACCCTTACCTGGACCCTGAACCGTCCCCGTCCCCTAACCCTAACCCTAGCCCGAAGCCTAACCCTAACCCTAACCCTTCCCCGAAGCCTGACCCTCAGCCGTCCCCTAATCCTAACCCGTACGCTGACACTAACCTGCGCCCTCACACGTACGCTCCCCCTAGAGCGTTGTCGTACCCTAACCTGGACCCTAAACCGTCCCCGTCCCCTAACCCTAACCCTAGCCCGAACCCTAACCCTAACCCTTCCCCGAAGCCTGACCCTCAGCCGTCCCCTAATCCTAACCCGTACGCTGACACTAACCCGCGCCCTCACACGTACGCTCCCCCTAGAGCGTTGTCGTACCCTCACCTGGACCCTAAACCGTCCCCGTCCCCTAACCCTAACCCTAGCCCGAAGCCTAACCCTAACCCTTCCCCGAAGCCTGACCCTCAGCCGTCCCCTAATCCTAACCCGTACGCTGACACTAACCCGCGCCCTCACACGTACGCTCCCCCTAGAGTGTTGTCGTACCCTCACCTGGACCCTAAACCGTCCCCGTCCCCTAACCCTAACCCTAGCCCGAACCCTAACCCTAACCCTTCCCCGAAGCCTGACCCTCAGCCGTCCCCTAATCCTAACCCGTACGCTGACACTAACCCGCGCCCTCACACGTACGCTCCCCCTAGAGCGTTGTCGTACCCTCACCTGGACCCTGAACCATCCCCGTCCCCTAACCCTAACCCTAGACCGAACCCTAACCCTAACCCTTCCCCAAAGCCTGACACTCAGCCGTCCCCTAATCCTAACCCGTACGCTGACACTAACCCGCGCCCTCACACGTACGCTCCCCCTAGAGCGTTGTCGTACCCTCACCTGGACCCTGAACCGTCCCCGTCCCCTAACCCTAACCCTAGCCCGAACCCTAACCCTAACCCTTCCCCGAAGCCTGACCCTCAACCGTCCCCTAATCCTAACCCGTACGCTGACACTAACCCGCGCCCTCACACGTACGCTCCCCCTAGAGCGTTGTCGTACCCTCACCTGGACCCTAAACCGTCCCCGTCCCCTAACCCTAACCCTAGCCCGAACCCTAACCCTAACCCTTCCCCGAAGCCTGACCCTCAGCCGTCCCCTAATCCTAACCCGTACGCTGACACTAACCCGCGCCCTCACACGTACGCTCCCCCTAGAGCGTTGTCGTACCCTCACCTGGACCCTAAACTGTCCCCGTCCCCTAACGCTAACCCTAGCCCGAACCCTAACCCTAACCCTTCCCCGAAGCCTGACCCTCAGCCGTCCCCTAATCCTAACCCGTACGCTGACACTAACCCGCGCCCTCACACGTACGCTCCCCCTAGAGCGTTGTCGTACCCTCACCTGGACCCTAAACCGTCCCCGTCCCCTAACCCTAACCCTAGCCCGAACCCTAACCCTAACCCTTCCCCGAAGCCTGACCCTCAGCCGTCCCCTAATCCTAACCCGTACGCTGACACTAACCCGCGCCCTCACACGTACGCTCCCCCTAGAGTGTTGTCGTACCCTCACCTGGACCCTAAACCGTCCCCGTCCCCTAACCCTAACCCTAGCCCGAACCCTAACCCTAACCCTTCCCCGAAGCCTGACCCTCAGCCGTCCCCTAATCCTAACCCGTACGCTGACACTAACCCGCGCCCTCACACGTACGCTCCCCCTAGAGCGTTGTCGTACCCTCACCTGGACCCTAAACCGTCCCCGTCCCCTAACCCTAACCCTAGCCCGAAGCCTAACCCTAACCCTTCCCCGAAGCCTGACCCTCAGCCGTCCCCTAATCCTAACCCGTACGCTGACACTAACCCACGCCCTCACACGTGCGCTCCCCCTAGAGCGTTGTCGTACCCTCACCTGGACCCTAAACCGTCCCCGTCCCCTAACCCTAACCCTAGCCCGAAGCCTAACCCTAACCCTTCACTGAAGCCTGACCCTCAGCCGTCCCCTAATCCTAACCCGTACGCTGACACTAACCTGCGCCCTCACAAGTACGCTCCCCCTAGAGCGTTGTCGTACCCTCACCTGGACCCTAAACCGTCCCCGTCCCCTAACCCTA
This sequence comes from Globicephala melas, assembly GCF_963455315.2. Taxonomy (NCBI): domain Eukaryota; kingdom Metazoa; phylum Chordata; class Mammalia; order Artiodactyla; family Delphinidae; genus Globicephala; species Globicephala melas. Next base: position 31,406 of record NW_027207368.1, on the reverse strand, counting down.
ACCCTAGCCCGAAGCCTAACCCTAACCCTTCCCCGAAGCCTGACCCTCAGCCGTCCCCTAATCCTAACCCGTACGCTGACACTAACCCGCGCCCTCACACGTACGCTCCCCCTAGAGCGTTGTCGTACCCTCACCTGGACCCTAAACCGTCCCCGTCCCCTAACCCTAACCCTAGCCCGAACCCTAAACCTAACCCTTCCCCGAAGCCTGACTCTCAGCCGTCCCCTAATCCTAACCCGTACGCTGACACTAACCCGCGCCCTCACACGTACGCTCCCCCTAGAGCGTTGTCGTACCCTCACCTGGACCCTAAACCGTCCCCGTCCCCTAACCCTAACCCTAGCCCGAACCCTAACCCTAACCCTTCCCCGAAGCCTGACCCTCAGCCGTCCCCTAATCCTAACCCGTACGCTGACACTAACCCGCGCCCTCACACGTACGCTCCCCCTAGAGCGTTGTCGTACCCTCACCTGGACCCTAAACCGTCCCCGTCCCCTAACCCTAACCCTAGCCCGAACCCTAACCCTAACCCTTCCCCGAAGCCTGACCCTCAACCGTCCCCTAATCCTAACCCGTACGCTGACAGTAACCCGCGCCCTCACACGTACGCTCCCCCTAGAGCGTTGTCGTACCCTCACCTGGACCCTAAACCGTCCCCGTCCCCTAACCCTAACCCTAGCCCGAAGGCTAACCCTAACCCTTCCCCGAAGCCTGACCCTCAGCCGTCCCCTAATCCTAACCCGTACGCTGACACTAACCCGCGCCCTCACACGTACGCTCCCCCTAGAGCGTTGTCGTACCCTCACCTGGACCCTAAACCGTCCCCGTCCCCTAACCCTAACCCTAGCCCGAAGCCTAACCCTAAACCTTCCCCGAAGCCTGACCCTCAGCCGTCCCCTAATCCTAACCCGTACGCTGACACTAACCCGCGTCCTCACACGTACGCTCCCCCTAGAGCGTTGTCGTACCCTCACCTGGACCCTAAACCGTCCCCGTCCCCTAACCCTAACCCTAGCCCGAACCCTAACCCTAACGCTTCCCCGAAGCCTGACCCTCAGCCGTCCCCTAATCCTAACCCGTACGCTGACACTAACCCGCGCCCTCACACGTACGCTCCCCCTAGAGCGTTGTCGTACCCTCACCTGGACCCTAAACCGTCCCCGTCCCCTAACCCTAACCCTAGCCCGAAGCCTAACCCTAACCCTTCCCCGAAGCCTGACCCTCAGCCGTCCCCTAATCCTAACCCGTACGCTGACACTAACCTGCGCCCTCACACGTACGCTCCCCCTAGAGCGTTGTCGTACCCTCACCTGGACCCTAAACCGTCCCCGTCCCCTAACCCTAACCCTAGCCCGAAGCCTACCCCTAACCCTTCCCCGAAGCCTGACCCTCAGCCGTCCCCTAATCCTAACCCGTACGCTGACACTAACCCGCGCCCTCACACGTACGCTCCCCCTAGAGCGTTGTCGTACCCTCACCTGGACCCTAAACCGTCCCCGTCCCCTAACCCTAACCCTAGCCCGAACCCTAACCCTAACCCTTCCCCGAAGCCTGACCCTCAGCCGTCCCCTAATCCTAACCCGTACGCTGACACTAACCCGCGCCCTCACACGTACGCTCCCCCTAGAGCGTTGTCGTACCCTCACCTGGACCCTAAACCGTCCCCGTCCCCTAACCCTAATCCTAGCCCGAACCCTAATCCTAACCCTTCCCCGAAGCCTGACCCTCAGCCGTCCCCTAATCCTAACCCGTACGCTGACACTAACCCGCGCCCTCACACGTACGCTCCCCCTAGAGCGTTGTCGTACCCTCACCTGGACCCTAAACCGTCCCCGTCCCCTAACCCTAACCCTAGCCCGAACCCTAACCCTAACCCTTCCCCGAAGCCTGACCCTCAGCCGTCCCCTAATCCTAACCCGTACGCTGACACTAACCCGCGCCCTCACACGTACGCTCCCCCTAGAGCGTTGTCGTACCCTCACCTGGACCCTAAACCGTCCCCGTCCCCTAACCCTAACCCTAGCCCGAAGCCTAACCCTAACCCTTCCCCGAAGCCTGACCCTCAGCCGTCCCCTAATCCTAACCCGTACGCTGACACTAACCCGCGCCCTCACACGTACGCTCCCCCTAGAGCGTTGTCGTACCCTCACCTGGACCCTAAACCGTCCCCGTCCCCTAACCCTAACCCTAGCCCGAAGCCTAACCCTAACCCTTCCCCGAAGCCTGACCCTCAGCCGTCCCCTAATCCTAACCCGTACGCTGACACTAACCCGCGCCCTCACACGTACGCTCCCCCTAGAGCGTTGTCGTACCCTCACCTGGACCCTAAACCGTCCCCGTCCCCTAACCCTAACCCTAGCCCGAACCCTAACCCTAACCCTTCCCCGAAGCCTGACCCTCAGCCGTCCCCTAATCCTAACCCGTACGCTGACACTAACCCGCGCCCTCACACGTACGCTCCCCCTAGAGCGTTGTCGTACCCTCACCTGGACCCTAAACCGTCCCCGTCCCCTAACCCTAACCCTAGCCCGAACCCTAACCCTAACCCTTCCCCGAAGCCTGACCCTCAGCCGTCCCCTAATCCTAACCCGTACGCTGACACTAACCCGCGCCCTCACACGTACGCTCCCCCTAGAGCGTTGTCGTACCCTCACCTGGACCCTAAACCGTCCCCGTCCCCTAACCCTAACCCTAGCCCGAACCCTAACCCTAACCCTTCCCCGAAGCCTGACCCTCAGCCGTCCCCTAATCCTAACCCGTACGCTGACACTAACCCGCGCCCTCACACGTACGCTCCCCCTAGAGCGTTGTCGTACCCTCACCTGGACCCTAAACCGTCCCCGTCCCCTAACCCTAATCCTAGCCCGAAGCCTAATCCTAACCCTTCCCCGAAGCCTGACCCTCAGCCGTCCCCTAATCCTAACCCGTACGCTGACACTAACCCGCGCCCTCACACGTACGCTCCCCCTAGAGCGTTGTCGTACCCTCACCTGGACCCTAAACCGTCCCCGTCCCCTAACCCTAACCCTAGCCCGAAGCCTAACCCTAACCCTTCCCCGAAGCCTGACCCTCAGCCGTCCCCTAATCCTAACCCGTACGCTGACACTAACCCGCGCCCTCACACGTACGCTCCCCCTAGAGCGTTGTCGTACCCTCACCTGGACCCTAAACCGTCCCCGTCCCCTAACCCTAACCCTAGCCCGAAGCCTAACCCTAACCCTTCCCCGAAGCCTGACCCTCAGCCGTCCCCTAATCCTAACCCGTACGCTGACACTAACCCGCGCCCTCACACGTACGCTCCCCCTAGAGCGTTGTCGTACCCTCACCTGGACCCTAAACCGTCCCCGTCCCCTAACCCTAACCCTAGCCCGAAGCCTAACCCTAACCCTTCCCCGAAGCCTGACCCTCAGCCGTCCCCTAATCCTAAACCGTACGCTGACACTAACCCGCGCCCTCACACGTACGCTCCCCCTAGAGCGTTGTCGTACCCTCACCTGGACCCTAAACCGTCCCCGTCCCCTAACCCTAACCCTAGCCCGAAACCTAACCCTAACCCTTCCCCGAAGCCTGACCCTCAGCCGTCCCCTAATCCTAACCCGTACGGTGACACTAACCCGCGCCCTCACACGTACGCTCCCCCTAGAGCGTTGTCGTACCCTCACCTGGACCCTAAACTGTCCCCGTCCCCTAACCCTAACCCTAGCCCGAACCCTAACCCTAACCCTTCCCCGAAGCCTGACCCTCAGCCGTCCCCTAATCCTAACCCGTACGCTGACACTAACCCGCGCCCTCACACGTACGCTCCCCCTAGAGCGTTGTCGTACCCTCACCTGGACCCTAAACCGTCCCCGTCCCCTAACCCTAACCCTAGCCCGAAGCCTAACCCTAACCCTTCCCCGAAGCCTGACCCTCAGCCGTCCCCTAATCCTAACCCGTACGGTGACACTAACCCGCGCCCTCACACGTACGCTCCCCCTAGAGCGTTGTCGTACACTCACCTGGACCCTAAACTGTCCCCGTCCCCTAACCCTAACCCTAGCCCGAACCCTAACCCTAACCCTTCCCCGAAGCCTGACCCTCAGCCGTCCACTAATCCTAACCCGTACGCTGACACTAACCCGCGCCCTCACACGTACGCTCCCCCTAGAGCGTTGTCGTACCCTCACCTGGACCCTAAACCGTCCCCGTCCCCTAACCCTAACCCTAGCCCGAACCCTAACCCTAACCCTTCCCCGAAGCCTGACCCTCAGCCGTCCCCTAATCCTAACCCGTACGCTGACACTAACCCGCGCCCTCACACGTACGCTCCCCCTAGAGCATTGTCGTACCCCCACCTGGACCCTAAACCGTCCCCGTCCCCTAACCCTAACCCTAGCCCGAACCCTAACCCTACCCTTCCCCGAAGCCTGACCCTCAGCCGTCCCCTAATCCTAACCCGTACGCCGACACTATCCCGCGCCCTCACACGTACGCTCCCCCTAGAGCGTTGTCGTACCCTCACCTGGACCCTAAACCGTCCCCGTCCCCTAACCCTAACCCTAGCCCGAAGCCTAACCCTAACCCTTCCCCGAAGCCTGACCCTCAGCCGTCCCCTAATCCTAACCCGTACGCTGACACTAACCCGCGCCCTCACACGTACGCTCCCCCTAGAGCGTTGTCGTACCCTCACCTGGACCCTAAACCGTCCCCGTCCCCTAACCCTAACCCTAGTCCGAAGCCTAACCCTAACCCTTCCCGGAAGCCTGACGCTCAGCCGTCCCCTAATCCTAACCCGTACGCCGACACTAACCCGCGCCCTCACACGTACGCTCCCCCTAGAGCGTTGTCGTACCCTCACCTGGACCCTAAACCGTCCCCGTCCCCTAACCCTAACCCTAGCTCGAACCCTAACCCTAACCCTTCCCCGAAGCCTGACCCTCAGCCGTCCCCTAATCCTAACCCGTACGCTGACACTAACCCGCGCCCTCACACGTACGCTCCCCCTAGAGCGTTGTCGTACCCTCACCTGGACCCTAAACCGTCCCCGTCCCCTAACCCTAACCCTAGCCCGAACCCTAACCCTAACCCTTCCCCGAAGCCTGACCCTCAGCCGTCCCCTAATCCTAACCCGTACGCTGACACTAACCCGCGCCCTCACACGTACGCTCCCCCTAGAGCGTTGTCGTACCCTCACCTGGACCCTAAACCGTCCCCGTCCCCTAACCCTAACCCTAGCCCGAAGCCTAACCCTAACCCTTCCCCGAAGCCTGACCCTCAGCCGTCCCCTAATCCTAACCCGTACGCTGACACTAACCCGCGCCCTCACACGTACGCTCCCCCTAGAGCGTTGTCGTACCCTCACCTGGACCCTAAACCGTCCCCGTCCCCTAACCCTAACCCTAGCCCGAACCCTAACCCTAACCCTTCCCCGAAGCCTGACCCTCAGCCGTCCCCTAATCCTAACCCGTACGCTGACACTAACCCGCGCCCTCACACGTACGCTCCCCCTAGAGCGTTGTCGTACCCTCACCTGGACCCTAAACCGTCCCCGTCCCCTAACCCTAACCCTAGCCCGAAGCCTAACCCTAACCCTTCCCCGAAGCCTGACCCTCAGCCGTCGCCTAATCCTAACCCGTACGCTGACATTAACCCGCGCCCTCACACGTACGCTCCCCCTAGAGCGTTGTCGTACCCTCACCTGGACCCTAAACCGTCCCCGTCCCCTAACCCTAACCCTAGCCCGAAGCCTAACCCTAACCCTTCCCGGAAGCCTGACCCTCAGCCGTCCCCTAATCCTAACCCGTACGCTGACACTAACAAGCGCCCTCACACGTACGCTCCCCCTAGAGCGTTGTCGTACCCTCACATGGACCCTAAACCGTCCCCGTCCCCTAACCCTAACCCTAGCCCGAACCCTAACCCTAACCCTTCCCCGAAGCCTGACCCTCAGCCGTCCCCTAATCCTAACCCGTACGCCGACACTAACCCGCGCCCTCACACGTACGCTCCCCCTAGAGCGTTGTCGTACCCTCACCTGGACCCTAAACCGTCCCCGTCCCCTAACCCTAACCCTAGCCCGAAGCCTAACCCTAACCCTTCCCCGAAGCCTGACCCTCAGCCGTCCCCTAATCCTAACCCGTACGCCGACACTAACCCGCGCCCTCACACGTACGCTCCCTCTAGAACGTTGTCGTACCCTCACCTGGACCCTAAACCGTCCCCGTCCCCTAACCCTAACCCTAGCCCGAACCCTAACCCTAACCCTTCCCCGAAGCCTGACCCTCAGCCGTCCCCTAATCCTAACCCGTACGCTGACACTAACCCGCGCCCTCACACGTACGCTCCCCCTAGAGCGTTGTCGTACCCTCACCTGGACCCTAAACCGTCCCCGTCCCCTAACCCTAACCCTAGCCCGAAGCCTAACCCTAACCCTTCCCCGAAGCCTGACCCTCATCCTTCCCCTAATCCTAACCCGTACGCTGACACTAACCCGCGTCCTCACACGTACGCTCCCCCTATAGCGTTGTCGTACCCTCACCTGGACCCTAAACCGTCCCCGTCCCCTAACCCTAACCCTAGCCCGAACCCTAACCCTAACCCTTCCCCGAAGCCTGACCCTCAGCCGTCCCCTAATCCTAACCCGTACGCTGACACTAACCCGCGCCCTCACACGTACGCTCCCCCTAGAGCGTTGTCGTACCCTCACCTGGACCCTAAACCGTCCCCGTCCCCTAACCCTAACCCTAGCCCGAAGCCTAACCCTAACCCTTCCCCGAAGCCTGACCCTCAGCCGTCCCCTAATCCTAACCCGTACGCTGACACTAACCCGCGCCCTCACACGTACGCTCCCCCTAGAGCGTTGTCGTACCCTCACCTGGACCCTAAACCGTCCCCGTCCCCTAACCCTAACCCTAGCCCGAACCCTAACCCTAACCCTTCCCCGAAGCCTGACCCTCAGCCGTCCCCTAATCCTAACCCGTACGCTGACACTAACCCGCGCCCTCACACGTACGCTCCCCCTAGAGCGTTGTCGTACCCTCACCTGGTCCCTAAACCGTCCCCGTCCCCTAACCCTAACCCTAGCCCGAACCCTAACCCTAACCCTTCCCCGAAGCCTGACCCTCAGCCGTCCCCTAATCCTAACCCGTACGCTGACACTAACCCGCGCCCTCACACGTACGCTCCCCCTATAGCGTTGTCGTACCCTCACCTGGACCCTAAACCGTCCCCGTCCCCTAACCCTAACCCTAGCCCGAACCCTAACCCTACCCTTCCCCGAAGCCTGACCCTCAGCCGTCCCCTAATCCTAACCCGTACGCCGACACTATCCCGCGCCCTCACACGTACGCTCCCCCTAGAGCGTTGTCGTACCCTCACCTGGACCCTAAACCGTCCCCGTCCCCTAACCCTAACCCTAGCCCGAAGCCTAACCCTAACCCTTCCCCGAAGCCAGACCCTCAGCCGTCCCCTGATCCTAACCCGTACGCTGTCACTAACCCGCGCCCTCACACGTACGCTCCCACTATAGCGTTGTCATACCCTCACCTGGACCCTAAACCGTCCCCGTCCCCTAACCCTATCCCTAGCCCGAAGCCTAACCCTAAACCTTCCCCGAAGCCTGACCCTCAGCCGTCCCCTGATCCTAACCCGTACGCTGACACTAACCCGCGCCCTCACACGTACGCTCCCCCTAGAGCGTTGTCGTACCCTCACCTGGACCCTAAACCGTCCCCGTCCCCTAACCCTAACCCTAGCCCGAAGCCTAACCCTAACCCTTCCCCGAAGCCTGACCCTCAGCCGTCCCCTAATCCTAACCCGTACGCTGACACTAACCCGCGCCCTCACACGTACGCTCCCCCTAGAGCGTTGTCGTACCCTCACCTGGACCCTAAACCTTCCCCATCCCCTAACCCTAACCCTAGCCCGAACCCTAACCCTAACCCTTCCCCGAAGCCTGACCCTCAGCCGCCCCATAATCCTAACCCGTACGCTGACACTAACCCGCGCCCTCACACATACGCTCCCCCTAGAGCGTTGTCGAACCCTCACCTGGACCCTAAACCGTCCCCGTCCCCTAACCCTAACCCTAGCCCGAACCCTAACCCTAACCCTTCCCCGAAGCCTGACCCTCAGCCGTCCCCTAATCCTAACCCGTACGCTGACACTAACCCACGCCCTCACACGTACGCTCCCCCTAGAGCGTTGTCGTACCCTCACCTGGACCCTAAACCGTCCCCGTCCCCTAACCCTAACCCTAGCCCGAAGCCTAACCCTAACCCTTCCCCGAAGCCTGACCCTCAGCCGTCCCCTAATCCTAACCCGTACGCCGACACTAACCCGCGCCCTCACACGTACGCTCCCCCTAGAGCGTTGTCGTACCCTCACCTGGACCCTAAACCGTCCCCGTCCCCTAACCCTAACCCTAGCCCGAACCCTAACCCTAACCCTTCCCCGAAGCCTGACCCTCAGCCGTCCCCTAATCCTAACCCGTACGCTGACACTAACCCGCGCCCTCACACGTACGCTCCCCCTAGAGCGTTGTCGTACCCTCACCTGGACCCTAAACCGTCCCCGTCCCCTAACCCTAACCCTAGCCCGAAGCCTAACCCTAACCCTTCCCCGAAGCCTGACCCTCAGCCGTCCCCTAATCCTAACCCGTACGCTGACACTAACCCGCGCCCTCACACGTACGCTCCCCCTAGAGCGTTGTCGTACCCTCACCTGGACCCTAAACCGTCCCCGTCCCCTAACCCTAACCCTAGCCCGAAGCCTAACCCTAACCCTTCCCCGAAGCCAGACCCTCAGCCGTCCCCTGATCCTAACCCGTACGCTGACACTAACCCGCGCCTTCACACGTACGCTCCCCCTAGAGCGTTGTCATACCCTCACCTGGACCCTAAACCGTCCCCGTCCCCTAACCCTATCCCTAGCCCGAAGCCTAACCCTAAACCTTCCTCGAAGCCTGACCCTCAGCCGTCCCCTGATCCTAACCCGTACGCTGACACTAACCCGCGCCCTCACACGTACGCTCCCCCTAGAGCGTTGTCGTACCCTCACCTGGACCCTAAACCGTCCCCGTCCCCTAACCCTAACCCTAGCCCGAAGCCTAACCCTAACCCTTCCCCGAAGCCTGACCCTCAGCCGTCCCCTAATCCTAACCCGTACGCTGACACTAACCCGCGCCCTCACACGTACGCTCCCCCTAGAGCGTTGTCGTACCCTCACCTGGACCCTAAACCGTCCCCGTCCCCTAACCCTAACCCTAGCCCGAAGCCTAACCCTAACCCTTCCCCGAAGCCTGACCCTCAGCCGTCCCCTAATCCTAACCCGTACGCTGACACTAACCCGCGCCCTCACACGTACGCTCCCCCTAGAGCGTTGTCGTACCCTCACCTGGACCCTAAACCGTCCCCGTCCCCTAACCCTAACCCTAGCCCGAAGCCTAACCCTAACCCTTCCCCGAAGCCTGACCCTCAGCCGTTCCCTAATCCTAACCCGTACGCTGACACTAACCCGCGCCCTCACACGTACGCTCCCCCTAGAGCGTTGTCGTACCCTCACCTGGACCCTAAACCGTCCCCGTCCCCTAACCCTAACCCTAGCCCGAAGCCTAACCCTAACCCTTCCCCGAAGCCTGACCCTCTGCCGTCCCCTAATCCTAACCCGTACGGTGACACTAACCCGCGCCCTCACACGTACGCTCCCCCTAGAGCGTTGTCGTACCCTCACCTGGACCCTAAACCGTCCCCGTCCCCTAACCCTAACCCTAGCCCGAACCCTAACCCTAACCCTTCCCCGAAGCCTGACCCTCAGCCGTCCCCTAATCCTAACCCGTACGCTGACACTAACCCGCGCCCTCACACGTACGCTCCCCCTAGAGCGTTGTCGTACCCTCACCTGGACCCTAAACCGTCCCCGTCCCCTAACCCTAACCCTAGCCCGAAGCCTAATCCTAACCCTTCCCCGAAGCCTGACCCTCAGCCGTCCCCTAATCCTAACCCGTACGCTGACACTAACCCGCGCCCTCACACGTACGCTCCCCCTAGAGCGTTGTCGTACCCTCACCTGGACCCTAAACCGTCCCCGTCCCCTAACCCTAACCCTAGCCCGAAGCCTAACCCTAACCCTTCCCCGAAGCCTGACCCTCAGCCGTCCCCTAATCCTAACCCGTACGCTGACACTAACCCGCGCCCTCACACGTACGCTCCCCCTAGAGCGTTGTCGTACCCTCACCTGGACCCTAAACCGTCCCCGTCCCCTAACCCTAACCCTAGCCCGAAGCCTAACCCTAACCCTTCCCCGAAGCCTGACCCTCAGCCGTCCCCTGATCCTAACCCGTACGGTGACACTAACCCGCGCCCTCACACGTACGCTCCCCCTAGAGCGTTGTCGAACCCTCACCTGGACCCTAAACCGTCCCCGTCCCCTAACCCTAACCCTAGCCCGAACCCTAACCCTAACCCTTCCCCGAAGCCTGACCCTCAGCCGTCCCCTAATCCTAACCCGTACGCTGACACTAACCCACGCCCTCACACGTACGCTCCCCCTAGAGCGTTGTCGTACCCTCACCTGGACCCTAAACCGTCCCCGTCCCCTAACCCTAACCCTAGCCCGAAGCCTAACCCTAACCCTTCCCCGAAGCCTGACCCTCAGCCGTCCCCTAATCCTAACCCGTACGCCGACACTAACCCGCGCCCTCACACGTACGCTCCCCCTAGAGCGTTGTCGTACCCTCACCTGGACCCTAAACCGTCCCCGTCCCCTAACCCTAACCCTAGCCCGAACCCTAACCCTAACCCTTCCCCGAAGCCTGACCCTCAGCCGTCCCCTAATCCTAACCCGTACGCTGACACTAACCCGCGCCCTCACACGTACGCTCCCCCTAGAGCGTTGTCGTACCCTCACCTGGACCCTAAACCGTCCCCGTCCCCTAACCCTAACCCTAGCCCGAAGCCTAACCCTAACCCTTCCCCGAAGCCTGACCCTCAGCCGTCCCCTAATCCTAACCCGTACGCTGACACTAACCCGCGCCCTCACACGTACGCTCCCCCTAGAGCGTTGTCGTACCCTCACCTGGACCCTAAACCGTCCCCGTCCCCTAACCCTAACCCTAGCCCGAAGCCTAACCCTAACCCTTCCCCGAAGCCAGACCCTCAGCCGTCCCCTGATCCTAACCCGTACGCTGACACTAACCCGCGCCTTCACACGTACGCTCCCCCTAGAGCGTTGTCATACCCTCACCTGGACCCTAAACCGTCCCCGTCCCCTAACCCTATCCCTAGCCCGAAGCCTAACCCTAAACCTTCCTCGAAGCCTGACCCTCAGCCGTCCCCTGATCCTAACCCGTACGCTGACACTAACCCGCGCCCTCACACGTACGCTCCCCCTAGAGCGTTGTCGTACCCTCACCTGGACCCTAAACCGTCCCCGTCCCCTAACCCTAACCCTAGCCCGAAGCCTAACCCTAACCCTTCCCCGAAGCCTGACCCTCAGCCGTCCCCTAATCCTAACCCGTACGCTGACACTAACCCGCGCCCTCACACGTACGCTCCCCCTAGAGCGTTGTCGTACCCTCACCTGGACCCTAAACCGTCCCCGTCCCCTAACCCTAACCCTAGCCCGAAGCCTAACCCTAACCCTTCCCCGAAGCCTGACCCTCAGCCGTCCCCTAATCCTAACCCGTACGCTGACACTAACCCGCGCCCTCACACGTACGCTCCCCCTAGAGCGTTGTCGTACCCTCACCTGGACCCTAAACCGTCCCCGTCCCCTAACCCTAACCCTAGCCCGAAGCCTAACCCTAACCCTTCCCCGAAGCCTGACCCTCAGCCGTTCCCTAATCCTAACCCGTACGCTGACACTAACCCGCGCCCTCACACGTACGCTCCCCCTAGAGCGTTGTCGTACCCTCACCTGGACCCTAAACCGTCCCCGTCCCCTAACCCTAACCCTAGCCCGAAGCCTAACCCTAACCCTTCCCCGAAGCCTGACCCTCTGCCGTCCCCTAATCCTAACCCGTACGGTGACACTAACCCGCGCCCTCACACGTACGCTCCCCCTAGAGCGTTGTCGTACCCTCACCTGGACCCTAAACCGTCCCCGTCCCCTAACCCTAACCCTAGCCCGAACCCTAACCCTAACCCTTCCCCGAAGCCTGACCCTCAGCCGTCCCCTAATCCTAACCCGTACGCTGACACTAACCCGCGCCCTCACACGTACGCTCCCCCTAGAGCGTTGTCGTACCCTCACCTGGACCCTAAACCGTCCCCGTCCCCTAACCCTAACCCTAGCCCGAAGCCTAATCCTAACCCTTCCCCGAAGCCTGACCCTCAGCCGTCCCCTAATCCTAACCCGTACGCTGACACTAACCCGCGCCCTCACACGTACGCTCCCCCTAGAGCGTTGTCGTACCCTCACCTGGACCCTAAACCGTCCCCGTCCCCTAACCCTAACCCTAGCCCGAAGCCTAACCCTAACCCTTCCCCGAAGCCTGACCCTCAGCCGTCCCCTAATCCTAACCCGTACGCTGACACTAACCCGCGCCCTCACACGTACGCTCCCCCTAGAGCGTTGTCGTACCCTCACCTGGACCCTAAACCGTCCCCGTCCCCTAACCCTAACCCTAGCCCGAAGCCTAACCCTAACCCTTCCCCGAAGCCTGACCCTCAGCCGTCCCCTGATCCTAACCCGTACGGTGACACTAACCCGCGCCCTCACACGTACGCTCCCCCTAGAGCGTTGTCGTACCCTCACCTGGACCCTAAACTGTCCCCGTCCCCTAACCCTAACCCTAGCCCGAACCCTAACCCTAACCCTTCCCCGAAGCCTGACCCTCAGCCGTCCCCTAATCCTAACCCGTACGCTGACACTAACCCGCGCCCTCACACGTACGCTCCCCCTAGAGCGTTGTCGTACCCTCACCTGGACCCTAAACCGTCCCCGTCCCCTAACCCTAACCCTAGCCCGAACCCTAACCCTAACCCTTCCCCGAAGCCTGACCCTCAGCCGTCCCCTAATCCTAACCCGTACGCTGACACTAACCCGCGCCCTCACACGTACGCTCCCCCTAGAGCATTGTCGTACCCTCACCTGGACCCTAAACCGTCCCCGTCCCCTAACCCTAACCCTAGCCCGAACCCTAACCCTACCATTCCCCGAAGCCTGACCCTCAGCCGTCCCCTAATCCTAACCCGTACGCCGACACTATCCCGCGCCCTCACACGTACGCTCCCCCTAGAGCGTTGTCGTACCCTCACCTGGACCCTAAACCGTCCCCGTCCCCTAACCCTAACCCTAGCCCGAAGCCTAACCCTAACCCTTCCCCGAAGCCTGACCCTCAGCCGTCCCCTAATCCTAACCCGTACGCTGACACTAACCCGCGCCCTCACACGTACACTCCCCCTAGAGCGTTGTCGTACCCTCACCTGGACCCTAAACCGTCCCCGTCCCCTAACCCTAACCCTAGCCCGAACCCTAACCCTAACCCTTCCCCGAAGCCTGACCCTCAGCCGTCCCCTAATCCTAACCCGTACGCTGACACTAACCCGCGCCCTCACACGTACGCTCCCCCTAGAGTGTTGTCGTACCCTCACCTGGACCCTAAACCGTCCCCGTCCCCTAACCCTAACCCTAGCCCGAAGCCTAACCCTAACCCTTCCCCGAAGCCTGACCCTCAGCCGTCGCCTAATCCTAACCCGTACGCTGACACTAACCCGCGCCCTCACACGTACGCTCCCCCTAGAGCGTTGTCGTACCCTCACCTGGACCCTAAACCGTCCCCGTTCCCTAACCCTAACCCTAGCCCGAAGCCTAACACTAACCCTTCCCGGAAGCCTGACCCTCAGCCGTCCCCTAATCCTAACCCGTACGCTGACACTAACAAGCGCCCTCACACGTACGCTCCCCCTAGAGCGTTGTCGTACCCTCACATGGACCCTAAACCGTCCCCGTCCCCTAACCCTAACCCTAGCCCGAACCCTAACCCTAACCCTTCCCCGAAGCCTGACCCTCAGCCGTCCCCTAATCCTAACCCGTACGCCGACACTAACCCGCGCCCTCACACGTACGCTCCCCCTAGAGCGTTGTCGTACCCTCACCTGGACCCTAAACCGTCCCCGTCCCCTAACCCTAACCCTAGACCGAACCCTAACCCTAACCCTTCCACGAAGCCTGACCCTCAGCCGTCCCCTAATCCTAACCCGTACGCTGACACTAACCCGCGCCCTCACACGTACGCTCCCCCTAGAGCGTTGTCGTACCCTCACCTGGACCCTAAACCGTCCCCGTCCCCTAACCCTAACCCTAGCCCGAACCCTAACCCTAAACCTTCCCCGAAGCCTGAACCTCAGCCGTCCCCTAATCCTAACCCGTACGCTGACACTAACCCGCGCCCTCACACGTACGCTCCCCCTAGAGCGTTGTCGTACCCTCACCTGGACCCTAAACCGTCCCCGTCCCCTAACCCTAACCCTAGCCCGAAGCCTAATCCTAACCCTTCCCCGAAGCCTGACCCTCAGCCGTCCCCTAATCCTAACCCGTACGCTGACACTAACCCGCGCCCTCACAGGTACGCTCCCCCTAGAGCGTTGTCGTACCCTCACCTGGACCCTAAACCGTCCCCGTCCCCTAACCCTAACCCTAGCCCGAAGCCTAACCCTAACCCTTCCCCGAAGCCTGACCCTCAGCCGTCCCCTAATCCTAACCCGTACGCTGACACTAACCCGCGCCCTCACACGTACGCTCCCCCTAGAGCGTTGTCGTACCCTCACCTGGACCCTAAACCGTCCCCGTCCCCTAACCCTAACCCTAGCCCGAAGCCTAACCCTAACCCTTCCCCGAAGCCTGACCCTCAGCCGTCCCCTAATCCTAACCCGTACGCTGACACTAACCCGCGCCCTCACACGTACGCTCCCCCTAGAGCGTTGTCGTACCCTCACCTGGACCCTAAACCGTCCCCGTCCCCTAACCCTAACCCTAGCCCGAACCCTAACCCTAACCCTTCCCCGAAGCCTGACCCTCAGCCGTCCCCTAATCCTAACCCGTACGCTGACACTAACCCGCGCCCTCACACGTACGCTCCCCCTAGAGCGTTGTCGTACCCTCACCTGGACCCTAAACCGTCCCCGTCCCCTAACCCTAACCCTAGCCCGAACCCTAACCCTAACCCTTCCCCGAAGCCTGACCCTCAGCTGTCCCCTAATCCTAACCCGTACGCTGACACTAACCCGCGCCCTCACACGTACGCTCCCCCTATAGCGTTGTCGTACCCTCACCTGGACCCTAAACCGTCCCCGTCCCCTAACCCTAACCCTAGCCCGAACCCTAACCCTACCCTTCCCCGAAGCCTGACCCTCAGCCGTCCCCTAATCCTAACCCGTACGCCGACACTATCCCGCGCCCTCACACGTACGCTCCCCCTAGAGCGTTGTCGTACCCTCACCTGGACCCTAAACCGTCCCCGTCCCCTAACCCTAACCCTAGCCCGAAGCCTAACCCTAACCCTTCCCCGAAGCCTGACCCTCAACCGTCCCCTAATCCTAACCCGTACGCTGACACTAACCCGCGCCCTCACACGTACGCTCCCCCTAGAGCGTTGTCGTACCCTCACCTGGACCCTAAACCGTCCCCGTCCCCTAACCCTAACCCTAGACCGAACCCTAACCCTAACCCTTCCCCGAAGCCTGACCCTCAGCCGTCCCCTAATCCTAACCCGTACGCTGACACTAACCCGCGCCCTCACACGTACGCTCCCCCTAGAGCGTTGTCGTACCCTCACCTGGACCCTAAACCGTCCCCGTCCCCTAACCCTTACCCTAGCCCGAACCCTAACCCTAACCCTTCCCCGAAGCCTGACCCTCAGCCGTCCCCTAATCCTAACCCGTACGCTGACACTAACCCGCGCCCTCACACGTACGCTCCCCCTAGAGCGTTGTCGTACCCTCACCTGGACCCTAAACCGTCCCCGTCCCCTAACCCTAACCCTAGCCCGAAGCCTAATCCTAACCCTTCCCCGAAGCCTGACCCTCAGCCGTCCCCTAATCCTAACCCGTACGCTGACACTAACCCGCGCCCTCACACGTACGCTCCCCCTAGAGCGTTGTCGTACCCTCACCTGGACCCTAAACCGTCCCCGTCCCCTAACCCTAACCCTAGCCCGAACCCTAACCCTAACCCTTCCCCGAAGCCTGACCCTCAGCCGTCCCCTAATCCTAACCCGTACGCTGACACTAACCCGCGCCCTCACACGTACGCTCCCCCTAGAGCGTTGTCGTACCCTCACCTGGACCCTAAACCGTC
Source organism: Globicephala melas (assembly GCF_963455315.2). Classification (NCBI taxonomy): domain Eukaryota; kingdom Metazoa; phylum Chordata; class Mammalia; order Artiodactyla; family Delphinidae; genus Globicephala; species Globicephala melas. Next base: position 15,131 of record NW_027207368.1, on the reverse strand, counting down.
CCCGTCCCCTAACCCTAACCCTAGCCCGAAGCCTAACCCTAACCCTTCCCCGAAGCCTGACCCTCAGCCGTCCCCTAATCCTAACCCGTACGCTGACACTAACCCGCGCCCTCACACGTACGCTCCCCCTAGAGCGTTGTCGTACCCTCACCTGGACCCTAAACCGTCCCCGTCCCCTAACCCTAACCCTAGACCGAACCCTAACCCTAACCCTTCCACGAAGCCTGACCCTCAGCCGTCCCCTAATCCTAACCCGTACGCTGACACTAACCCGCGCCCTCACACGTACGCTCCCCCTAGAGCGTTGTCGTACCCTCACCTGGACCCTAAACCGTCCCCGTCCCCTAACCCTAACCCTAGCCCGAACCCTAACCCTAAACCTTCCCCGAAGCCTGACCCTCAGCCGTCCCCTAATCCTAACCCGTACGCTGACACTAACCCGCGCCCTCACACGTACGCTCCCCCTAGAGCGTTGTCGTACCCTCACCTGGACCCTAAACCGTCCCCGTCCCCTAACCCTAACCCTAGCCCGAAGCCTAATCCTAACCCTTCCCCGAAGCCTGACCCTCAGCCGTCCCCTAATCCTAACCCGTACGCTGACACTAACCCGCGCCCTCACAGGTACGCTCCCCCTAGAGCGTTGTCGTACCCTCACCTGGACCCTAAACCGTCCCCGTCCCCTAACCCTAACCCTAGCCCGAAGCCTAACCCTAACCCTTCCCCGAAGCCTGACCCTCAGCCGTCCCCTAATCCTAACCCGTACGCTGACACTAACCCGCGCCCTCACACGTACGCTCCCCCTAGAGCGTTGTCGTACCCTCACCTGGACCCTAAACCGTCCCCGTCCCCTAACCCTAACCCTAGCCCGAAGCCTAACCCTAACCCTTCCCCGAAGCCTGACCCTCAGCCGTCCCCTAATCCTAACCCGTACGGTGACACTAACCCGCGCCCTCACACGTACGCTCCCCCTAGAGCGTTGTCGTACACTCACCTGGACCCTAAACCGTCCCCGTCCCCTAACCCTAACCCTAGCCCGAACCCTAACCCTAACCCTTCCCCGAAGCCTGACCCTCAGCCGTCCACTAATCCTAACCCGTACGCTGACACTAACCCGCGCCCTCACACGTACGCTCCCCCTAGAGCGTTGTCGTACCCTCACCTGGACCCTAAACCGTCCCCGTCCCCTAACCCTAACCCTAGCCCGAACACTAACCCTACCCTTCCCCGAAGCCTGACCCTCAGCCGTCCCCTAATCCTAACCCGTACGCCGACACTATCCCGCGCCCTCACACGTACGCTCCCCCTAGAGCGTTGTCGTACCCTCACCTGGACCCTAAACCGTCCCCGTCCCCTAACCCTAACCCTAGCCCGAAGCCTAACCCTAACCCTTCCCCGAAGCCTGACCCTCAGCCGTCCCCTAATCCTAACCCGTACGCTGACACTAACCCGCGCCCTCACACGTACGCTCCCCCTAGAGCGTTGTCGTACCCTCACCTGGACCCTAAACCGTCCCCGTCCCCTAACCCTAACCCTAGCCCGAAGCCTAACCCTAACCCTTCCCGGAAGCCTGACCCTCAGCCGTCCCTTAATCCTAACCCGTACGCCGACACTAACCCGCGCCCTCACACGTACGCTCCCCCTAGAGCGTTGTCGTACCCTCACCTGGACCCTAAACCGTCCCCGTCCCCTAACCCTAACCCTAGCTCGAACCCTAACCCTAACCCTTCCCCGAAGCCTGACCCTCAGCCGTCCCCTAATCCTAACCCGTACGCTGACACTAACCCTCGCCCTCACACGTACGCTCCCCCTAGAGCGTTGTCGTACCCTCACCTGGACCCTAAACCGTCCCCGTCCCCTAACCCTAACCCTAGCCCGAACCCTAACCCTAACCCTTCCCCGAAGCCTGACCCTCAGCCGTCCCCTAATCCTAACCCGTACGCTGACACTAACCCGCGCCCTCACACGTACGCTCCCCCTAGAGCGTTGTCGTACCCTCACCTGGACCCTAAACCGTCCCCGTCCCCTAACCCTAACCCTAGCCCGAAGCCTAACCCTAACCCTTCCCCGAAGCCTGACCCTCAGCCGTCCCCTAATCCTAACCCGTACGCCGACACTAACCCGCGCCCTCACACGTACGCTCCCCCTAGAGCGTTGTCGTACCCTCACCTGGACCCTAAACCGTCCCCGTCCCCTAACCCTAACCCTAGCCCGATCCCTAACCCTAACCCTTCCCCGAAGCCTGACCCTCAGCCGTCCCCTAATCCTAACCCGTACGCTGACACTAACCCGCGCCCTCACACGTACGCTCCCCCTAGAGCGTTGTCGTACCCTCACCTGGACCCTAAACCGTCCCCGTCCCCTAACCCTAACCCTAGCCCGAAGCCTAACCCTAACCCTTCCCCGAAGCCTGACCCTCAGCCGTCCCCTAATCCTAACCCGTACGCTGACACTAACCCGCGCCCTCACACGTACGCTCCCCCTAGAGCGTTGTCGTACCCTCACCTGGACCCTAAACCGTCCCCGTCCCCTAACCCTAACCCTAGCCCGAAGCCTAACCCTAACCCTTCCCCGAAGCCAGACCCTCAGCCGTCCCCTGATCCTAACCCGTACGCTGACACTAACCCGCGCCTTCACACGTACGCTCCCCCTAGAGCGTTGTCATACCCTCACCTGGACCCTAAACCGTCCCCGTCCCCTAACCCTATCCCTAGCCCGAAGCCTAACCCTAAACCTTCCTCGAAGCCTGACCCTCAGCCGTCCCCTGATCCTAACCCGTACGCTGACACTAACCCACGCCCTCACACGTACGCTCCCCCTAGAGCGTTGTCGTACCCTCACCTGGACCCTAAACCGTCCCCGTCCCCTAACCCTAACCCTAGCCCGAAGCCTAACCCTAACCCTTCCCCGAAGCCTGACCCTCAGCCGTCCCCTAATCCTAACCCGTACGCTGACACTAACCCGCGCCCTCACACGTACGCTCCCCCTAGAGCGTTGTCGTACCCTCACCTGGACCCTAAACCTTCCCCGTCCCCTAACCCTAACCCTAGCCCGAACCCTAACCCTAACCCTTCCCCGAAGCCTGACCCTCAGCCGCCCCATATTCCTAACCCGTACGCTGACACTAACCCGCGCCCTCACACGTACGCTCCCCCTAGAGCGTTGTCGAACCCTCACCTGGACCCTAAACCGTCCCCGTCCCCTAACCCTAACCCTAGCCCGAACCCTAACCCTAACCCTTCCCCGAAGCCTGACCCTCAGCCGTCCCCTAATCCTAACCCGTACGCTGACACTAACCCGCGCCCTCACACGTACGCTCCCCCTAGAGCGTTGTCGTACCCTCACCTGGACCCTAAACCGTCCCCGTCCCCTAACCCTAACCCTAGCCCGAAGCCTAACCCTAACCCTTCCCCGAAGCCTGACCCTCAGCCGTCCCCTAATCCTAACCCGTACGCCGACACTAACCCGCGCCCTCACACGTACGCTCCCCCTAGAGCGTTGTCGTACCCTCACCTGGACCCTAAACCGTCCCCGTCCCCTAACCCTAACCCTAGCCCGAAGCCTAACCCTAACCCTTCCCCGAAGCCTGAACCTCAGCCGTCCCCTAATCCTAACCCGTACGCTGACACTAACCCGCGCCCTCACACGTACGCTCCCCCTAGAGCGTTGTCGTACCCTCACCTGGACCCTAAACCGTCCCCGTCCCCTAACCCTAACCCTAGCCCGAACCCTAACCCTAACCCTTCCCCGAAGCCTGACCCTCAGCCGTCCCCTAATCCTAACCCGTACGCTGACACTAACCCGCGCCCTCACACGTACGCTCCCCCTAGAGCGTTGTCGTACCCTCACCTGGACCCTAAACCGTCCCCGTCCCCTAACCCTAACCCTAGCCCGAAGCCTAACCCTAACCCTTCCCCGAAGCCTGACCCTCAGCCTTCCCCTAATCCTAACCCGTACGCTGACACTAACCCGCGCCCTCACACGTACGCTCCCCCTAGAGCGTTGTCATACCCTCACCTGGACCCTAAACCGTCCCCGTCCCCTAACCCTAACCCTAGCCCGAACCCTAACCCTAACCCTTCCCCGAAGCCTGACCCTCAGCCGTCCCCTAATCCTAACCCGTACGCTGACACTAACCCGCGCCCTCACACGTACGCTCCCCCTAGAGCGTTGTCGTACCCTCACCTGGACCCTAAACCGTCCCCGTCCCCTAACCCTAACCCTAGCCCGAAGCCTAACCCTAACCCTTCCCCGAAGCCTGACCCTCAGCCGTCCCCTAATCCTAACCCGTACGCTGACACTAACCCGCGCCCTCACACGTACGCTCCCCCTAGAGCGTTGTCGTACCCTCACCTGGACCCTAAACCGTCCCCGTCCCCTAACCCTAACCCTAGCCCGAAGCCTAACCCTAACCCTTCCCCGAAGCCTGACCCTCAGCCGTCCCCTAATCCTAACCCGTACGCTGACACTAACCCGCGCCCTCACACGTACGCTCCCCCTAGAGCGTTGTCGTACCCTCACCTGGACCCTAAACCGTCCCCGTCCCCTAACCCTAACCCTAGCCCGAAGCCTAACCCTAACCCTTCCCCGAAGCCTGACCCTCAGCCTTCCCCTAATCCTAACCCGTACGCTGACACTAACCCGCGCCCTCACACGTACGCTCCCCCTAGAGCGTTGTCATACCCTCACCTGGACCCTAAACCGTCCCCGTCCCCTAACCCTAACCCTAGCCCGAACCCTAACCCTAACCCTTCCCCGAAGCCTGACCCTCAGCCGTCCCCTAATCCTAACCCGTACGCTGACACTAACCCGCGCCCTCACACGTACGCTCCCCCTAGAGCGTTGTCGTACCCTCACCTGGACCCTAAACCGTCCCCGTCCCCTAACCCTAACCCTGGCCCGAACCCTAACCCTAACCCTTCCCCGAAGCCTGACCCTCAGCCGTCCCCTAATCCTAACCCGTACGCTGACACTAACCCGCGCCCTCACACGTACGCTCCCCCTAGAGCGTTGTCATACCCTCACCTGGACCCTAAACCGTCCCCGTCCCCTAACCCTAACCCTAGCCCGAAGCCTAACCCTAACCCTTCCCCGAAGCCTGACCCTCAGCCGTCCCCTAATCCTAACCCGTACGCTGACACTAACCCGCGCCCTCACACGTACGCTCCCCCTAGAGCGTTGTCGTACCCTCACCTGGACCCTAAACCGTCCCCGTCCCCTAACCCTAACCCTAGCCCGAAGCCTAACCCTAACCCTTCCCCGAAGCCTGACCCTCAGCCGTCCCCTAATCCTAACCCGTACGCTGACACTAACCCGCGCCCTCACACGTACGCTCCCCCTAGAGCGTTGTCGTACCCTCACCTGGACCCTAAACCGTCCCCGTCCCCTAACCCTAACCCTAGCCCGAAGCCTAACCCTAACCCTTCCCCGAAGCCTGACCCTCAGCCGTCCCCTAATCCTAACCCGTACGCTGACACTAACCCGCGCCCTCACACGTACGCTCCCCCTAGAGCGTTGTCGTACCCTCACCTGGACCCTAAACCGTCCCCGTCCCCTAACCCTAACCCTAGCCCGAAGCCTAACCCTAACCCTTCCCCGAAGCCTGACCCTCAGCCGTTCCCTAATCCTAACCCGTACGCTGACACTAACCCGCGCCCTCACACGTACGCTCCCCCTAGAGCGTTGTCGTACCCTCACCTGGACCCTAAACCGTCCCCGTCCCCTAACCCTAACCCTAGCCCGAAGCCTAACCCTAACCCTTCCCCGAAGCCTGACCCTCTGCCGTCCCCTAATCCTAACCCGTACGGTGACACTAACCCGCGCCCTCACACGTACGCTCCCCCTAGAGCGTTGTCGTACCCTCACCTGGACCCTAAACCGTCCCCGTCCCCTAACCCTAACCCTAGCCCGAACCCTAACCCTAACCCTTCCCCGAAGCCTGACCCTCAGCCGTCCCCTAATCCTAACCCGTACGCTGACACTAACCCGCGCCCTCACACGTACGCTCCCCCTAGAGCGTTGTCGTACCCTCACCTGGACCCTAAACCGTCCCCATCCCCTAACCCTAACCCTAGCCCGAAGCCTAATCCTAACCCTTCCCCGAAGCCTGACCCTCAGCCGTCCCCTAATCCTAACCCGTACGCTGACACTAACCCGCGCCCTCACACGTACGCTCCCCCTAGAGCGTTGTCGTACCCTCACCTGGACCCTAAACCGTCCCCGTCCCCTAACCCTAACCCTAGCCTGAAGCCTAACCCTAACCCTTCCCCGAAGCCTGACCCTCAGCCGTCCCCTAATCCTAACCCGTACGCTGACACTAACCCGCGCCCTCACACGTACGCTCCCCCTAGAGCGTTGTCGTACCCTCACCTGGACCCTAAACCGTCCCCGTCCCCTAACCCTAACCCTAGCCCGAAGCCTAACCCTAACCCTTCCCCGAAGCCTGACCCTCAGCCGTCCCCTGATCCTAACCCGTACGGTGACACTAACCCGCGCCCTCACACGTACGCTCCCCCTAGAGCGTTGTCGTACCCTCACCTGGACCCTAAACTGTCCCCGTCCCCTAACCCTAACCCTAGCCCGAACCCTAACCCTAACCCTTCCCCGAAGCCTGACCCTCAGCCGTCCCCTAATCCTAACCCGTACGCTGACACTAACCCGCGCCCTCACACGTACGCTCCCCCTAGAGCGTTGTCGTACCCTCACCTGGACCCTAAACCGTCCCCGTCCCCTAACCCTAACCCTAGCCCGAACCCTAACCCTAACCCTTCCCCGAAGCCTGACCCTCAGCCGTCCCCTAATCCTAACCCGTACGCTGACACTAACCCGCGCCCTCACACGTACGCTCCCCCTAGAGCATTGTCGTACCCTCACCTGGACCCTAAACCGTCCCCGTCCCCTAACCCTAACCCTAGCCCGAACCCTAACCCTACCATTCCCCGAAGCCTGACACTCAGCCGTACCCTAATCCTAACCCGTACGCCGACACTATCCCGCGCCCTCACACGTACGCTCCCCCTAGAGCGTTGTCGTACCCTCACCTGGACCCTAAACCGTCCCCGTCCCCTAACCCTAACCCTAGCCCGAAGCCTAACCCTAACCCTTCCCCGAAGCCTGACCCTCAGCCGTCCCCTAATCCTAACCCGTACGCTGACACTAACCCGCGCCCTCACACGTACGCTCCCCCTAGAGCGTTGTCGTACCCTCACCTGGACCCTAAACCGTCCCCGTCCCCTAACCCTAACCCTAGCCCGAAGCCTAACCCTAACCCTTCTCCGAAGCCTGACCCTCAGCCGTCCCCTAATCCTAACCCGTACGCCGACACTAACCCGCGCCCTCACACGTACGCTCCCCCTAGAGCGTTGTCGTACCCTCACCTGGACCCTAAACCGTCCCCGTCCCCTAACCCTAACCCTAGCCCGAACCCTAACCCTAACCCTTCCCCGAAGCCTGACCCTCAGCTGTCCCCTAATCCTAACCCGTACGCTGACACTAACCCGCGCCCTCACACGTACGCTCCCCCTAGAGCGTTGTCGTACCCTCACCTGGACCCTAAACCGTCCACGTCCCCTAACCCTAACCCTAGCCCGAAGCCTAACCCTAATCCTTCCCCGAAGCCTGACCCTCAGCCGTCCCCTAATCCTAACCCGTACGCCGACACTAACCCGCGCCCTCACACGTACGCTCCCCCTAGAGCGTTGTCGTACCCTCACCTGGACCCTAAACCGTCCCCGTCCCCTAACCCTAACCCTAGCCCGAAGCCTAACCCTAACCCTTCCCCGAAGCCTGACCCTCAGCCGTCCCCTAATCCTAACCCGTACGCTGACACTAACCCGCGCCCTCACACGTACGCTCCCCCTAGAGCGTTGTCGTACCCTCACCTGGACCCTAAACCGTCCCCGTCCCCTAACCCTAACCCTAGCCCGAAGCCTAACCCTAACCCTTCCCCGAAGCCTGACCCTCAGCCGTCCCCTAATCCTAACCCGTACGCTGACACTAACCCGCGCCCTCACACGTACGCTCCCCCTAGAGCGTTGTCATACCCTCACCTGGACCCTAAACCGTCCCCGTCCCCTAACCCTAACCCTAGCCCGAACCCTAACCCTAACCCTTCCCCGAAGCCTGACCCTCAGCCGTCCCCTAATCCTAACCCGTACGCTGACACTAACCCGCGCCCTCACACGTACGCTCCCCCTAGAGCGTTGTCGTACCCTCACCTGGACCCTAAACCGTCCCCGTCCCCTAACCCTAACCCTGGCCCGAACCCTAAACCTAACCCTTCCCCGAAGCCTGACCCTCAGCCGTCCCCTAATCCTAACCCGTACGCTGACACTAACCCGCGCCCTCACACGTACGCTCCCCCTAGAGGGTTGTCGTACCCTCACCTGGACCCTAAACCGTCCCCGTCCCCTAACCCTAACCCTAGCCCGAAGCCTAACCCTAACCCTTCCCCGAAGCCTGACCCTCAGCCGTCCCCTAATCCTAACCCGTACGCTGACACTAACCCGCGCCCTCACACGTACGCTCCCCCTAGAGCCTTGTCGTACCCTCACCTGGACCCTAAACCGTCCCCGTCCCCTAACCCTAACCCTAGCCCGAAGCCTAACCCTAACCCTTCCCCGAAGCCTGACCCTCAGCCGTCCCCTAATCCTAACCCGTACGCTGACACTAACCCGCGCCCTCACACGTACGCTCCCCCTAGAGCGTTGTCGTACCCTCACCTGGACCCTAAACCGTCCCCGTCCCCTAACCCTAACCCTAGCCCGAAGCCTAACCCTAACACTTCCCCGAAGCCTGACCCTCAGCCGTCCCCTAATCCTAACCCGTACGCTGACACTAACCCGCGCCCTCACACGTACGCTCCCCCTAGAGCGTTGTCGTACCCTCACCTGGACCCTAAACCGTCCCCGTCCCCTAACCCTAACCCTAGCCCGAAGCCTAACCCTAACCCTTCCCCGAAGCCTGACCCTCAGCCGTCCCCTAATCCTAACCCGTACGCTGACACTAACCCGCGCCCTCACACGTACGCTCCCCCTAGAGCCTTGTCGTACCCTCACCTGGACCCTAAACCGTCCCCGTCCCCTAACCCTAACCCTAGCCCGAAGCCTAACCCTAACCCTTCCCCGAAGCCTGACCCTCAGCCGTCCCCTAATCCTAACCCGTACGCTGACACTAACCCGCGCCCTCACACGTACGCTCCCCCTAGAGCGTTGTCGTACCCTCACCTGGACCCTAAACCGTCCCCGTCCCCTAACCCTAACCCTAGCCCGAAGCCTAACCCTAACCCTTCCCCGAAGCCTGACCCTCAGCCGTCCCCTAATCCTAACCCGTACGCTGACACTAACCCGCGCCCTCACACGTACGCTCCCCCTAGAGCGTTGTCGTACCCTCACCTGGACCCTAAACCGTCCCCGTCCCCTAACCCTAACCCTAGCCCGAAGCCTAACCCTAACCCTTCCCCGAAGCCAGACCCTCAGCCGTCCCCTGATCCTAACCCGTACGCTGACACTAACCCGCGCCCTCACACGTACGCTCCCCCTAGAGCGTTGTCATACCCTCACCTGGACCCTAAACCGTCCCCGTCCCCTAACCCTATCCCTAGCCCGAAGCCTAACCCTAAACCTTCCCCGAAGCCTGACCCTCAGCCGTCCCCTGATCCTAACCCGTACGCTGACACTAACCCGCGCCCTCACACGTACGCTCCCCCTAGAGCGTTGTCGTACCCTCACCTGGACCCTAAACCGTCCCCGTCCCCTAACCCTAACCCTAGCCCGAAGCCTAACCCTAACCCTTCCCCGAAGCCTGACCCTCAGCCGTCCCCTAATCCTAACCCGTACGCTGACACTAACCCGCGCCCTCACACGTACGCTCCCCCTAGAGCGTTGTCGTACCCTCACCTGGACCCTAAACCTTCCCCATCCCCTAACCCTAACCCTAGCCCGAACCCTAACCCTAACCCTTCCCCGAAGCCTGACCCTCAGCCGCCCCATAATCCTAACCCGTACGCTGACACTAACCCGCGCCCTCACACATACGCTCCCCCTAGAGCGTTGTCGAACCCTCACCTGGACCCTAAACCGTCCCCGTCCCCTAACCCTAACCCTAGCCCGAACCCTAACCCTAACCCTTCCCCGAAGCCTGACCCTCAGCCGTCCCCTAATCCTAACCCGTACGCTGACACTAACCCGCGCCCTCACACGTACGCTCCCCCTAGAGCGTTGTCGTACCCTCACCTGGACCCTAAACCGTCCCCGTCCCCTAACCCTAACCCTAGCCCGAAGCCTAACCCTAACCCTTCCCCGAAGCCTGACCCTCAGCCGTCCCCTAATCCTAACCCGTACGCCGACACTAACCCGCGCCCTCACACGTACGCTCCCCCTAGAGCGTTGTCGTACCCTCACCTGGACCCTAAACCGTCCCCGTCCCCTAACCCTAACCCTAGCCCGAACCCTAACCCTAACCCTTCCCCGAAGCCTGACCCTCAGCCGTCCCCTAATCCTAACCCGTACGCTGACACTAACCCGCGCCCTCACACGTACGCTCCCCCTAGAGCGTTGTCGTACCCTCACCTGGACCCTAAACCGTCCCCGTCCCCTAACCCTAACCCTAGCCCGAAGCCTAACCCTAACCCTTCCCCGAAGCCTGACCCTCAGCCGTCCCCTAATCCTAACCCGTACGCTGACACTAACCCGCGCCCTCACACGTACGCTCCCCCTAGAGCGTTGTCGTACCCTCACCTGGACCCTAAACCGTCCCCGTCCCCTAACCCTAACCCTAGCCCGAAGCCTAACCCTAACCCTTCCCCGAAGCCAGACCCTCAGCCGTCCCCTGATCCTAACCCGTACGCTGACACTAACCCGCGCCTTCACACGTACGCTCCCCCTAGAGCGTTGTCATACCCTCACCTGGACCCTAAACCGTCCCCGTCCCCTAACCCTATCCCTAGCCCGAAGCCTAACCCTAAACCTTCCTCGAAGCCTGACCCTCAGCCGTCCCCTGATCCTAACCCGTACGCTGACACTAACCCACGCCCTCACACGTACGCTCCCCCTAGAGCGTTGTCGTACCCTCACCTGGACCCTAAACCGTCCCCGTCCCCTAACCCTAACCCTAGCCCGAAGCCTAACCCTAACCCTTCCCCGAAGCCTGACCCTCAGCCGTCCCCTAATCCTAACCCGTACGCTGACACTAACCCGCGCCCTCACACGTACGCTCCCCCTAGAGCGTTGTCGTACCCTCACCTGGACCCTAAACCTTCCCCGTCCCCTAACCCTAACCCTAGCCCGAACCCTAACCCTAACCCTTCCCCGAAGCCTGACCCTCAGCCGCCCCATATTCCTAACCCGTACGCTGACACTAACCCGCGCCCTCACACGTACGCTCCCCCTAGAGCGTTGTCGAACCCTCACCTGGACCCTAAACCGTCCCCGTCCCCTAACCCTAACCCTAGCCCGAACCCTAACCCTAACCCTTCCCCGAAGCCTGACCCTCAGCCGTCCCCTAATCCTAACCCGTACGCTGACACTAACCCGCGCCCTCACACGTACGCTCCCCCTAGAGCGTTGTCGTACCCTCACCTGGACCCTAAACCGTCCCCGTCCCCTAACCCTAACCCTAGCCCGAAGCCTAACCCTAACCCTTCCCCGAAGCCTGACCCTCAGCCGTCCCCTAATCCTAACCCGTACGCCGACACTAACCCGCGCCCTCACACGTACGCTCCCCCTAGAGCGTTGTCGTACCCTCACCTGGACCCTAAACCGTCCCCGTCCCCTAACCCTAACCCTAGCCCGAAGCCTAACCCTAACCCTTCCCCGAAGCCTGACCCTCAGCCGTCCCCTAATCCTAACCCGTACGCTGACACTAACCCGCGCCCTCACACGTACGCTCCCCCTAGAGCGTTGTCGTACCCTCACCTGGACCCTAAACCGTCCCCGTCCCCTAACCCTAACCCTAGCCCGAACCCTAACCCTAACCCTTCCCCGAAGCCTGACCCTCAGCCGTCCCCTAATCCTAACCCGTACGCTGACACTAACCCGCGCCCTCACACGTACGCTCCCCCTAGAGCGTTGTCGTACCCTCACCTGGACCCTAAACCGTCCACGTCCCCTAACCCTAACCCTAGCCCGAAGCCTAACCCTAATCCTTCCCCGAAGCCTGACCCTCAGCCGTCCCCTAATCCTAACCCGTACGCCGACACTAACCCGCGCCCTCACACGTACGCTCCCCCTAGAGCGTTGTCGTACCCTCACCTGGACCCTAAACCGTCCCCGTCCCCTAACCCTAACCCTAGCCCGAAGCCTAACCCTAACCCTTCCCCGAAGCCTGACCCTCAGCCGTCCCCTAATCCTAACCCGTACGCTGACACTAACCCGCGCCCTCACACGTACGCTCCCCCTAGAGCGTTGTCGTACCCTCACCTGGACCCTAAACCGTCCCCGTCCCCTAACCCTAACCCTAGCCCGAAGCCTAACCCTAACCCTTCCCCGAAGCCTGACCCTCAGCCTTCCCCTAATCCTAACCCGTACGCTGACACTAACCCGCGCCCTCACACGTACGCTCCCCCTAGAGCGTTGTCATACCCTCACCTGGACCCTAAACCGTCCCCGTCCCCTAACCCTAACCCTAGCCCGAACCCTAACCCTAACCCTTCCCCGAAGCCTGACCCTCAGCCGTCCCCTAATCCTAACCCGTACGCTGACACTAACCCGCGCCCTCACACGTACGCTCCCCCTAGAGCGTTGTCGTACCCTCACCTGGACCCTAAACCGTCCCCGTCCCCTAACCCTAACCCTGGCCCGAACCCTAACCCTAACCCTTCCCCGAAGCCTGACCCTCAGCCGTCCCCTAATCCTAACCCGTACGCTGACACTAACCCGCGCCCTCACACGTACGCTCCCCCTAGAGCGTTGTCATACCCTCACCTGGACCCTAAACCGTCCCCGTCCCCTAACCCTAACCCTAGCCCGAAGCCTAACCCTAACCCTTCCCCGAAGCCTGACCCTCAGCCATCCCCTAATCCTAACCCGTACGCTGACACTAACCCGCGCCCTCACACGTACGCTCCCCCTAGAGCGTTGTCGTACCCTCACTTGGACCCTAAACCGTCCCCGTCCCCTAACCCTAACCCTAGCCCGAAGCCTAACCCTAACCCTTCCCCGAAGCCTGACCCTCAGCCGTCCCCTAATCCTAACCCGTACGCTGACACTAACCCGCGCCCTCACACGTACGCTCCCCCTAGAGCGTTGTCGTACCCTCACCTGGACCCTAAACCGTCCCCGTCCCCTAACCCTAACCCTAGCCCGAAGCCTAACCCTAACCCTTCCCCGAAGCCTGACCCTCAGCCGTCCCCTAATCCTAACCCGTACGCTGACACTAACCCGCGCCCTCACACGTACGCTCCCCCTAGAGCGTTGTCGTACCCTCACCTGGACCCTAAACCGTCCCCGTCCCCTAACCCTAACCCTAGCCCGAAGCCTAACCCTAACCCTTCCCCGAAGCCTGACCCTCAGCCGTTCCCTAATCCTAACCCGTACGCTGACACTAACCCGCGCCCTCACACGTACGCTCCCCCTAGAGCGTTGTCGTACCCTCACCTGGACCCTAAACCGTCCCCGTCCCCTAACCCTAACCCTAGCCCGAAGCCTAACCCTAACCCTTCCCCGAAGCCTGACCCTCTGCCGTCCCTAATCCTAACCCGTACGGTGACACTAACCCGCGCCCTCACACGTACGCTCCCCCTAGAGCGTTGTCGTACCCTCACCTGGACCCTAAACCGTCCCCGTCCCCTAACCCTAACCCTAGCCCGAACCCTAACCCTAACCCTTCCCCGAAGCCTGACCCTCAGCCGTCCCCTAATCCTAACCCGTACGCTGACACTAACCCGCGCCCTCACACGTACGCTCCCCCTAGAGCGTTGTCGTACCCTCACCTGGACCCTAAACCGTCCCCGTCCCCTAACCCTAACCCTAGCCCGAAGCCTAATCCTAACCCTTCCCCGAAGCCTGACCCTCAGCCGTCCCCTAATCCTAACCCGTACGCTGACACTAACCCGCGCCCTCACACGTACGCTCCCCCTAGAGCGTTGTCGTACCCTCACCTGGACCCTAAACCGTCCCCGTCCCCTAACCCTAACCCTAGCCCGAAGCCTAACCCTAACCCTTCCCCGAAGCCTGACCCTAAGCCGTCCCCTAATCCTAACCCGTACGCTGACACTAACCCGCGCCCTCACACGTACGCTCCCCCTAGAGCGTTGTCGTACCCTCACCTGGACCCTAAACCGTCCCCGTCCCCTAACCCTAACCCTAGCCCGAAGCCTAACCCTAACCCTTCCCCGAAGCCTGACCCTCAGCCGTCCCCTGATCCTAACCCGTACGGTGACACTAACCCGCGCCCTCACACGTACGCTCCCCCTAGAGCGTTGTCGTACCCTCACCTGGACCCTAAACCGTCCCCGTCCCCTAACCCTAACCCTGGCCCGAACCCTAAACCTAACCCTTCCCCGAAGCCTGACCCTCAGCCGTCCCCTAATCCTAACCCGTACGCTGACACTAACCCGCGCCCTCACACGTACGCTCCCCCTAGAGCGTTGTCGTACCCTCACCTGGACCCTAAACCGTCCCCGTCCCCTAACCCTAACCCTAGCCCGAAGCCTAACCCTAACCCTTCCCCGAAGCCTGACCCTCAGCCGTCCCCTAATCCTAACCCGTACGCTGACACTAACCCGCGCCCTCACACGTACGCTCCCCCTAGAGCCTTGTCGTACCCTCACCTGGACCCTAAACCGTCCCCGTCCCCTAACCCTAACCCTAGCCCGAAGCCTAACCCTAACCCTTCCCCGAAGCCTGACCCTCAGCCGTCCCCTAATCCTAACCCGTACGCTGACACTAACCCGCGCCCTCACACGTACGCTCCCCCTAGAGCGTTGTCGTACCCTCACCTGGACCCTAAACCGTCCCCGTCCCCTAACCCTAACCCTAGCCCGAACCCTAACCCTAACCCTTCCCCGAAGCCTGACCCTCAGCCGTCCCCTAATCCTAACCCGTACGCTGACACTAACCCGCGCCCTCACACGTACGCTCCCCCTAGAGCGTTGTCGTACCCTCACCTGGACCCTAAACCGTCCCCGTC
The DNA here is from genome assembly GCF_963455315.2 of Globicephala melas. Taxonomy (NCBI): domain Eukaryota; kingdom Metazoa; phylum Chordata; class Mammalia; order Artiodactyla; family Delphinidae; genus Globicephala; species Globicephala melas. Next base: position 8 of record NW_027207368.1, on the reverse strand, counting down.
CCCTAACC